>NC_140995.1:212794527-213120190 GCF_052327205.1 Somniosus microcephalus | reverse complement strand
GGAGGAGTGAGGAGGGAGTGAGAGGAGGGAGGGAGGGATGGAGGGAAAGGAGAGGAGGGAGGGAAGAGGGATAGGAGGGAGAGGAGGGAGGGGAGACGAGAGGGGGAGGGAGAGAGGGAGAGAGAGCGGGGAGGGAGAGAGAGGGGAGGAGGGGGGGAGGGAGGGAGATAGATGGGGAGGGAGAGAGAGAGGTGGAGGGAGAGGAGAGGGGAGGGAGGGGGAGGAGAGGGGGAGGGAGGGTGAGGAGAGGGGGAGGGAGGGAGAGGAGAGGGGGAGGGAGGGTGAGGAGGGTGAGGAGAGGGGGAGGGAGGGAGAGGAGAGGGGGAAGGAGGGAGAGGAGAGGGGCAGGGAGGGAGAGGAGAGGGGCAGGGAGGGAGAGAGAGTAAAGCAGGGAGAGACAGGGGGAGGGAGAGAGAAAGGGTGAGGGAGGGAAAGAGTGAGGGGGTGGGAGAGGGAGGGAGAGCTCGCCTTCTTCCTTCCTTCCTTCCTTCGCAGGGGTCCATCGGGCCAGGCCTGAGGCGCTCCTTCCCCCCCCTCTCTCTCCAGGCTAATCCCGAACTAAATCCAGCAGTCTCTCTCTCTCTCTTCCCCCCCATCTCTCTCTTCTCCCCCCAGTCTCTCTCTCTCTCCCTCCCCCTCTCTCTTTCCCTCTCTCTCTCTTCCCCCCCAGTCTCTCTCTCTCTCTTCCCCCCAGTCGCTCTCTCCCCCCAGTCTCTCTCTCCCCCCCCCGTCTCTCTCTCTCTCTCTTCCCCCCAGTCGCTCTCTCCCCCCCTTCCCCCCAGTTGCTCTCTCCCCCCCAGTCTCTCTCTTCTCCCCCCAGTCTCTCTCTCTCTCTCTTCCAACAACAACATGCCCTCAAAAAACCCTCGGCACCGCCGGGCACTCCAGCTAGTTGTTGATAAATGAGCCCTCAGGATTTACTGTTTTCTGACCATCTGGACAGGGGACAGTAAACATCCTTCTTCTGTTCACATCGCTTTAGCCTTCATTCTTTCAGTACAATTTGATTCCAAATATGATTCAAGTATCAGCTGCAAGTAATTTGAATATTTCCCACACTTACAAATCCTAAGAGACCTCTGTGATTGAATCACAGTAAAATGATGATGAATCCCAATAGTTCTATAAATCACAACAGTTTCATGTGCAGTTGAATAAACAAAGCAGATTTGTGATGAAGCATTTCTCCAATGGAGTAGGGTAATGCATGTTAAGCACTGCCCGTAATGCTTGGCACACATTCAAAAAAATGGCACCTTGACTTATTTTGGTAAGTTTTAATTAGCACATTGGTCCTTGTGTGCTAATTCATTGTTGCTATGTTTAATTCAATTAGAGAAATGTGACTGCAAGGCCATTATGTTAAAAATTCAACTACCGCTAAAAACAAATCCACTGGAAACAGTAAGTGGGTGGCAGTATTTCCATAAACACGGTCCCTTTCACCTCTGGGGTCCGGGTTTTGAAAGCAGCTGAGACTGACTGGCAAAAATTCACAGAAGCGCAATAGGGGTTGGTCTTCTCAGGTTGTATGAAAGCGTGTTGTAGGGTTAGAGGAGGATGTACTCAGTATCTGGCAGTGTTATGTCGACCATGTATTGCTTGATGCTGGCAGTGGGTGTCAAAATTTTAAAAGTATTCCATCCCTTGCACTAATATTCCTACCTTGATAAGCACTAATAATAAATATTTTTCAAATATTCGTTAAACCGTTGAACCTGATGGGTTCCTTATTCATCATTAATTTGTTTCAAAACTAATCAAATGCTGGACTTGCAAGTTTATACCTAAAGCCTATATATATAAACTGTTACATTTGCAATCTTGTACACGGGGGTTAAGAATGTTTGGTTAGGAATGTTTGATTAGGAATTCCCTCCCTAAACCTCTCCGCCCTCTACCTCTCTCTCCTCCTTTAAGATGCTCCTTAAAATCTACCTCTTTTGACTAAGCTTTTGGTCATCTGCCCTAATATCTCCTTATGTGGCTCGGTGTCAACATTTTGTTTGATAATCGCTCCTGTGACGCGCCTTAAGACATTTTACTATATTAAAAGCACTTTCTAAATGCAAGTTGTTAATGTTGTTAACATGAAATATATTGGGGGAGGGATTTCAAAGAAGATTTTTTTTTAATGCAAATGCTGTGAATCTGAAATTAAAACAGCAAATGCTGGAAACACATCAGCTGGTCCGTCTGCCGCTGAGAAAAGATAGGGTAGTTATTTTGGCTACTTACCTTTATCACTTCACCTGCCTCTTCTCGAAGGCTGACAGACCTGCCGTTTACTTCCAGCATGTTTTGGTTTTATTTGGGGCCAGATTTCTTCTGCCTACTATTTCGAGCAAAATCATTCTTTTGGAACAGATTTGACCAATAAAGGAAGTCTTCCTGTTGTGTTTATTGTATCATTAACAAATTGCTTTTAATCTATTTTCATTTATCTCCTTTCCTCTTTATTTCCATTCATTCTCAGAATGTCGGTATCACTGGTGAGGCCAGTATTTATTGCCCAACCCCAGTTGCCCTGAGTACTGATACCAGCTTTTTATTTCCAGATTTTTTTTTACTTAAACTTAATTCAAATTCTCAAACTACCATGGTGGGATTGTGAAATCAAATTCTCTGGATTACTAGTCCAGTAACATAACCACTACGCTACCGCACCCAGTAAGGTTCCCTCAAGCTGTGTAGCACTTCCTGCCTGGGAGAGCAGATTGGTAACCATTTGGTTTGTAAGTGTAGGCCCAGGGTGACTTTCCTCCTAAATTTCTCTTCAACTTGATGGGGAACGTCTTAACATAAGGACATAAGAAATAGGAGCCAGAGTAGGCCATACAGCCCCTCGAGCCTGCTCCGCCATTCAATAAGATCACTTTCCGGCCCTATCCCCAGATCCCTTGATTCCCTTAGAGTCCAAGGCCTAGAAATTCAGTTGGGCGCGCCAGCCGTTAGCGCCTTAGGAGGAGTAGATCTCGAGCGCTAGGCGCTTAGCACCCGGGCGCAGCGCGATCTGCTCCTCGCCCCAACTTCAGTAGACATTTAGCGCCGGCGCAAAGTCTTAGCGCGCGCCCTGCTGCGCGCGCAGATCATGACGTCATTTCGTCGTGCAACGCCCTTTGTGCGCCCGGAACCGGAACTTCACTGGCGCCGCCCCATTGTGCGCCGGGCGGCCCTAACGACTGTGAAGTGGAATGGTACACAGCCGAGGCGGGCCGCGGGGAGCGCAAATTAAAGGGCACTTACCCTGCACTATAAAGGGCAGCCATTCTGCAGCATTCACTCTTGTGCAACGGTTTTTTGGAGAGAGACCAAGGAGGAGAGCTTACTGCTTTGGCCCAACACTAGGACAGGTATTTTTGGCTCAGGCCAGAGCTTAGCAATTATCTTTGCCTTCATTGAGATCTCAGTGTTTGCCAGCATATAATGGGGGCTGCATTGGGTGCCAACGCTGAGTTTCAGCCTTGTGCCGGAAGGGCTTACAGACGCCGTGAGAGAGTGGCAGCCCTGGCTAGACGCAGAGGGGGCAACAGCATCGCCAAGTGAGGCCGTACCCACCCAGGGTATACCGCCAGCAGTCCTCCTATCTGACCATGTCTGCCGCGCAGTGTGTTAGGAGGCTGCGATTCAGAAGGGAGGTGGTTGCAGACATCTGCCAGCTGCTGCACAGAGATCTGCGTCCACAGCTGATGCGCAGGACGTCTCTGTCGGTGGCAGTGAAGGTGACGGTGGCTCTCAACTTCTATGCCACCGGCTCCTTCCAATCCACTGCTGGGGACATCGCTAACATCTCCCAGTTCGCCGTGCATTGCTGCATCCGCCAGGTGACCAATGCCCTTTTCAGAAGGAGACGTCAATTCATCTCCTTCCCCATGACCCTGGACAAGCAGCAGCAGCGTGCAGTGGGATTTGCAAGAATAGCGGGCTTCCCCATGGTGCAGGGCGCCATTGACTGCACGCATGTGGCTTTGCGGGCACCTCTGGAGCATGCCGAGGATTACCGCAACCGGAAGGGCTACCATTCCCTCAACGTACAACTGGTGTGTGACCACAGGCAACGCATCCTAGCTGTCAATGCCCGCTTTCCAGGCAGCAGCCACGATGCCTTTATCCTGCGACAGACAACTGTGGCTGACATGTTCCAGGCACAGCCGCCTCACCCAAGAGGATGGCTTATCGGGGACAAAGGCTATTCTTTGTGTACCTGGCTCATGACCCCGCTCCGCGCGCCCACGACCCCTGCTGAAGAGGCATACAACGAGAGCCATCAAGCGACTAGGAACATCATAGAACAAACAATCGGCGTCCTCAAGCAACGGTTCCGCTGTCTCGATCACTCCGGGGGAGCCCTCCAGTATTCGCAGGAGCGAGTCTCCCAATTCGTTGTCGTTTGCTGCATGCTGCACAACCTGGCTATCCGCAGGACTCAGGCACTGCCACCTCACGTTGGACCACCACCTCAGGAGGAGGAGCAGGAGGAGGAGGAGGACGAGGAGTACCAGCCCAGGAGGGAGGCAGAAGGTCCAAGGGCCGCCCGTCGGCGGCTTATTGAACGTCACTTCTAGGCCCCCTGTCAGGGAATGGCTTGTGCCAATGAAAGAACATGATTGCAGCCGCTCCGCAAGCCCTCAGCCGGTTAAGGCAACAAACACTTCAAAGATCAAACATGGACAATGTGAATAAATAAAATGCTTTATTGTACAAACTCAGGGCCCTTCCCACATGAAAACCAAAAACACACGAAACCCCCAAAAAACACTCACACACATGAGTCACTCCCACAACCTGGGGAGGATTAACAAAAGATGTAAACAAAAATGGCCTTCATCCTCGGCCTTCACAAAACACACATTCCCGAAAACACAACATTTGGACACACCCTCTACTTAGTGGCCCGCGAGGGCGATGCCTTCCGCAAACTTTGGCGGCCCCTGCATGCCCTGCTGCTCCTCCTCAAAGTAAGGCCATTGGCTGCTGCAAGGCTGGGGGCAGGCTCCTGAGGGCACATGTCGTGACGGCAGATGCCCTTGGGGGTCGGCCTAGTCGAGGTCTGGCCGTCGAGGGGCCGGCTGGTGAATGCTGCAGCTGTGGCTGGCCAGCATCAGTCGCTGCAGCAGCTCCTGGCAGCTCCACTGGGGGAGTGGCAGTGGCGGCTGGAGGAATGGGGGCAAGCTGGCGGATGGCAGGCGCTCGCTGGTCGCCTGAGACACTGGCACTCGGCTGGGTCAGTACTGCAGCATGCGCACCAATCTGCCGAGGGACAGACCGCTGTGCTGCTGCAGCGTGCCGGGTGCCCTGGCGATGCCGGGCTGACACAGCGAGTGTGGCAGCAGTGAGTGCCCGTGTTGACCTGTTAAGTGACCGCATCAGAGCACCCAGTGACTGCACGGCACCACTGATCACCTGGCCACTCGCTGCCTGAGCTGCCCCGAATTCCGCCCGACTGGTGGCCTGTGAGGCCCCGAACTCGGTCACACTCTGAGACAGGGACTCGATGGCCTCAGGCAACCGTCCCACTACCCCCATGAGCTCCGTGTGCCGGCGCTCCGAGTCCGCGGACAAGTCCTCGAGGCGGCGCATCTCCTCGGCGTTGGCCGTCTCCGGACTGGAGGCCGGACTCTCCCTCTGGGAAGTAGGCCGCCGAGCTGGCCGACCCTTCCTGCGTTGCTGGACGGCGCTGGGCCCAGCAATTGGACTCCCCTCCGACCCTTCCCCCCTCTGGGGAGAAGGCCGCTGAGCTTCCACCCCCCTCCCGCGTTTCTGCAGGCCGCTGGTCCCAGGAGCTACCCTCCCCTCCGACACTTCCCCCACGCTCCCCTCCAGGGAAGACGTGTCCCCTACATTGGCATGGGTTGCCGCGGCTGAGGGTTCCCCTGATGGGCCGCCTTCCTCTTGCTCCTCCTCCTCCTCCTCTTCTGAGGGGCTGTCACTGGCAACTTCAGGGACCTCCTCCTCTCCATCTGAAAGCAGGAAGGCACAAGAGTAGCTTTAGAGTGAGGAGAGGGCGTCAGCGAGGGATGCATGAGTGGTGGCATTCAGCGCATTGGTCGGACAGGGCAAAGGATGTAGATCTGATGCGCAAGTGGGACGAGAGAGGTCCAAAAGGTGATGTCCTTACCATTGGTGCCCAGAACAGGGTCGGCATCTCCAGATGCAACGGGCCCAATCACCCGGGCACCCATGATGCGCTCCACGCGATGTTGCAGCTCGGTGAGCGGCTGGATCTGGGGTCCGCCTCCCCCGGTCGCAGTCCGGCTCCTCTTATTATTGGCCAGCTTGGCCTGCAAGAGAAAGGACGGCCTCTAAGTACAGTGTGTAGCCCTGATCTTGTGTGCACTGCCTCCCATGGTCGAATAGCCTGGCCAGTGTGTTAAGTGCACAATGTGCAATTGATGTTCATGAGTGTCCCATAGCTGCTGCATGAGGGCTGGCCATTAGGGCTTTCAGGTCCCTTTGCCCATAATGTGAGGTGCACATGCAAGGATGAGGAGGACACTGGAAAGGGTACTCACCCTGACAATCCTGGCGAGGTCATTCAGCTTTTTGCGGCATTGGACACCGCTCCTGGGGACCTCGCTGTTGGATGACACCTTGGTGGCGACATGCCTCCAGGCTCTCCGGTAGACGCGGGCCGGCGGCTTCCTGCCATTGTCCGGAAACAAAATATGGCGTCTCTTCTCCACAGCACCAACCAGCACCCTCAGATCAAGCTCTGAGAAGCGCTGCGCTCGTTCACGGGCCTTCTCCATGGTTTCAGGCGCTATTTGGGTCCAGCAGCAGTGTTCAGGCCTAGCTGCAGGGCTCCACTATCCAGGGCGTGGCAGCAGACCAAGTCGACCCTTCCCCCTTAAGAGCTGGCCGGCGCCAGGGTGTCTGCTGTCAATCAAGAAATGGCCGCACCTGTGCTGCGCCCGGCCTCGGCGCTCTCGCTCAGCACCTCCGGCTTAGCGCCTAAAGAGAGGCGTGCATCGCCAGTTTTAGCGCTCGAGCAAACTCTTAGGGCGAAGCTAATGAATATCGGAGAAGTGGCCTCGAATTTGCGCCGGGCGCAAACTTTAGCGGTCCGCCCGACTTTACCGCCCCAAAAGTGGCTATAATGAATTTCTAGGCCCAAAAATCTATCGGTCTCTGTCTTGAATATACTTAAAGACTGAGCATCCCCAGCCCTCTGGGGCAGAGAATTCCTCTGAGTGAAGAAATTTCTCCTCATCTCAGTCCTAAATGGCCGACCCCTTATATTGAGTCCATGACCCCTGGGTCCAGACTCGCCAGCCAGTGAAAACAACCTCTCCGCATCTACCTTGTCAAGTCCGCTAAGAATTTTATACGATTCAATGAGATCACCTCTCATTCTTCGAAACTCCAGAGAGTATAGGCCCATTCTAATCAATCTCTCCTCACAGGACAGCCCTCTCATCCCAGAAATCTAGTGAACCTTTGTTGCACCCCCTTTAAGGCAAGTATATTCTTCCTTAGGTAAGGAGACCAAAACTGCACACAGTACTCCAGGTGTGGTCTCACCAAAGCCCTACATAATTGCAGCAAGACTTCCTTATTCTTATAATCCAACCACCTTGCAATAAAGGCTAACATACCATTTGTCTTCCTAATTGCTTGCTGTACCTGCATGTTAACTTTTTGTCATCCCTTTGGCAATGTGACCAAGATCAGGAACTCAACATGAGAATTATACTTACACTTAAAAAATAAAAATTTGCAGGGCTATGGGAAAGAGCAGGGGAGTGGGACTAATTGGATAGCTCTTTCAGAGAGTTGGCACAGGCATGATGGGCCGAATGGCCTCCTTCTGTGGTGTATGATTCTACGATTACTGAAGGGGCAAGTCCTGTCAATGACACGGGAGCGCGGGATAGGCACGAGTGAGGAAGGCCATTCAGCCCATCCTAGCTCATCTATCCACAGAAATAACCTACAGCCTCCCCCATCACGGCATCCAACTGTTTCTCAAATAATTCTGTGGTTTTCACGGTCACTGCTCTAACCAGAAGTCCTTTCCATGTGTTAATTGAAGCCAATAGAAATGAAAACCAGGCGAGATGTAAAACAGGCTGCCGACTCGCAATCGCCCGTTTTATACTATCGCACAAAGTCAAAATGACCCCCTCTGTGTGACCTCAATGTTCATTTTACCCTTCACCAGTTTGTACTTTCTGATCCATGATTGAAGTGGTGAAATTTATATAGTGTTTACTATTTTATACAGCTGTATGTGGTCCACTCTTAATTTCCTCCTTCCATGGCTGACTGTACATTGCGACGCCAATATGAAACACCAATGGTACATCACACGTTTGGTTAACACATTATGACAAGTCAATATAAGCTAAAATGTAACTTTATCGAGGTGCCCAATCTATACTGTGCAATAAGCATCAAATGTATTTAAACACAAACCTTTTCATACTTTAGTGTCTCGAGGTTGATGTTTAACAGGTTTGATTCTTTTTAACTCTATAGGATAGGAATGACTTCAGACTAGATGCAGGAAGGATGTTCCCGATGGGGGGTAGTCCAGAACCAGGGGTCACAGTCTAAAGATAAGGGGTAAGCCATTTAGGACAGAGATGAGGAGGAATTTCTTCACCCAGAGAGTGGTGAACCTGTGGAATTCTCTACCACAGAAGGCAGTTGAGGCCAATTCATTAAATATATTCAAGAAGGAGTTAGATATATTTCTTGAGGCTAAAGGGATCAAGGGATATGGGGAGAAAGCAGGGACAGGGTAGTGAATTTGGATGATCAGCCATGATCTCATTAAATGGCGGAGCAGGCTCGAGGGGCCGAATGGCCTACACCTGCTCCTATCTTTTTTGTTTCTATGACTTCTGTCAATGTTCTGCAAACATTTAACGCACTGGTACCAAATCCGCCTCCCCCCCCCCCACCCCGCTACATTAACGCTAACATTAGCCCACTTATTCTAAACAGATGAAAATAAAATAATAACTTGACAATAAGTACAATGACCCCCTACAGTTCTGTGGGTAAGTGAACTGGCCCATGCAGTACTGAGCCACGCAGGCCAAGTAGGCCCAAGGTCTGTTTCCTGATCTGGGCTGAATTGGCTCATTTGGACTGAGGTAGCGGAAGGGGAGCTCCACTTGACCTTGGACTAGGAAGGGAGGGGCATGGTACTTTAGTGCACTGAATTAAAATAGCGCACAAAAGAACTTTACATGAAAGCATTGAATAGTACGCGGAGGAAGTTAGATCCACGGAAATCTCCTAACATTGAGTCTATTTGCGTGGCACTGACAGCCATCAGTTTACACACAGATGTATTTTAAAATCAGCTAGTTCAGGATTATCCATTTTCTACCTTCTAACACGTAATAACAACATAAGAACATAAGAAATAGGAGCAGGAATAGGCCACTTGGCCCCTCGAGCCTGCTCCACCATTCAATAAGATCATGGCTGATCTTGGGCTCAAAGCCACTTCCCTGCCCACTCCCCATAACCCTTTACTCCCTTATCTTGCAAAAACCTGTCTATCTCCACCTTAAATGTATTTAATGACCCAGCCTCCACGGCTCTCTGGAGCAGAGAATTCCACAGATTTACGACCCACTGAGAGAAGAAATTCCTCCTTATCTCAGTTCTAAACTATGCCCCCGAGTTCTAGATTTCCCCATGAGGGGAAACATCCTCTCTGCATCTACCTTGTCGAGCCCCCTCAGTATCTTATATGTTTCAATAAGATCACCTCTCATTCTTCTAAATTCCAATGAGTATAGGCCCAACCTGCTCAACCTTTCCTCATAAGTCAACCCCCTCATCTCTGGAATTAACCTAGTGAATTGTCTCTGAACTGCCTCCAATGCAAGTATATCCTTCCTTAAATAAGGAGACCAAAACTGTACGCAGTACTCAAGGTGTGGTCTCACCAATACCCTGTACAGTTGTAGCAGGACTTCCCTGCTTTTATACTCCAACCCCTTTGAAATAAAGGCAACATTCCATTTGCCTTTTTGATTACTTGCTGTACCTGCATACTAACTTTTTGTGTTTCATGCACAAGGACCCCAGGTCCCGCTGAACTGTAGCATTTTGTAATCTCTCTCCGTTTAAATAATAATTTACTTTTTTATTTTTCCTGCCAATGTGGATAACCTCGCACTTTCCCACATTATACTCCATCTGCCAAATGTTTGCCCACTCACTTAGCCTGTCTATATCCCTTTGCAGATTATTTGAGCCCTCTGCACAACTTGCTTTCCCACCCATCTTTGTATCATCCGCAAACTTGGCTACATTGCACTCGGCCCCTTCATCCAAGTCATTAATGTAGATTGTAAATAGTTGAGGCCCCAGCACCGATCCCAGTGGCACCCCACTAGTTACCATTTGCCAACCGGAAAATGACCCATTTATCCTGACTCTCTATTTTCTGTTAGTTAGCCAATTCTCTATCCATGCTAATATATTACCTCCAATTCCGTGAGCTCTTATTTTATGCAGTAACCTTTTATGTGGCACCTTATCGAATGCCTTCTGGAAATACAAATACACCACATCCACTGGCTCAACTTTGCCTACCCTGCTCATTACATCCTCAAAGAACTCCAGCAAATTTGTTAAACATGATTTCCGTTCCATAAAACCATGCTGACTCTGCTTGACTGCATTATGATTTTCCAAATGCCCTGCTACTGCTTCCTTAATGAAGGACTCCAGCATTTTCCCAACAACAGATGTTAGGCTAACTGGTCTATAATTTCCTGCTTTCTGTCTCCCTCCTTTCTTAAATAGGGGTGTTACATTTGCTGTTTTTCAATCCGCTGGGACCTCTCCAGAGTCCAGGGAATTTTGGTATATTACAACCAATGCATCCACTATCTCTGCAGCCACTTCTTTTATGACTCTGGGATGCAGGCCATCTGGTGTAATGGTGTATTTGGAAACCTGCTCAGTATGAGAGGAACTTCAGGCTCAGAAGCTCAAGGCCTCAAATTCCTAGAGGCCTACTTTGCTGCCAGGTCACTTGCATAAAGGGCTTGGGTGCCTGTGCTATTTACAGGGTTCCTTGGTCATCTGCCTGCATGGCAGGACGGGGCGGGGCGGGGGGGCGGGCAGGGGGCAGGAATACCAGAGCAGCCCCTCGCTGGGTTATTTGGGGGGAGCGGGGGTGTGGGTCATTTCTGCCGATGACAGCCAGAAAACTAAAAGGAGGAGCAGGTGTTGAACTTGCCATTAAGAAGCTGGCACTGTGGCCAAACTTCTGCTGAACTGTTGCAATTATATCTTTGGAATTCTCTACCCCAGAGGGCTGTGGAGGCGGAGTCATTGAATATATTCAAGGCGGAGATTGACAGACATTTGAACTACAAGGGAGTCAGGGGGGTATGGGGAGAGAGCGGGAAAGTGGTGTTGAGGCCAATATTGGATTAGCCATGATCTTATTGGATGGCGGAGCAGGCTCGAGGGGCCGATTGGCCGACTCCTGCTCCTGTTTCTTATGTTCTTATGATGCGGGCGGCACTTTTTTGTGGGATGCAAGTGTGGCGGAATGGGCGGGATTTCCCAGAAGGTGCAATTCTGCCTCCTCCTCCGAAGCCAGGGCGGAATTTCTCATCATCAGGATAAAAAGACGGAGACCGAGTGGAATTTGGTCCTGGCCAAAATTCGGCCGCTCCCACTACAAACACACACACACACACACACCCCCACCCTCCCCACGCTCCCCCCCTCCCCACCCCCCACCGCTACCTCCAGCCGGCTTACAGTAGCACCATCCCAGGCCCGGGAATTCTGGACCCTCGGTGTCAGAACAATACATTTAAATTTAATTTAAACTCTCTGTAAATACTTCAATGCCTAAATTTACACTTTTAATGAAAAACAGGCAAATTCTGTTTTTTTTCACAACTAACTAAATTGCTTTGAAACATGCGATTTTAGCAAATGCAATTCCATTAGAGGGTTGTTCGTTACTGAGAAAATTAAGTTCTCCTGTTTTTCATTTAAAAAGAAAAGCCAATTTTGGGTGTGACGGAATGCACAGATATCATTGCTGACTGCAATGTGGGCTGCAAAGTTTCTTATAGTTGGCCAGGGATTGCTTTCCCTTTTAACTATTTGTTCCCATATTCTGACCCTGATTTTAAATGTTGCTCCAATGTGAAGGTTTCACATTGTTAACTAGTTATATATTATGAGTCGTTATATATTATGAGTCACTGAAAGTGAATGTGCAGGTGCAGCAAGCCATTAGGAAGGCAAATGATATGCTGGCCTTCATTACAAGAGGATTTGAGTACAGGAGTAAAGAAGTCTTACTGCAATTATATAGGGCCTTGGTGAGACCACACCTGGAGTACTGTGTACAATTTTGGTCTCCTTACCTAAGGAAGGATATACTTGCCATAGAGGGAGTGCAACGAAGGTTCATGAGATTGATTCCTGGGATGGCGGGACTATCGTATGAGAAGAGATTGAGTAAACTAGGCCTGTATTCTCTTGAATTCAGAAGAATGAGAGGGGATCTCATTGAAGCATACAAAATTATTACAGGGCTTGATAGGGTGGATGCTGGGAGAATGTTTCCCTTGGCTGGGGAATCTAGAACCAGGGGCCACAGCCTCAGGATAAAGGGTAGGCCATTCAGGACTGAGATGAGAAGAAATTTCTTCACACAGAGGGTGGTGAATCTTTGGAATTCTCTACTCCAGAGGGCTGTGGAGGCTCAGTCATTGGGTATATTCAAAACAGAAGTCGATAGATTTCTGACTAGTAAGGGCATCAAGGGATATGGCGATAGGGCCGGTGAATGGAGTTGAGGCAGAAGATCAGCCATGATCTCGTTGAATGGCGGAGCAGGCTCGAAGGGCCGAATGGCCTACTCCTGCTCCTATTTCTTATGTTCTTTTTCTACACCATTGGGTCAGAAAATGGGAAAAAGTTGTGGTTTTAAAATAGACATAAAAAGAAGAACGACTTGCCTTTATATAACACCTTTCACAACCTTGGGAACAGTGGCATAGTATGTTACTGGACTAGTAATCCAGAGGCCTAAACTAATGGTCCAGAGACGTGAGTTCAAATCCCACCATGGCAACTGGGGAATTTAAATTCAGTTAGTTAAATAAATCTGGAGTAAAAATAATGGTGACCATGAAACTACATCTGGTTCTCTAATGTCCTTTAGAGAAGGAAATCTGCCATCACCTGTGACTCCTGACCCACAGCAATGTGGTTGACTCTTAACTGTCCTCTGAAATGGCCTAGCAAGTCACTCAAGGGCAATTAAGATGGGCAAGCCCACATCCTGTGAATGGATAATAACCATCCCAAAGCACTTTACACACAACCTTTGAAGTCTCACTGTTGTAATGTAGGAAATGTGGTAGACAATTTGTGCACAGCAAGATCCCACAATGAAATAAATCACCAGTTAATCTGTTTTAGTGATGTTGAGGGATAAATGTTGACTTGGACACTGGGAGAACTCCCCTGCTCTTCTTCGAACAGTGCACCTGAGAGGACAGATGGGGCCTTGGTCTAACGTCTCATCTGAAAGACAGCACCTCCAACAGTGCAGCATTCTCTCAGCACTGCACTGAAGTGCCTAGATTATGTGCTTAAATCTCTGGACTGCTGCTTGAACCCACCATCTCTGATTAAAATGCTGATTGGCTGCAATATGGTGGCTAACAATAGCAATGGCTGTCTGTTTACTTCTTTCAAAGTTTATAAAATATTAGTAAATCAACCAACCAATTCTGATTTTTTTGAAATGTCTATGACTTTGACAAACATAGTTCCAGGAAGAAAACAGGTGGCAAAATTTCTCCTTTCTATTAATGGTAGAGAACTGATAATTTTAACATGTTACGGGTTACATTCTGAGAAACACATTCGATATCCCATCTGCTTAATAAGTTTGTCTGCATCTCAAACTAATGAGTCTTGGCAGAACCAGTCAAATAACCTCAAAATAACTGAAGAGCTAATGCTCCATGCTTGTGCAAATCAACTATCAAGTGTAGTGAAACTCACACTTCAAGCCAGCAAGTTCCTTTGTTACTATTGTGTCAAGATGCATTTACTGAATTTCCTTATATATAGATCCTGCTGTATCTTATATGAAGTGGCTATTCTTTTCAACACAGAGGCATTTTTGAACATAGACGAGACAAAACAAGGTCGAGGTCCATTTAGTTCGCCTTCTACCATTCTGGCAGTCCCAAGATACAATGATAATGGAGTTGTTGGCTAATCATGGCAATTGATCTCTATCAGTTAGTCTGCAACAGACCCAGACATGAGGTGAGGAAACCCCCAGTGGTGGAGAGCTTTGGGAACTATAGGCCCAAAGTAACCTGTTCCTCCCAAGCATGCTGCACTTACCACGTTTTTAAAATTAATTCTCGGGGTGTGGGCATCGCCGGCAAAGCCGGCATTTATTGCCCATCCCTAGTTGCCGTTGAGAATGTGGAGGTAAGTCTTCTACTTGAAGCTCTGCAGTTTGTGTGGTGAAGGGGCTCCCACGATGGTGTTGGGTGGGGAGTTCCAGCGATAATGAAGGAGCGGTGACGTATATCCGAGTCAGGATGGTGTGTGACTTGGAGGCGAATGTGGCAGTGACGGTGTTTCCCATGCATCTGCTACCCTTATCCTTCTTGGTGATGGAGGTCGTGGGTTTGTTATATATTATTCTACACCATTTTATATTTTGGCAGGATCACCTTTTGTATTGTGTTTTCAATAGGGAGGCGGTGAACAAAATATTGGACCAATTGTCCCTGTTGACTCTCATACATTTCAGTGCTGGGAATAAATTAATTTGTGACGTCATTTGTGCATCCATTCACTCAAGCATTGGTGCATACTATGGTTGGGAGAGAGTGTGGGGGAGTGGGAGAAAGAATATAGAATCGGAAGAAAAACAAAATTGGGAAAATGGAATAAAAACATCAAACTATATTGTCCTGCAGTGATCATGTGATTGCACACTATGTCATGCTTCCACCTTATGCAGCCAGGCTTCTAGGATTGAGCATAGACTGCTAGCTTGTGACAACTAAATGGAGAATGATTCACAACAGCAGGTTAAGCAGGATGCAAATTTGATCCACAGCACACATGCTACAGGCTATTATCAGACGTACAATAGGCCTGATCCAGACCAGTTGCCACAGCAACCACTTTGGATTAAATGTTTGAATATAAATAATGTAGTAGTAAAAACCACTTGTATTTATATAACATCTTTAACTTAATAAGGAGTCGATGTCAGGTATCTACCAAGGTGCGCTTTACCCATCTTTTGTTTCTTTACTTGTCCCATTACCGCCCCCTTTTGCCGTGCACCATCATCCCTTTTGTCATTCAATCTCTCCTGCCTTCCTTCCTATCACAGACCTTTCCTTTTGTTATTTGCCCCCCTCCCCCCTTCCCCTGCCCCTGCACTTGCTTAAAAACCTGTTACATCTCTAACTTTTTCCAGTTCTGACGAAGGGTCATCGACCTGAACTGTTAACTCTGTTTCTCTCTCCACAGATGCTGCCTGACCTGCTGAGTGTTTCTGTTTTTATGTCGAATCTTGTACACCAGCTTTGAAGTGGTGGGAATCGGGTGCACCAGGATTAGCACCCGCCCAAGGTGACCAGCGCTGAACCCGGCTCAGTCTGTGGGCTCAGCATGATTTGCATATTGAGGGATAGCTACAGGCGGGAGTGGGGCCTAGGATCGGCAGCTCACCCTTTAAGAGGCTGGAAATGGCATGCTGCTGCTGCAGCTCTTAAAGACCCGTAGCAGCGTAAAGGAGCACTCTACTTTTCCAGGCCAAATGAGACATAGAATGGTACCAGGGAATGAGGGACTTCAGTTATTTGGAGAGGCTGGAGAAACTGGGGTTGTTCTCCTTAGAGCAGAGAAGATGAGATATGACAGAGGCGTTCAAAATCATAACAGAGTTTGATAGAGTAAATAAGGAGAAACTGTTTCCAGTGGCAGAAGGGTCAGTAACCAGAGGACTCAGATTTAAGGTGATTGGCAATAGAACCAGAGGCGACATGAGGGGGAAAAAAATGATGCATCAAGTTGTTCTGATCTGGAATGCACTGCCTGAAAGGGTGGTGTTAGTAGGTTCAATAGTAACTTTCAAAAAGGGAATTGGATAAATACTTGAAGGGAAAAAATTCTAGGGTTATGGCGAAAGTGCAGGGGAGTGGGACAAATTGGACAGCTCCACCAAAGAGCCGGCAGAGTGATCTCCTTCTGTGCTGTATCATTCTATGATTCTACATGCAGCTGTGTGAAATCTCGGTGTCTTAGTCGACCCAGAGCTGAGCTTCCAACCCATACCCTATCCATCATCAGGCACTATCGTCAACTTAAATAAAAGAAAATTGTCATGAGGCAGATTAAGCAAGCCCCCTTTGAAGTTGAGAGCTATATTTTGTAAAATGTGGTTTACAGTAAATTAATAGTTACTGGGGAACTCTAAAAAGAGTTTTGGAAAGAAAGCTTCAGATTTAAAAGCCGGATCGTTTTAAGGGCAATGTGAACTAGTTCCATCACATTTTTCTAACTTTCATAAAGTCCAGATGTGGGAAGCCATTCAACGTATCTAGCTCATCTTTCCTAGCTCATCATAGAAACCCCCTCCCCCCTCTCCCCAACCCATCACAGCAGCTCAGTCTCTTGAACGGCTCCAGACTTTCTGTCTCACTGCCCCACCCAGAAAACCATGCCAAGTATAAGTGCCTTCTGACATCAGTCCCAAACCTGCTTTTCACTATTTCGTACCTCTGTCCTATCTCCTGTATTCATGGTTTAACTTGAAATAATTAACATTTTATATACCTCTAAAGCTCCACTCTCATTTGTCTCTTTTCGAGGCTGAAGAGTCCAAGGGAGAAAAATTCCGTTGGTTTGCGCCTCCCGTTAGCGCCTTAAGAGGGCGCTAATGGGGCACAAAGCAACTAGCACCCGTGCGCGGTGATGTTTGCGCCGTTCACGAAATTAACTAGATGTTTTGCGGCGGCGCTAAACACTACCGCCACGATCTCCTGCGCCGGCAGATCGTGACGTCAGTTGAGTGTGCAACGCTCCGGTAGTGCCCCGGACTGGATATTGAGTGGCGCTCCCTGTCTTACCGCCTGCCGCTAGCAACGACAGGTTGAGGGCAGCGTTTTGCAGTCGGGAAGGGACTGGGTGGGCGCTATTCAAAGGCGACCGCTTCCTGCCTTTTTTTGTCGGCGAAATTTTTGCACCATGCATTCTGAGTGCGAGAGAGAGACTGCAGGAGAGATTCAAAGCTGTGTTGAGGAGTTTTGGGTACTGAGCAGCACTTTGCAGGTTCTTTCTGATTTGATCTTCAATGCATCAATTTAAAAGAGAATATGGGGGCTGCACTCTGAGCTCCTTCCCTGGGCCTCTCCTTTGTTCTTTCCAACAGATTTGATGTACAGGTCTCTCCAGGCCGAGATTCAAGGCTGCAATGAGCAGGGTGTGGATGGAGAACAAGATTGACCCTCCCCTTTAAGAACTGGCCGGCGCCATTGTGTCTGTGTTCCATTGCTGACTGACATCACCTGAGCTTCGCCAGCGCTCTGAGGTAGCGCCTCGCTCCTCAGCCTTTGTGTCTTAGGACAGGTGTGTAGCGCCTGATTTAGCTCACCAATCACCTCCAGGGGCGATAGAAGCCAAGTTTGCAGTCGGAGGCGATAATTAGCGCCAGGTGCTAATCTTTGCGCCAGGCCGATAATTGCACCCCAAATGGGGCGATACTGAATTTCCCCTCCCAAGATTTTAATAACCATTCTTCATAAGTCTATTGCCTGACACTAGGGATCAACATTAAGGTCTTTCACTGCACCATTTCCAAGGCTTAGATGTTTCCCATGTGTTTCTGTGACCAGAACCAAATTCAGTACTCAAGATGCAGCACTGTAATCAAATCAGTAGAGTGTAAGTATGAGGTCATCTTGCTGAGGCTATTTAGGGTTTCTGGTCAGGGAAAGGCCAGTGTAACAATCTTAATATGATTACTTAAAAAAATTAATTCTTCAGGATATGGGTGTCGTTAGCAAGGCCAGCATTTATTGCCCATCCCAAGTTGCCCTTGGGAAGGTGGTGGTGAGCCTCCTTCTTGAACCGCTGCAGTCCGTGTGGTGAAGGTACTGCCACAGTGCTGTTGGGGAGGGAGTTCCAGGATTTTGACCCAGCGACGATGAAGGAACGATTATATATTTCCAAGTTGTGGTAAACCACTTTTATTGTTCACTATCGTTACACTATAGTTATCACTGTTATATCGTTACTCTATGGTTATCACTGTTCACACTGTTGTATCACTATACGAGGTCGCCTCTTGTCACGCTGCTATACCTGGGCTGACCACTGCTGACTCCGCCCATGACTCCACCTACCTGCCCAGGTATAAAGGTAGTTGACTGGCTGGCATTCCTCCTTGTTGTATCCGATCACCCACGAGGGTGGGCTCTGTTATTTAGCCAATAAAAACCTATAGTTACTTTCTTAACTCGTCGCTTTTCATTGGATGAATTGATAGGTATATAAATTTTATTGGCTAAATTTTAAAATGTCGACACCTGAGCAGTCAAACGACCAGCCAAGCGACCAGCCAGACGCCCAGCTACAACAGCCACAGCAGCCGGCCTGGCTGCGAGCCCTCAGACCACCGTACCTGGATCTAAACCCACAGGCAGCAAACTCAGCCCTCGACTTCGAACACTGGCTGAGCTGCTTCGAAGCCTACCTGGGAGAATCCGGCGTGCCTCAGAAATCCATGCTAAGAGTTCTGAACGCCCAAGTGAGCCCTAAAGTATTCGCACTCATCCGGGACCTTAAAACATACGAGGACGCCATCAACCGGCTGAAAAGACAGTACCAAACCCCGGTAAATTCCATGTATGCCAGACACCTCCTAAGATCCCGCCCGCAACAGCCAGGAGAGCCCGTGGAGGAATTTTTACGGGTGCTACAAGCACTCGGCAGAGACTGTAACTTTAAAGCGGTAACGGCGGCAGAAAATACTGAAGACAATGTCCGCGATGCCTTCGTGAAAGGCCTGCGGTCCGACTACTCACGGCAAAGACTACTGGAAGCAAGGGACCTCGACCTGGACAAAGCTGCAGCCCTCGCTCTCTCTCTAGAGGTGGCCCATCGGGACCTCGAGGCATACTCAAGGTACTGTAACTCGCGACCCTGGGACTTGGGACCGACCCCGACCGCGATACCCCCCGCAGCAACCCCCCTGGGACCTACCTCAGCGTCGGCGTCCCGGACCCGATCGAGACCGCCACCCCCGGTACCGGCTCCGACATCGGACCCCCGCGATCAGGCCGCCGGCTGCTTCTTCTGTGGCCAGGCGAAACACCCAAGGTCACGCTGCCCAGCCAGGAACTCTACCTGTTCAAACTGCATGAAGAAAGGCCACTTCGCTAAGGCCTGCAGAGGTGGATCATCAGAGGCCAGCAGTGCCTCATGCGAGCTGTGGGGGCGGCCATCTTCCTTCAAGGCAACAGAGGCCAGCATCCCCACATGTGAGTCATGGGGCGGCCATCTTTGATACAGGCAACCGACACCAGCAGTGCCTCATGTGAGTTATGGGGGCAGCCATCTTCTCCGCCATTTTGTCCAACCTCGTGGGAGACGCCATTTTACCCACCATGCCCGACCGCCACCGTGCCTCTAGACCCGACTACCGCCTCAACCGCAGACTACAACAACTCGCTCAGCTATACACTAGCCTCTGTCACACTGGACCAGGCCCGCCCGCATCACCTGTCCAAGTCGATGATGGACATCAAAGTAAACGGCCACGCCACGACCTGCCTGTTCGACAGCGGAAGCACGGAGAGCTTCATCCACCCAGACACGGTGAGCCACTACTCCCTCCCTGTCCTGCCAACGCGCAACCGGATCTCGATGGCATCGAGGTCACACGCCACAGACATCAGCGGCTACTGTGTTGTGACCCTGTCGGTTAAGGGTACGGAGTATAAAAATTTTAAACTCCTCGTCCTGCCCCAGCTATGCGCTGCCGTCCTACTAGGCCTAGACTTCCAATCCCACCTCCAAAGCGTCACGCTAGCATACGGCGGACCCCTCCCCCCACTCACAGTCGACAACCAGCAGATTTTAAACCGCCCACCGCGTAACACCTGCGGCCTATCCACCCTCAAGGTCCCGCCACCTTCCCTGTTCGCTAACCTCACCCCCGACTGCAAACCCGTCGCTACCAAGAGCAGGCGGTACAGCGCCGGGGACAGAGCTTTCATTAGCTCTGAGGTGCAGCGTCTCCTGAAGGAGGGCATCATCGAGGGGAGCACCAGCCCCTGGCGTGCCCAGGTCGTGGTCGTTAAGACCGACAATAAAAACCGCCTGGTCATCGACTACAGCCAGACCATAAACAGGTACACCCAGCTGGACGCATACCCCCTTCCCCGCATATCTGATATGGTCAATCAGATTGCGCAGTACCGGGTATTCTCCACCATCGACCTTAAGTCGGCCTATCACCAACTCCCTATCCGCCCTGGGGACCGCCAGTATACAGCCTTCGAGGCGAACGGCCGCCTCTACCACTTCCTTAGGGTTCCCTTCGGCGTCACCAACGGGGTTTCGGTCTTCCAAAGGGAGATGGACCGGATGGTTGACCAGAACGGGCTGCACGCCACGTTCCCCTATCTAGATAACGTCACCATCTGCGGCCGCGACCGGCAGGACCACGATGTTAATCTGGAGAGATTCCTCCGTACGGCCCAACGGCTGAACCTCACCTACAATAAGGATAAATGTGTGTTTAACACCTCGCGCCTTGCCATCCTCGGCTGTGTAGTAGAGGACGGAGTCATCGGCCCCGACCCCGAAAGAATGCGCCCCCTCATGGAGCTACCCCTCCCCCACTGTCCAAAGGCACTGAAGAGAACCCTGGGGCTATTCGCCCACTATGCCCAATGGGTGTCCAATTATGCGGACAAAGCCAGACCCCTCATGAAGTCCACATCCTTCCCCCTTACGGAGGAAGCGTGTGCAGCCTTCTCCCTCATTAAGGGAGACATTGCCAAGGCCACTATGCACGCAGTGGATGAGTCCATCCCCTTCCAAGTCGAGAGCGATGCATCCGACTTCGCCCTAGCCGCCACCCTTAACCAGGAGGGGAGACCGGTGGCCTTCTTCTCAAGGACCCTACAGGGCCCTGAGATCCGACACTCGTCGGTCAAGAAGGAGGCCCAGGCGATTGTGGAGGCGGTACGACGCTGGAGGCACTACCTGGCAGGCAAACGATTTACCCTCCTTACCGACCAACGTTCGGTCGCTTTTATGTTTAATAACAAGCTGAGGGGCAAAATCAAGAATGACAAGATCTTGAGGTGGAGAATCGAGCTCTCCACCTACGATTATGATATCTTGTACCGGCCAGGTAAGCTGAACGAACCCCCCGATGCTCTGTCACGAATTACATGCGCCAGCACGCAAAGTGATAGACTTCAGACCCTCCACAACGACCTCTGCCACCTCGGGGTCACCAGACTTTACCACTTCATTAAGGCCCGCAACCTGCCCTACTCCATCGAGGAGGTCAGGACCATGACCAGGAACTGCCAGACCTGTGCCGAGTGCAAACCGCACTTCTTTAGGCCGGACAGAGCAAGCCTGATCAAGGCCACCCGCCCCTTCGAGCGCCTGAGCATCGACTTTAAGGGGCCCCTCCTGTCCTCTGACCGTAAGGTGTACTTCCTCAACATTGTTGATGAGTACTCCCGTTTCCCCTTTACCTTCCCCTGCCCAGACATGACCAGTACCACGGTCATTAAATGCCTGAACGACCTCTTCGCCTTGTTCGGGTTCCCAAACTATATACATAGTGACCGGGGCTCCTCCTTCATGAGCGAGGAACTCCGTCAGTTCTTACTAGCGAGAGGTATTGCTGCAAGCAGGACCACCAGCTACAACCCCCGAGGGAACGGCCAGGCAGAAAGAGAGAACGCGACGGTATGGAAGGCCGTCCTCTTAGCCTTAAAGTCTAAGGGCCTCCCAACCTCTCGCTGGCAGGAAGTCCTCCCGGCAGTGCTGCATTCCACCCGGTCACTACTTTGCACTGCCATCAACGCCACCCCCCATGAACGAATGTTTGCTTTCCCCAGGAAGTCGACTACGGGAACCACGCTACCAACCTGGCTGACCTCTCCGGGGCCCGTCTTGCTGCGAAAGCACGTGAGGGCCCATAAAACGGACCCCCTGGTCGAGAGGGTGGACCTCCTGCACGCCAACCCCCAGTACGCCTATGTGGCATACCCAGACGGGCGGGAGGACACAGTCTCCTTACGAGACCTCGCACCCTCGGGCACTCCGGAGACACCACCTTCACCCCCCCCCCCACCACCCCCCCAATTCCAGACCAGGTAGACGGCATGCCGGAACCCCACGAGCCTTCGCCGACCACGCAGACACCAGCATTAACACCGGATAATGCAACACCGCCGCTGCGACGATCAGAAAGGCTTACGAGGCCTCCGGACAGACTGACATACCAGAACTGGTAGTACACTTCACCCCGCCGGACTCAAATCTAAACAAGGGGTGAATGTGGTAAACCACTTTTATCGTTCACTATCGTTACACTATAGTTATCACTGTTATATCGTTACTCTATGGTTATCACTGTTCACACTGTTGTATCACTATACGAGGTCGCCTCTTGTCACACTGCTATACCTGGGCTGACCACTGCTGACTCCGCCCATGACTCCACCTACCTGCCCAGGTATAAAGGTAGTCGACTGGCTGGCATTCCTCCTTGTTGTATCCGATCACCCACGAGGGTGGGCTCTGTTATTTAGCCAATAAAAACCTATAGTTACTTTCTTAACTCGTCGCTTTTCATTGGATGAATTGATAGGTATATCACAAGTCAGGATAGTGTGTTACTTGGAGGGGAACTTGGGGGTGATGGTGTTCCCATGTACCTGATGCCCTTGTCCTTCTAGGTGGTGGAGGTCGTGGGTTTGGGAGGTGTTGTCGAAGAAGTCTTGCAGAGTTGCTGCAGTACATTTTGTTGTATAATGTACAGACCAGAAATGGTTATGTTCTAAGATAGTTGTTTTTTTCCACCAGAATATAGGTTATCCACATGCTTTGCTAAGCACCCATACCTACTGTAGCTCTGGTGGGAATATTGTGGCAGGGCCTCAAACCAGACAGGGTCCCGGATATGCGCAGTCCCAACCTTGCCAGGGTGTTTCTAGTGGCTTTTGGGAGCCAAACCACCACCCACCCTAAACAAGGCCCTGACAGAGAGAGAAAAGGGACTCCCTATGTCAGGAGTTCTAACACTCCTGGCCTCTCGGAGGCTTGTATGAGCATCGGCGGTCAGTATGGATGGTGAAACCAGGTGTACCAGGCAGTTGAGTGATGGATATGGGACTCCTCCTGGACTCTGAAGATTTTGCTTGGAGTAAGGAGGTCTCGGTCCCTTTTCCAGGGGGGCCCTGGCACCCTTCCGTCTGGTAACTGCACCTGCACCCGAGTCACTCCTCTAGTGATGCGGATGCCAGCCAGTGGAATGCAGCTAAAGGGATCTGCAGCCGAGGTCCCTGGCGGGCATGGTCCTGCTGTAATTGCTGGGAGTGTAGCCCGCGCATTGTACAGACCACAGTGTCATTACTCAAAAATAAAGAGATACCCAACAGCAAAGAGCCCAATGGATGAGCTGTCGGTAAAAGACATCAAAAGATCCAGGGCCTAATCTTTTTAATTATTTGTTCTCAGGATGTGGGTGATGCTGGGAAGGACAGCATTTATTGACCATCCCTCGTTGGTCTTGTGAAGGTGGTGGTGAGCCGCCTTCATGAACCGCTGCAGTCCGTGTGGTGAAGGTGCTCCCACAGTGCTGTTAGGTAGGGAGTTCCAGGATTTTGACTCAGTGAGAACAAAGGAACGACGATATAAGTCCAAGCAGGATGGTGTGTGACTTGGAGGGAAACTTGAAGGTGGTGGTGTTCCCATGCATTTGATTTTCTCAGTGGTAGAGGTTGCGTGGCTCAGAAGTGCTGTCAAAGTAACCTTGGTGAGTTGCTGTAGTGCAGCCCATAGATCGTACATATCGCAGCCACACTGTGCTAATGGTGATGGAGGTGGATATTCACCCAGTGGCAGGAGTGCCAATCCAGCAAACTGCTCCGTCTTGGATCTTGTCAAGCTTCTTGAGTGTTGCTGCAGCTCCACACAACCAAGCAAGTGGTAAGTATTCCACCACAATCCTGACTTGGGCCTTGTAGGTGGTGGGGACGCCTTGAACATTCAGGAGCTGAACCGGGCATCACAGAACACCCAGCTTCTGTCCTGCTCTCGTAGCCACGGTGTTCATATGGCAGGTCCAGTTCAGCTTCTGGTTAATAGTGACTTCCCCGAGATGTTGATGGTGGGGGACCTTACCAATTGTGGTGCTATGAAGCTCAAGGGGTGATGGTTATGCTTCTTCTTGTTGGGATTGATCATTACCTGCTACTTACGTGGTGCAATCAATGCCTGATATTTGTCAGTCCCAGTCTTGATGTTACCCAAGTCCTGCTGTAGGCTGGTATGGGTTGCATCATTATTTGAGGACTTGTGAATGGAGCTGAATACTGTGGAGTCGGCAGCAAGTAACCCCACTCCTGCCCTTATGTGGGAGAAAGAAGCTGAAGATGATTGGACTGAAGACACTGCCCTGAGGAACTCTGCAGCAATGTCCCGGAGATGTGTTGATTGGCCTCTGATAACCATGACTATCTTCCTGTGTGCCGGGTATGACTCCAGCCACTGGAAGGTTTTCCCATTTTTTATTGACCTCAGTTTGGTGACCTTGGTGCCATACTCAGTCGAATGCTGCCTTCATGTGGAAGGCAGCTACCCACCCCCCGCAATCTCTCCTCTGACATTCACCTCTTCCATCATGGCTGTGATGAGGTCTGGAGCTGAGTGGTTCTGGCGGAGCCCAAATTGAGCATCAGTCAGCAGTTACTGGTGCTTAGGAGGCATTTGACGGCACTATCGACGACCCCTTCCAACACTTTGCTGATGATGGGGGAGCCTGACAGGATGGACATTGGCCAGCTTAGATTCATAACCTTCATTGGGAACCTGGTGCTACAAAAGCTCTCCATAGGGATGCAGATTTCCAAGTGGCTAGCATGTGGGCTGGATGGAGCTCACAGTTTAGGGAAGTGACTCAACTATGAGCTATTACACAATATTTGCACTGTGGATGAACAAATATCTAAAATTCCAATGATCTGTTATGCAAATTAGGTACCTCAAGTGGGCACACCAGTTGCCCTCAGAGACAGACTAGAATAGGTGGTATGCAAAAAAAAATATATAATTTTTTTTACACATCTTAAGCGAGGGCCATATAATGCAGTACCAAAGCCCACATAGGTTAAATACAATTCGCCCCCCCCCCCACCCTCCTCCCACCTGCCTGCCCACTTCTATCTGTTTTAGCCGAGGCTGCAGGCTGTCCCACTCGCTCGCTCTCTGGGCTTGACGGTAGCTGGGGCTGCGGCGCGCGCTCCCGGGGGAGGGGGCAGCGAGCTCAGCGGAGCGCGCGAGCCCGAGCCCGAGCCGGCAGGGGGTGTGACCACAAAAGGCAAGACAGCCTGTGACTGACTGACTCAACTACAGGCAACTGCTGCTCAGAGACCAACATACAACACAAAAAAACTGACTGGCAGGCAAATCCGGTAATGCAAAAGGACCAGAAGGACATCTCTGCAAAGGGAGGAGAGAGAGAGAGAGAGGAGGGGGGGTGACCAAAAAAATAAATAAAATGAAGAAAGGGATTCGTTTGACTTGTGCAAGCAGGTTGACAGGAGTCAAGCTGTCATTGAGGGAACGGGGCATAAATGGGGAACTCGCCTATTCAAGAAAACATGCAGGGAAAAGTTCCTGCTATGGTAAGTGACAAGATATTCCAATGTTACTATTTGCCTGCAAAATTTATATTTACGTTATTCTACCTTTGGGCATGTAATGTAGCCAATAATTTTGCACTGTTAACTTTTCGACCAGTGTTAAACCCACAATTATTGTAGGTGAACAACAATTAACTGCTAATTTCACTTAAATCCTGCACGTATGTTATAGTTACTGAGCCATACATTTTTTTTGCAGATAATATTCTAAATATGCCTGTCCTATCTGTAAATACAGTATGATCTGCACCCTGTTTTCAGTGAAAACCTAATACAGGTATTAGATTTATAGTAATTGAATACGATTATTGAGGGAAATATCTCTCAACGTGCTGGTTCACAGTTTCTATAGAGGAAGTATGTGGTATAGTCAGTAAGAGCATGAAGTTGTAACAAAGCTTCCTGTTTCTTTTTTTCAAAAATTCAAAGAATTAAAAAAAATCTAACACGATTTAATTGGTCAGGGTCATTTAAGGCTAAAGATCCACAGCATCTTTCTAGTTATTTTGCAACGGGGCAATTTCGTCAGTGAAGTTCTTCTGTGCAATTCTGAAACAAATGCTTCGTATCAATAGTTCTCCCAGTTTAAAATTGGCCGAGAGCCTGTTGATTTTATCCATTACTTTTTAGATCAGTTTAGTTATAAGCAACAACCTGATGTCTTCCTCTAAAAGCATTTTACTTTATGTTGATAATAAAACACAGCCAAGGCAAAAGCTACTTGCAATTAAGTTTCCAGTTAACCACTACAAATCCTAAAACGTACAAATGACACTGCATTATGTAATTCCTCGGTTACATTCCTTTCATGACTGACAAGCTTGTGTGCATTTCTTAAGAGACTTTTTAAACAAAGTTCAGACCACATAATGCTGGCACGTAGTGCAACGCAATCATTTGAATTGGCTTTGTGTTAGATAGATGTTCTGGAACTATGCAGTGATTATATACTAAATAGTGTCTAGACCCGTAGGCTGCAGCTGAAAATGTTGTCACATCTATTGCACTTGGGTTGTATGTCGCAGGTGGCTGCAATGCATTCAATTGACACAATGTATTTTGTGCAGATTGTACTTGGGAAGTGCTAAGCAGGAGTGAAATTAGGAAACACTTCTACACACAAAGGGTGGTAGAAGTTTGGAACTTTCTTTCGCAAACAGCAATTGATGCTGGGTTAGTAGTTAATTTTAAACCTGAGATTGATCATTTCTGTTAACCAAAGGCATCAAGGGATATGGGGCAAAGGCGGGTATATGGAGTCAGATCACAGGTCAGCCATGATCTCATTGAATGGCGGAACAGGCTCAAGGGGCTAAATGGCCTACTCCTGTTCCCATGTCCCTCTAAGCAGAAATTGGGCACCTAACCCCATGGAGGGAAGGACAAATGGAAGGCAAGTTAGCCCAGGCTGTTTTAGGGCATTACTCCAGGATTAGCTGAGTAGTGGTATTGGTAGCGAGCAGAGAGCTGGTCACCTTCACACCCGGCTCCCTTGGTCATGCAACAAACTCAGGTGGGAGTTAAATCCTGTAATCCAGTCTTGGGCACAGATGACATCCTTAGACTGGAGCTTGGCTCTGGCAGTTTGTGACATCACCTGTTACTGCCCTGTAGTGCCCTTCCAGTTCCTTGTGTACCGCACCAAAGAGGGGAAAAGAGATGTTTATTGCATCCAAGCAATATTAAACCCATAGTCGTTAAGACAGATGCTGATGTGAGTTTACTACATAATACTCCATTGGCTCTATATTGTGATACAGAGCAAGTACTTTTTTTACACACGCGTTTCAAGGTTTTTTCTAAGCAGGCTATTTATTTTTAAATACTCCTTTTAGTGCTGGGAGGAGAGAACACTAACATATCGGAGAGACTTCATTTAGAATCTATCCACGTGCAGATTTTATAGATTTTTCTTGGTCCAAAATGCTTGTAGTGAAAGGAAATCATAGGTTTTGAAGCCCCGACCAGTCCCAGAAGCGAGAGCGTTATTTTGTCATCTATTCCCTGCAAGAGGGAAAACAAGCAAAGTAAAACTTGGATTTTTTTAATGGCATCCACAAAGTCATATCACTTCGGGATAGAGCAGTGGAGAAGGAAACCCCGGAATTATTTAAGAAATAATTGAATGCCACAAGGGGAGGACTTCAGGCTCTTTCTAGTTAGATGGATCGAATTATCTTCCTTATCCCCACTTACCTTCAGACCTGTTGTTTCGGGGCGATAGCTTCAACGTGCATCATATGGAGTTTATTGGGGTTTTGTAAAGAAAAACGTGGGTCACTTTCCTCATATGGACTGTGACAAAAAAAACCGCTGGCATGTAACTTTGCATGACAGAAAGAGCCAGGGATATGGAGGGGTCACTTCTGCAAATGCGACATCATAAGATTTGCTTTGGCTGTTTGTGCCCTACGTATAGTGTACTCCATACCCGTTGGCATTTTATACCAGTGAAACCATTTGATGTCAGTTTTTATGTTGTGCATTTAACTTTAACAAACACATCTGCTGTCAGCCACACCCCCCTCTGTCAGGCAGGAGGCTGCAAGCAGCGTGCTGTGTGAATGTTCTGCTTATTCATGTAGTTGCCATTGGTTCTTGAATGAATGTTTTTATATCCGATGGAGAAAGTCGCAGCAATAATTCCAGGGTATAGCTCGCACACTGGCGAGTTTTCCAGACATCTTTGTGAATGAGGTTGAAGTCTACTGAAGTAGTGTGCAGTCCCACATGGACCGTGTAATCACACACAGACATGTAGTCACATATGAGCCGTTCAGTCACATACGGGCCACATAATCACAAACAGACGTGTAGTCACACATGGTCTGTGCAGTCACACACGGGCCATGTAATCACACACGCGGGGCGGGCAGTCACACGCAGTCCGTGCAGTCACACGCGGTCCGTGCAGTCACATGCGGGCCGTGCAGTCACACGCGGTTCATGCAGTCACACGTGAGGCGTGCAGTCACACGTGGTCTGTGCAGCCACACATGGTCCGTGCAGTCACACACGGGGCGGGCAGTCACACGCAGTCCGTGCAGTCACACATTGGGCCGTACAGTCACACGCAGTCCGTGCAGTCACATGCGGTCCATGCAGTCACACGCAGTCCGTGCAGTCACACGCGGTTCATGCAGTCACACGCGGTCCGTGCAGTTACACGCAGTCCGTGCAGTCGCACGCGGTCCGTGCAGTCACACGCGGCCCGTGCAGTCTCACGCGATCCGTGCAGTCACACGCGGTCTGTGCAGTCTCATGTGATCCGTGCAGTCACAGACGGGGCATGCAATCACGTGGGGCGTGCAGTCACACGTGGGGCGGGCAGTCACATGCGTTCCGTGCAGTCACACGCGGGGCAGGCAGTCACACGCAGTCCATGCAGTCACACACGGTACGTGCCGTCACACACGGGCCGTGCAGTCACACGCGGGATGGGCAGTCACACACGGGACGTGCAGTCACACGCGGTCCATGCAGTCACACGCGGTCAGTGCAGTCACACGCGGGGCGTGCAGTCACACACGGGGCGTGCAGTCACACGCGGTCCGTGCAGTCACACACGGGGCGTGCAGTCACACGCGGTCCGTGCAGTCACACGCGGTCCGTGCAGTCACATGCGGGCCGTGCAGTCACACGCGGTTCATGCAGTCACACGTGAGGCGTGCAGTCACACGTGGTCTGTGCAGCCACACATGGTCCGTGCAGTCACACACGGGGCGGGCAGTCACACGCAGTCCGTGCAGTCACACATTGGGCCGTACAGTCACACGCAGTCCGTGCAGTCACATGCGGTCCATGCAGTCACACGCAGTCCGTGCAGTCACACGCGGTTCATGCAGTCACACGCAGTCCGTGCAGTCACACATTGGGCCGTACAGTCACACGCAGTCCGTGCAGTCACATGCGGTCCATGCAGTCACACGCAGTCCGTGCAGTCACACGCGGTTCATGCAGTCACACGCGGTCCGTGCAGTTACACGCAGTCCGTGCAGTCGCACGCGGTCCGTGCAGTCACACGCGGCCCGTGCAGTCTCACGCGATCCGTGCAGTCACACGCGGTCTGTGCAGTCTCATGTGATCCGTGCAGTCACAGACGGGGCATGCAATCACGTGGGGCGTGCAGTCACACGTGGGGCGGGCAGTCACATGCGTTCCGTGCAGTCACACGCGGGGCAGGCAGTCACACGCAGTCCATGCAGTCACACACGGTACGTGCCGTCACACACGGGCCGTGCAGTCACACGCGGGATGGGCAGTCACACACGGGACGTGCAGTCACACGCGGTCCATGCAGTCACACGCGGTCAGTGCAGTCACACGCGGGGCGTGCAGTCACACACGGGGCGTGCAGTCACACGCGGTCCGTGCAGTCACACACGGGGCGTGCAGTCACACGCGGTCCGTGCAGTCACACGCGGTCCATGCAGTCACACATGGGCCATGCAGTCACACGCGTGGTGTGCAGTCACACGCGGGGCGGGCAGTCACACGCGGGACGTGCAGTCACACGCGGGACGTGCAGTCACACGAGGTCCGTGCAGTCACACATGGGCTGTGCAGTCACACGAGTGGTGTGCAGTCACACGCAGTCCATGCAGTCACACGCAGTCCATGCAGTCACACACGGGCCGTGCAGTCACACATGGGGCGTGCAGTCACACACGATGCATGCAGTCACACGCGGTGCATGCAGTCACACACGGTCTGTGCAGTCACACGCAGGGCGTGCAGCCACACGCAGTCCGTGCAGTCACACGCGGTGCGTGCAGTCACACGCGGTCTGTGCAATCACACGCGGGGCGTGCAGTCACACGTGGTGCGTGCAGTCACACGCGGTCCATGCAGTCACACGCGGGGCGGGCAGTCACACGCGGTCCGTGCAGTCACACGCGGTGCGTGCAGTCACACGCGGTCTGTGCAATCACACGCGGTCTGTGCAATCACACGCGGGGCGTGCAGTCACACGCGGTCCATGCAGTCACACGCGGTCCATGCAGTCACACGCGTTGCATGCAGTCACACACGGTGCGTGCAGTCACACATGGTGCGTGCAGTCACATGCAGTCCGTGCAGTCACACGCGGTGCGTACAGTCACATGCAGTCCGTGCAGTCACACGCGGTGCGTACAGTCACATGCAGTCCGTGCAGTCACACGCGGTGCGTACAGTCACATGCAGTCCGTGCAGTCACACGCAGTGTGTGCAGTCACATGCAGTCCGTGCAGTCACACGCGGTGCGTACAGTCACATGCAGTCCGTGCAGTCACACGCGGTGCGTACAGTCACATGCAGTCCGTGCAGTCACACGCGGTGCGTACAGTCACATGCAGTCCGTGCAGTCACACGCGGTGTGTGCAGTCACATGCAGTCCGTGCAGTCACACGCGGTGCGTACAGTCACATGCAGTCCGTGCAGTCACACGTGGTGCGTGCAGTCACATGCAGTCCGTGCAGTCACACGCGGTGCGTACAGTCACATGCAGTCCGTGCAGTCACACGCGGTGCGTACAGTCACACGCGGTCTGTGCAGTCACACGCGGTCCATGCAATCACACGCGGTCCATGCAGTCACACGCAGTGCGTGCAGTCACACGCGGTGCGTGCAGTCACACGCAGTCCGTGTAGTCACACATGGTCCATGCAATCACACGCGGGGCGTGCAGTCACACACAGTCGTGTAATCATATACAGTTGTCTTAACAGTTAACGAACAGCAGTTCCGTTTTTAGTATCAGTGTTCAGAACATTGCACCTGAGTAACAGTCCCGCCCACCATGTAAAGAGGGTAATACTATCCCACATTAGATTAGTCCTGTTCAAATGCAAACTGCTGCCGTGCAGTTAACCTATCAGAGTCTGCAGTTATACATTCATGAAAGTAAAATCTATAATGCCAGTCATTTCAAATAGATGTGCGCACTATTATTTAAAACTTTATTTTTGTTTTGAACAAACAGCACCGAGTCTGTTCTGTAAAAATAATTTCAATTTTCCAGTAAACTCTGTTAACTAACTAACCGGTTGCTCTGCTTTCATTTTGTAGAGGAAGTGGTTGCCTTGAGAGCTACATTCATAAAGTTTTAAAATATGTATTAAAAATAGCTCATGCAAAACGGTTCGGCATGCATGAAACCCCATTCATTATGGGAATGTCTTTTTTTTTAAAGAAGGGACAGTTCCCTTTGGTGAATTACATATTTTTTATATTAAGGTACAAAATAAATAGTACATTTTAAATCTGATGTTGTTTTGTAGAAGGATCTTGCAGAAATACATTGTAAAAAATAACTGTAGGATTCAGACTACTTTCTTAGAGTAGTTTAAGGGCGATAGGAAATGGGTGGAAATTTTAACCATTAAAGTTTGTTGTAGTTAAGTTGATAGTTTCATAATTTTGGTATCACAATTTATGGGTGTGAGTGTATTGTGTTTCACCTATGGGAGTGCTGCATTCATTGGGCGCTTCCTGAGAAAAGTGTGGTGTGAAAGACCATTTTAAGGTCAAGTTACGGTCTACTGCATATCGAAGGACTCGCAAAATGCACAGTCATCTTTGGATGGGCATGAAGTGATTTGGCTTTACCAGTTGTTTGCGACTGAAATAGTAGCAGTGCATAATATTTTTAAATCCATTCTTGGGATGTGGGCGTCGCTGGCAAGCAGCAAGTTACAAACCACGTTTGTTTTCAGTACATTTGAATGGTTGGCAGCAATAAGATGCATGTGGCCGAGGCAAGGGAGGAGGACGGCAATTCACGGCCACTTGTTCACCTGGTCGAGCCAGCCAGCCTCAAGGGCCCTTCGTAGGATAACCCATCCGACATGTGACTGCCCTTTCGCAAAGCCAAGCAACTCAGGATTATGCAAAGGATCCTCAGGCATTTACTGCAAAAGCGGCTAGATACATATCGGTCCCCTTGTTTTCTTGATTGGGTCGCACCTTATGTCAGATCTGTGCCTGAGAATGGCCTTGGGTGGGGGTGCAAATTAATAGTATAAGAAAGTAGGCCCCAAATTATTTCCTCTTTAAGGATGTGTAAACTTTTAGCGCTTAAACTGTGTCTGTAAATGGGAAAAAACTGGACGTGGCAGAAACCAACAAACAAATCTGTGGCTCGGTATTAGTTTGAAAGCCTTTCCCTATGACTCAAGTACAGTCTCTTTATTTATATAGTGATTACAAAGGATACTATTAAATGGAACATAGAAATTATGCAACATTCCTCCTGATCTCACTCCATCCCTAATAGGCTCTAGGATTTGAGGGTTCTCCCTGTATTGGCGTTCCTTCATCGTCGCTGGGTCTAAATTCTGGAACTCCCTTCCTAAATGCACTGTGGGGGGGGGGGGGGCACCTTCACCACACGGGGACCGCAGCGGTTCGAGAAGGTGGCCCAGCACCACCTTCCCAAGGAAAACTGGGGATAGGCGATAAATGCTGGCCTTTGTAAATGAGTCTGGGGAATTCCGAGCCAGATATAGGCCCACAGCAGAAAATGATCAGCAACTTGGTACAAAATCTCACTCGAGCCATAAGGATGCGGGGCCTGATTTTTTTGTTTTTGTTTTGCCATTTCCCACACTGCTGCAATCCACAATACTTTTCAGAGGATAGGGGGAACATGGACGGACAGGAAAAGACCCCCTGGTCCGTGCATCCTGTCCCACACACTGCGATGCCTTGAGCATCACTATATGTGTGTGTATATATATATATATATATATACATATGTATGTATGCTCCGCGCCCCACCCGAAAACCATGTGATCTCCTGGGAGAGGCAAGACCAGATTAAAACCCAGGCCAATTTGGGGAGGAAAATGGACGGAGCTTTAGTGCGAAGTTGGGTGTGCTAGAAGCTGACATTAAGGTCACCTGCAATTCCTCAGCATGAATCACCTAGGCAAAAGGGGTGGGTAAATGAATAACTCTGCTTGGTTCATGTTCTTGGCCCTGTAATGCATTCCTCACATTGTTCACTAGGTAAACACTTGGGGTGGTGGGGGGGGGAAATCATCAGAATGGTTGGCATGGTGATACAACCTATTGATGCTCTGCACACTGCCACAGGGTGGTGGAATGGGTGTTCAAAACCACACCATGATTTACTTGCTGGAATTTTTCAAGTGCGGAGTTTTTAAAAATTGTTTTAACTCGCTTGAGAAATGTTGAAAAATCAAAAATTTCTCGCAAACAAATCACCTGCGTTTAAAAAGAAATCTGACCATCGCAGAACTAGTGAGTGAATGGTGAGTGTTAGCAACACCTCAAGTAGCACTTTCAGACTAATGCCACCTTGGTGACAGCTCGGGGGAACTCGAGGGGAGGGTGGGGTTGGATAGGGTAGGGAGGGGTTGGGAGGGTAGGGAGCATGGGATGGGGAGGAGAGAGTGGGGGGAGTGTAGGGCAGGGAGCATTGGTGAGGGTAAGGGGGAGAGGGGAAGGTAGGTAGGGTAGGAAGGAGAGGGTAGGCGGGAGTGTAGAGTAGGGAGCATGGGGGGGGAGGGTGGGTTGCGTTGGGTAGGGAGGAGAGGGTGGGGAGGGCAGGGTAGGGAAGAGAGGGTAGTGAGGAGAGGGAAGGGTAGAGAGGGTGGGGTTGGATATAGTAGGGAGGAGAGAGGAGGGGAGGTTTTTTGTAATTTGTTTATGGGATGTGGGCGTCGCTGGCAAGGCCAGCATTTACTGCCCATCGTAATTGTCCTTGAGAAGGTGGTGGTGAGCCACCTTCTTGAACCGCTGCAGTCTGTGTGGTGGAGGTACTCCCACAGTGCTGTTAGGTAGGGAGTTCCGAGATTTTGACCCAGCGACGATGAAGGCTCGGCGATATATTTCCAAGTCAGGATGGTGTGTGACTTGGAGGGGAACTTGGAGGTGGTGGTGTTCCCATGCACCTGCTGCCCTTGTCCTTCTAGGTGGAAGAGGTCGCGGGCTTGGGAGGTGCTGCCGAAGAAGCCTTGGCGAGTTGCTGCAGTGCATCTTGTAGATGGTACACACTGCAGTGTAGGGTAGGGAGGGGAGGGTGCAGGGGGCGGGGGGTGTGGGGAGAGGAACCAGGGAATAAATCCCTCTTGTCTTGCACACTTCCTTGTGTTCTGACTGAGGTCTGAGACCCGGTCACTTGCCCGGTTGTCTGAAGCCTGTTGCTGGACAGACGAGAGTGCTGGTGTGAGGAAACGCTTTGACATGCTCGAGAATTGGATTCTACCCTGTAACCTGACAGCAGAGGACTTATCTTTCACATTAAAGGGACCCAATCAGAGAATCGTATCTCCAGTTCTGATGCCTGGTTGGATATGCAAATCTCAACCCTCCAATCAGGTGCTTCCATTTTCAATAAGTGTGACGTCAGGGTTAAATTGATACAGGATATAATTCACTTTTTACAATAGTTCTACAAAACCAAGTTTAAAAAAAAAGATTTGTTTCCGATAAAGCATCTATCACATTAAAAGCTGTGCAGAAATGAACACTATTGTAAACAAACTGGCTGCTTATTTTTCTGTTTAGCCCAGGATCTGTGAAAAAACCCACTGCTTCTCAAACTGCAGATTTGGACATTGATTCTGTTCAATCCGTATTTCTTAGGTTAAGGTTAAAATTCATGGGGATTGAAGTATTAAATACAGATACTGTGACTCTGAATTGCTCAGGCAGTTTTATACAGCTGCCATGTATGGGTGCTGAAGAAATGGGGGCTCAGAAATGCTGAGTTCTGCATTTTTGCAAACATTCTACTTATTTCTATAATAATGGCTCGGTTTAAAGTAGAACCAAAGAATAGGAAGTAAAAGACTTCTGTATAATAGTCTGCAGAAGTTCCTCATTTACTTTTTTTGAAACTCTCGGCTTTTATTTTTCATGTTACAGATAGCGTAACAGATATCATAGTGACATGGAACCTGACTTGAAGCAAGATAGAAATTCTAAGAATTGAGGCACTTACTCTACATTGTTGAGGTTGTGACCACTGGTTGTTGCTAAAAATCCCACCAGATGTTTATGAAAAGCCAGCCATTCAGAGGGTGTGTGGCGCCCTCTAGAGAGTAATCAGCATAGCTCGGCTCACCCAACAGGAAACGCCATTGGACAGCAATGGACAAGCCTTATTTGATGCTGGACACTGGTGTAGTAAGTGCGAAAAGAATTCCAATAATCTGCACTGACGCCCTTTTGCCTTGTTCAGCAAAAAAATTAAGCGACAGAAATAAAGTGCTGAGTTTTTTTTTTGAAAACGTATCTAAATTAAAGAAAGAAAGACTTACATTTATATAGCACCTTTCACAACCACCGGACGACTCAAAGCGCTTTACAGCCAATGAAGTACTTTTTGGAGTGGAGTCACTGTTGTAATGTGGGAAACGCGACAGCCAATTTGCGCACAGCAAGCTCCCACAAACAGCAATGTGATAATGACCAGACCATCTGTTTTTGTTATGTTGATTGAGGGATAAATATTGACCTCAGGACACCGGGAATAACTCCCCTGCTCTTCTTCGAAATAGTGCCTTGGGATCTTTTACATCCACTTGAGAGAGCAGACGGGGTCTCCGTTTAACGTCTCATCCGAAAGACGGCACCTCTGACAGTGCAGCTCTCCCTCAGCACTGCACTGGAATGTCAGCCTAGATTTATGTGCTCAAGTCCCTGGAGTGTGACTTGAACCCACAACCTTCTGACTCAGAGGCGAGTGTGCTACCCACAAAGCCACGGCTGACTAAATTAAGGTTTCTACTCAAGCCTGGCCCTTGTTTCAGTGCTCCTGATCTACACTCGTATTGGGAATTTTAAAAATCTAACATATCTGGCCAGTCACACCATGTGATAGCTGTGTATCTCTACAGCATCAGCTTGGTTCATTTGGTAGCCCTCTCTCCTTTTTTGTGGTGTTAGCCATGGCTCAGTGGGTAGCATACTCGCCTCTGAGTCAGAAGGTTGTGGGTTCAAAGTCCCACTCCAGGGACTTTGAGCACATAAAGCTAGGTTGACATTCCAGTGCAGTGCTGAGGGAGTGCTGCACTGTCGGAGGTGCCATCTTTCGGATGAGACGTTAAACCGAGGCCCCACCTGCCTTGCGTGGCACTATTTCGAAGAAGTGCCGGGGAGTTCTTCCCAGTGTCCTGGGGTCAATATTTATCCCTCAACCATCATCACTAAAATAGATTATCTGATCATTATCACATTGCTGTTTGTGGGACCTGACTGTGCATTTCCCACATTACAACAGTGACTACACTTCAAAAGTAGTTCATTGGCTGTAAAGCGCTTTGAGACGTCCGGTGGTCATGAAAGGCGTTGTATAAATGCAAGTCTTTCTTTCACATACGAGACATAAAATGCCTGATCAGAGCTACTTCACTGGAAGGCTCCATTAGTTGCAAGAAAATAATTTCAAACATCTGCAAACTGATGTTGGTGTGTGCCAGCTGTAACTGTAGTAACTTGCCCCGAATTACTGCTGCTGCGCGTTCAGTGGCAGCAGGACCGTAAGCAAAACACATCTGTGCTAGGTAGCATCGTAAGGAGGGGACTCGTACCTGCACTGTGCATTCTAATCATCACCGTGCCAACTGCAGCAGTTCTTGGTGCACCGATCGCATTCCATCAAATCCCCACTGTCAGAAGGTAAGTTTACATTACTGGCTCCACCTCAACCTTGTGTCCTTTCTGTACCTAGTGATCATCCCATTCTGGTCTACTGTAACCCCCCACCCGCCACCGGCTCTACCATCAGCGGCAGAGCTTTCAGCTGACTCACACCACACTCTGGAGTTTGACCCTTTCTGCCTTACTGCATCTCTCCTCACCTTCAAAAGCCTTAGAATCATAGAATTTTACAGCACAGAAGGAGGCCATTCGGCCCATCGTGCCTGTGCCGGCTCTTTGAAAGAGCCATCCAATTAGTCCCACTCCCCCTGCTCTTTCCCCATAGCCTTGCAAATCTTTCCGTTTCAAGTAGCTATCCAATTCCCTTTTGAAAGTTAATTTTGAAAAAAAAATTCTCCTCATCTCCCCCTCTGGTTCTTTTACCAATGACCTTAAATTTATGTCCTTTGGTTACTGACCGACCTGCCAATGGAGACAATGGCTGGAATTTTCCTTACCGAGTTGGGTCGGGTGCGTGCGGGCCGCGTGGCGGGTTGGTACCGCGATGGATTGATCATCCCGCTCCTCAGAGTGAATTTATCGTAACGGCCCCATCAAGGCAGACACGCGTGTTTCCCGGCCCTATTAAATGGTGCGGGTCTGATGACGTCATCGATGACTCATTTCCAGCGGGGATATTTAATGCAGCCTTGGCCACATGGCTTTTGAAGGTTGATGTAGGAGTGTAGAGGGAGTATATTGGAGGATTTTGTTATTGCTGAGATTTCTAAACATGTGTTTCCAAAGACAGAGGGCTGAACCCTGGTTTTCCAGTGACTCCCTACATATTCCTGTGGAGGGGGTCAGAGCACGCAGGGAGGTCCTCTTCCCTGTTGATGGGCGGAAGAGACCGCCCCAAGAGACAAGAAGAGCCTGGCTTCAAGTAGCTGAGAAGGTGAACAGCAGGGATGTGGTGAGGCGGAGATGGGAGCAGTGCCGGAAACGCTTCAATGATCTAATGAGATCAGTAAAGGTGAGTGTAAAGCCACACTCACCTTCATCCTGCTGTGCCTCTCACCACATCCCCATCACTCTGCCTTCTCAAGCCTGCTCCTGCACATCATTACTCACACCAACATACCTTGCACGTCCACCCATCCCTCTCTATCTACATTCTCACATCCCCATCTGACTAACCACCCCTCACATTCGCCCTCATCTTAATGCAATCATAGCAACTAACAACACAGATGGAGGCCACTTGGCATTGGCACCACACTCCTTCATAGTCTCCCTTTACAGATGTAACCCATCCATTCCTCACGCTCATGCCATTACCCTCACTCAAGCTTCTCTTCTTTCCCTCCTTGCAGGAGAAACGAACACACAACAACAGGGAGAGGGAGAGAACCGGAGGTGGCCCTCCATCCTTCAGCACTTCAACTCCAGCAGAGGAGCTAGCCCTGGAGGTCTCAGGAGTTGCAGAGCTGCTGGCAGTGGGAGACGGAGAGAGGGGGACCTCTAAGTAACCTGGTAACCGAATTACATCTCATACAGCCACATGGCATACAACAGTCACTCATATGGTGACTGATGTCAGCAGCCAGTGAATGTTCACCATGTGCATAATGGTATCTGTACCCATTCTTCATATGACATATCTTACTCATCTCTTTACTGTCCCACAGGTCCATCAAGAGCCCCACCACACTGTCCAGGAGGAAGAGGAAGACGACTCCTCAGAGGAGCCTCCAGCCTCTGAGGGAGCACCGTCAGCAGGCAAGCGCACCCAGCACTAGTGCAGATACGCACACCTCGGTGGGTTCCTCGCGAGGTAGAGTAGTGTTGTCACCTGGTGCCTCACTATTCACAAGTGAGCAAGAGCAGATAGCGGATGCAGGGCAGTGGAGACTCCTCGCCGGAGGGCGCAGGACACTCCCAGCTCTGCTCAGCTGCATGCAGACACTGAGCCTCGGGGGCCATCCAGAAAGAGGGAGATCCTGGATGGGCAGCAAGTAGTGCAGGAGGCTTTGACAGGTTTTGCGAGCACGATGTCTGTAAATGTGCAGAGAATGGAGGGTTCCATCTCCAACATGAGCACCACTGTGTCGCAGGCGGTGGCGATGATATGCTCTTCCATGGAAAGGATGGCCACCTGCATGGAGCAGCTAATGCGCCATTCACATGAGCACATGCTAACTATGGAGAACAGATGGCAGAGGCTCATAGATCTCCTTTCTAGGAGGGATCGAAACATAGACGTGTGTCCTCATGGCTCCACTGCTGTGCAGCAAGGTGCTCTCCAGCTCCTTGCTAGCAGGGAAGTGCGGGTCGCCCATGAGAGGGATGATGGTGAGAGGTTACATGGAAGTGGGGGCTCCTCTCAAAGTGCTCACACTTCTTCCCCATTGCCACCCCTCAGTCAGAGCCCCGGATGCCTCCTCGGATTGCGATGGTCGAGTCTGCCCCTGCACAGTTGCTGGAGGAGCAGACTTTGGCATGGCCCTCACAGGCTCCAAAACCAAGAGGACGTCCACCAAAAGTGTCTATGCAGTCGCAGCAGGGAAGTGAGCAGCCTGCCTCTAACTCTGCAGAAGCCACAGGGGGTGCACCTCGTAGAAGCATGCGTAAAAGAAAAATGAGACAGAAGTAGATGCACAAGGGTAAGCACATGGGTGTTTAAAGAAGTTCCGTTACTGTAATCACACTTACAAATCTATTTATTTTCAACAGTTTCCGGTCATGCCCATTTTTGTCCGCTACTTTGGAAGTGGCTTTGTGAGTTGGAGTGAATGGTGAGACATAATGTAACCTCCAGCAATGGGGGTCAGTGTGAAAGGAATGGCCTGTTCATTGCAGGGAGGCTTTATGGTGTTGGGAGTCGGGGGGGCGGGGTGGGGTGGGGGGTGGAACTTGGCACAGCATGTGGCAGCCATATGGGTGCAATGCAGGAAGTCAAGTAAATCTGGCCATGATGCGGCCATCCCTGGCCTCCTGGGCTGCAAAGTGCTTCGGTGCTGGTGCCATTTCCACTTCAGGTTCCTCCTGTTCCTCCTCCTCGTCTTCCAGCTGATGCTCCTCCTGCTCCTCCTCCTCTGAAGAGGCAGTGCACTCTGTGCCTTGCTCCTCATGCAGCTCCAATCCTCGCTGCTGCGCTATGTTGTGCCGTGCACAGGAGACGATGACAACTCTGGAGACCCTGGCTGGTACGTACTGAAGGGCTCCTCCAGATCTGTCAAGGCATCTGAAGCGCATCTTCAGCATGCCTACTGATTGCTCTGTGACACATCTGGTGGACATGTGGTTTTCATTATAACGCTCCTCGGCCTCATTGCTTGGCCTCCTCAAGGGTGTCATGAGCCATGTCTTCAGTGGATAGTCCTTATCTCCAAGCAGCCAGCCAGCTGTTTGGTGGTGGGTAGACTGGCGCAGGACGAAAGAGTCATGGCAGCCTCCAGGGAATTTGAAACACACACATGCATGATGATCTTCCTATGGTTGCAGACGAGCTGGACATTGAGGGAGCCCTTACGGTTCGCATACACTCCTGGGTGATGTGGGGATGCCCTGATGGCCACATGTGTGCAGTCGATGATGCCCTGCACCTGTGGGAAGCCAGCCAGAGCAGCAAAGCTGAGCGCACCCTCAGTAACACTGGCTTTATCAGTGACAAAGTTGATATAATTGGTTGACTTGTTAAACAGGGCATTGGTGAGGCGAAGAAGCTGAGGGTGCTGGTGATTTTGACAGCCACTGGCAATGCATGTCCACCAGGTCGTCTGGGCAGCAGGTCTTGCTCCAGCAAGCTGCAAATGTCTGTGACGACCTGAGCCTCCTTTGGCACTGCTGCTCAGCCATGTTGGAGAAGCTCATCCTTTGCCTGTATACCCTATATTGGGGATATCGCCTCCGGTGCGGTGCAGCCTTGTGGTGCCCCCCTCGTTCTGTTGTTGGTGTTGCTGCTGCTGCTGGTGTGCCTGGTGCTCCTGGTGTTGAGGCTCATCCTGGTCCGATTCTGAGGACCAAGGTGAAACAGTATAAGCGGCACCCATGCTCATGTAATGGATGGCAGGTCAAGTAGAGATCAGAGGAGCAATCTGTCAATGTTGTGATAGTTACTAGCAATGACAGATTGTCATTGTCAATGACAGAGGTGAGAGTGGCTTCCAAGGTTGCAGAAAAGACTTGCAAACTCTAGACACCTAAATCTGTGCTCAAAATGGAGTCAGCAAGAGCCTTTCCCATAGGCAAGTAAGCAGGTGTCATGTGGGAGTATTTATTGGGATTTCCACGCTCTGCATTAATGATCTCGATCAATGGCCACTGTGCTTCCGCCTCAGGTTGACAGACGCGGTTCCCGAGCTGCGTGATTCCCGTAGTCATCCAGTGAAAGTCAAAAGGTCTCGTTAAAATCCCTGTTAAGTGTCTCACAACAAGGATTTAATGAGATTAATTAGGTCGCCCGCCTCTGCTGTTCGGGTCTGTGGCGCGCTGGCAAACGCGCCCGAGTTAAAGGCACGAGGAGGCAGGATGACGACGTGTTCCTGACATGCTCCCATTTTCTGCGGCTTTTACTGTTGACCCGCCTCCAAACCCGCATGCACAGCAGTGGGAAAATTCCGGCCAATGTCTCCCTATCTACTCTATCAAAACCCCGCATAATTTTGAACAGCTCTATTATATCTGCCCCTTAACCTAAGCTCTAAGAACAACAATCCCAGCTTGTCTAGTCTCTCCACATTACTGAAGTGCCTCATCGCTGATATCATTCTGAAAAATCTCCTCTGAACCCTCTGATGTCCTTCCTGAAGTGTGTTGCCCAGAACTGAATGTGATGCTCTAACTGAGACCTAACCAGTGATTTATAAAGGTTCTTTAGATCTGCCTCTTTTACCATGCCTCTGTCCCTTAACCCTCCCCCATTACTCCTGTTTTGGTCTGATCTCACAATTGTGAAGTGCTTTGAGGTGTTTTGCTACTTTAAAAGCTGTATAGGTGTCAGCCTTGGCTCAGTGGTAGCACTGTCGCCTCTTGATTCAGAAGGTCATGTGTTTAAGCCTCACTGCAGAGACTTGAGCACATAATCTAAACCGACACTTCAGTGCAGTACTGAGGGAGTGCTGTACTGTTGAAGGTGCTGTGTTTTGGATGAGATGTTAAAACTGAGGCCTCATCTTCCCTCTCAGTTACAGAAGTCACAGAAGTCACAGAAACCCCACAGTGCAGATAGAGGCCATTTCGGCCCATCGAGCCTGCACCGACACATATCCCACCCGATCCCCATAACCCCTACACCAACACATATCCCACCCTATCCCCGTAACCCCACGTATTTAATCCCCCTAACACTAAGGGTCAATTTATCATAGCCAATCAACCTAACCCGCACATCTTTGGACTGTGGGAGGAAACCGGAGCACCCGGAGGAAACCCACGCAAACACGGGGAGAATGTGCAAACTCCACACAGACAGTCACCCGAGGCCGGATTCGAACCCGGGTCCCTGGCGCTGTGAGACAACAGTGCTAACCACTATGCCACCGTAAAAGATCCCGTATGACTATTTGAAGAGCAGAGGAGATTCCTCTGGTGTCCTGGCCAACATTTATCCTTCAACCAACACCACCAGAACAGATTATGTGATCATTTATTTCATTGCTGTTTGTGGCAACTCCCGTGCACAAATTCACTGCTGCGTTTGCCTATATTATAACAGTACTTCATTGGCCGTGAAGCACTTAGGGATGTCCCGAGGACGTGAAAGGTGGGATATAAAAGCAAGTTATTTATTTCTTATATAGTTGTAAACTGTACTAGAATGCTGCCAACTGCTGATGTTGGTCTTGCAGCTGCAACTCCAATCATAAATGCAATTGGCCTGACCTCTGTACGGTCGACAGTCTAGTGGCAGAACAACCTCCTCCTGCGGCTTGCTAAGCGCATTGAGCTGGTTTCAGTGTGCTTGTGCCGTGACACAAATTAGCATCTCAAAGTGAACATGTCGACGCACGGGACTAGTTCAGCTTCCAATTCCCTGGCCTGCCCGCAGTGTGCAGTCACCTCGTAGTGTACCGTTCTCAGGCAAGTGGCTTCAGGGTGTATGTGGAAAACAGAACAAAATGGCAGTAAAGTGCAGCTAGACTGTGCACGTAGGCATCTTTGGTGTTGCTTTTCCTGAATCCGACCTTCTTTGTACCTTGAAAGTAAAAATGCCTTAGGTTTGTAACAAAATTGAGCACATGGTATAACTGATGAACAGGATATGCATCTATTTCCTGTGCAGTACATGAAGAGACCCAGAGCCACTTGTAAGTTCTACATCATACATCACTTACAGAGTACATATAGTTTCAACAACTTTCATTGTCCCATTCGCTACATTTTGACTTCTCCATACTAGTGATTTTTAATCAGTGATGTTGTCTGTCATGAGTTCTCCCTGTGGCTAAATTGGTAAATGGACAGAGTGGTTCAGAAGTGAGCCATTTGGATCTGGGACGTGCCTACATTACAACAGTGACTACACTTCAAAAGTACTTCGTTGGCTGTAAAGCACTTTGGGACATCCTGAGGTCGTAAAAGGTGCTACATAACTGCAAGTCTTTCTTTCCTTCTTTTCTTCTTTCTTTCCTTCTTTCCAAGTTAGCTATTCTCAACTGGGAGCAGAAGCAGAGGTTTTCCTCAGTGCCCTGAACTAGGGAGAGGGGAGACAAAACCAGCCACGGTTTCCTAATCCGGAAACTCTGGCTGGAAGGTGAATATGTGCGGACGTCAATTCAGAGCTGGATTAGGTTTGACAGAGATGCAAAGATGTTTTTGTTTATGAAGGATGGTCACTTAAGCGAAGGTACCATAGAAGACCACCAGCAGGAGTCACTGGCCTCAGGAGAGAAAACCAGTGGGCAAAAAGTATCTTTCAGACCTTTTCGAAAATGGTTTTGCTGGTAAGGCGAAGCAAGATTGACAATCTCCCAAACATACTGTTGACAATTATAGGATAGCAAATGGGTTCTGTGGAGAATGGAACTGGATGGGGGTAAGGGAGGAGAGAAACAGACAATAAACGCAGTACAACTTGTGCTGGTTTTTCACAGTCCAACACAGAATTTGTACAAATAGCTTTAAAATGTTTTCCACTGGTAAAGTCTGGGATTTTAGTAGACTTCCTGGAACCCATTTAAAGTAGCAGACGCTTCTAATGTAAACCATACTAATTTTTCCATCAACATCAAAGTATATAGCGGCAGCAGCCGGATGTGCTCAGTCAGTAATATTCCACTATTAAATCAGAAGAATGTAGGCTACACAAAACGGTTTGCTGCCGTTACATTCTTTGATGACGAGACCAGTCAAGAACTATTGTAGTGTATGAAAGAACAAGGTGTCCTTTGCAGTGGCACCAGTAATGATAATTTGAGGGTCTTGAGTTGGGTGACTATCAATGGTTTTGATTTGGATCATCTGATTCACTTTTTAATAATTTTCCAAATTGTTCCCACAAACCAGAGATCTAAAGTCATCTTTTAAGTAGAAACCAGTCTCTTCACCCCCCCCCGCCACCAACCCCACCCCCTTTCCATTTCCTTATGTGGTGTGGCAGCATTTGTCGTCCCAACATCGACATATTGGTATCGTGTTGCTTGGGACATGAAGCAGCTCCCGTTGACGTAGACGGTGGTTTTGCCTCTGGCTGCTGCAGCAAGGTTTGAACATTTTATGCCATCCTCGGTTGAAATGCTCAATTAAAACAGAGGCTGAAACACAGATTGCGTGTCAGCCTGGTCTTGGAGATGGTGCCAGCCTTCGAGTTGAGGGTGTGCAGCGTCTCAGGACAGGGCGGGTATCCAAGCCTTTGTATTTGTGAGCAGCATTAGGTGGACACCATGCAGCCTCCTGGACCACACATACATTTTCAATACAATACAATACAATACAAATCGCTTTATTGGCATGATAAGGTACATCTTATGTTGCCAAAGCATCAAAATACATTTATGGTTGAACACATAAACGCGGTTCCATTCATACAGTGTATAAACAGGTATATCCCTGAGTTTATAAATATATTTTCGCCTTGTTTATATATACTCTTGTCTTAGTTTACTGGTTGTCCCTCTGTTCATGGCAAGCTGTAACATAGTGTGCCGCCAGTGTTACACAGCTTCTCTCCTCCCCCAGTAGGAATGGGAGTTTTTGGTTGTCAGTCAGATTTCTGAATTCAGGGCATATTTGTGAGAATTTTTGATAGAAATTCTCTCTGATGCCCTGATATTTTCCACAGGCTGTGAGGAAGTGCATCTCTGTCTCAACTACTCCCTGACTGCAGTGAGAGCATATCCTGTCTTCTCTTGGCAGCCTGGTCTGCCTGTGTCTGCCTTTTTCGATCGCTAGGCTATGTTCGCTAAGTCTGTACCTTGTCAAGGTTCTTCTTAGTTTGTTATCCTTTACCATGGTCAGGTAATCAGCTATGTTGTATTGTCTGTTTAGGGCCAAGTAGCAATTGAGTTTGCTTTGGGTTTTTGTTGTTTCTGCCCAATATGACAGATATTTTTCCTTTTGCTTAGCGACGATTGTGTTGGGTCGAATTCTTTGTGTTACCCTGTCACTGTCCTGGGGCTGGTTATTGTTAGTATTGTTATTAGTTACTTTATTGAGTCCCAGGACTAGTTGACTGAGGGTATTCTTCTTTATGGTCAGCTCTTGGCATTTCAGGGCGTCGTAGTGATAGCATTGGGGGTTGCTCATTTGTAGGTGATTCCAAAATTTGGTGGCTCTTTTTTGGATAGTGATTATTAATGGGTATTGGCCTAGTTCCGCCCTGCATGCGTTGTTTACTGTTTTCCTTTGAGTCCGGAGGATACTTTTACAGAATTCCGCATGTAGGATCTCAATTGGGTGTTTGTCCCATTTTGCAAAATCTTGTTGTGTTAGTGGTCCCCAGACCTCACTGCCATAGAGTGCAATTGGTTCAATTACTGATTTGAAAATTTTGAGCCAAATGCTAATTGGGATTTCTATTTGGATTGATTTTTTGATGGCATAGAAAGCCCTTCTTGCTTTCTCTTTCAGTTCATTCACAGCCAGTTTGAAGTTTCCCGTAGAACTGATTTTTAAGCCCAAGTATGTGTAGTGAGTGGTTTGTTCAATTTTGGTTGTTCCTACTGTGAAATTTATTGTGGGTCCATGTTGTTTGGATCTTTGCTGGAACACAAGGACTTTGGTTTTTTGGGGATTTATTGTCAGGGCCCAAGTCTGGCAGTACGACTCCAGCAGGTCCAGGTTCTGCTGTAGACCCTCCTTAGTTGGTGACAGCAGAACCAGGTCGTCGGCATAGAGGAGGAATTTAACCTTGGATTCATATAGGGTGAGGCCGGGTGCTGTAGATTGTTCAAGTAGTTTTGCCAATCCATTAATGTAAATATTAAAGAGTGTCGGTGAGATTGGCGAGCCCTGCGTCACCCCCCGCCCCTGTGGGAAGTATTTTGTTTGTTTGTCTCCAATTTTAACTGCACATTTATTGTTTGTATACATTGATTTAATTACATCATATGTTTTACCTCCTACCCCGCTTTCGATAAGTTTCAGGAATAAACCGTCATGCCAGATGGAGTCGAAAGCCTTCTGGAAATCTACAAAGCATGCGTAGATTTTGCTTTTGTTATGGTGAACGTGTTTGTCAATTAGGGTCTGTAGGGTGAAGATATGATCGGATGTTCTATAGTTTGGCAGGAATCCAATTTGGCTTTTACTCAAGACATTGTGCTCTTCAAGGAAGTTTATAAGTCTTTTGTTTATGATGCTACAGAATACCTTCCCCAGGTTACTGTTTACACAGATGCCTCGATAGTTGTTTGGGTCGATTTTGTCCCCACTTTTGTATATGGGTGTTATGAGTCCTTTGTTCCAGATGTCAGGGAAATAACCGACACTCAGAACCAAGTTGAAGAGTTTTAGGATAGCCAGTTTCAGTTTGTCGTCTGCGTGTTTAATCATCTCGTTTAGTATGCCGTCTGTCCCGCAAGCTTTTCCTGGTCGCAGGTCCTTGAGTTTTTCAAGAAGTTCTTTTTCTGTTATTATGGCGTCTAGCGGGTTTTGGTTATCTTTTAAGGCCATTTTCAATCCACATTCCCATTCATTTGCATATTTCTCAAGTTGCTGCTACTAACAGATCTTGGCGCTTTGATTTAGGTTTTGTCCAACTGTGAGGCAGCTGTTCTCAGCAAAGCCCTTTCCAAATGTCCAGGTCCACAACATTCAAAGAAACCAGTAAACAGAACACTCTCTTTTAACCAGCACCTAGCCGGAAATCTCTCTTAACCGGCAAAATTCAGGAGTAGGTTCTGGTAAGTTTTACTATATATTAGTGGCCATGTAACCTGGGTTCCTGGATCTGTGGCCGTGTAACCGGGGTTCCTGCAACTGTGGCCGTGCAACAGGGACTCCTGGATCTGTGGCCGTGTAACCGGGACTCCTGCACAAGTGCCGTGTAACCGGGGCTCCTGCACCTGTGGCCGTGTACGGGGCTCTCGTACCTTGGTAAGTATACCTCTCTGTAATCCGGACTTTTTGATCAATCGGCACCATGCCGGTCCCGATATCGGTGCCGGATAAAAAAGAGTTTCCTGAATATAAGCACAAATAAGGCTGAGCATGAGGGCTCAGGGGGCCATAATGATGCTATAGTTCAAACACCTTTTTGATCTAGAGTACTTATAATCAGTAATTATACATTTGACATTTTACCTGCCTGTGCTTCTCTTTTGTTCACTTTGAAGTTTTAAACCCTTGTAAAGGGCCACAGGAGTAATTGACTCATTTTTTTGTGACAATTTCAAAAAGATACTCGGAAGAGACATATGGAATATAGTGTACGTGACACCATATAGTGCTGCCATTTGTGGTCTCTGCAGGGGACTCGAGCATTGCCTGCTGAATTTGGACCTTGGATTTCTGGCAGCGTGTTTACACCGGGTACTGTGCTAGGTCAAAGTTTATCCATTAAATAATTAGTTAACATCAGTGGACTGATTGCTTAGAGTACTTTTCTAGTTAGTGATTATGTTGCGTTTGCAAAGATAATCCAGAGACCGTCAGTGAGTTCAGTTCATGCTGCTTTTAATATGGCTGCCACACACACACACTTCCAGGCACGAGCCATCGAATACCTATACACAATACAATGATCTCAGCACTATCAAACTCCATGTGCTCAGGCCAAGGCAATCGAGTACCTATCACCAATGTCAGACATAACAGATTAGGCGACATTAGCACCTTTTTAGGTGCAGTCATCCGACCTGGCCTGATCATGTGTGACTTCTAAAAGCTAGTGCTTTTTCAGCAACATTTTATCATTCACTCTGCTGCTGACAGACCTGGCGGTTCTTTGGCACATTTAAAATCAATTAAATTACTTCTTTAAAAAAAGAATCCAAGGGTCTGTTGCGACCAGAGTTTGGCGTTGTAGCCCTCTTGGGTGGCTGTAAAAGATTGCACGGCACTATTTCGAAGAAGAGCAGGGGAGTTCTCCCCGGTGTCCTGGCCAATATTTATCCCTCAACCAACATCACTAAAAACCGATTATCTGGTCATTATCACAGTGCTGTTTGTAAGACCTTGCTGGCAGCCAATGCGCCGCGTGTCCCACATCACAACAGTGACTACATTTTAAAAGATCTGTACCTCAACTCCATTTACCCCGTCTTTTCTCCACATCCCTCGACATCCTTCTCTGACAAAAATCTGTCGATCTCAGTCTTGAAAATGTCGATTGGCCCAGCGTCCACAGCCTTTTGGGGGAGTGAGTTCCAGAATTCCACTTCCCTTTGTGTGAATTTTTTTTTCTCCTGATTTCACTCCTAAGTGGTCTAGCTCTAATTTTATTAATACAGGAAACTTTTTTTTATCCGGCACGGACGGAACCGACGTGGTGTCGGTTCATCAAAAATTCCGGATAACCGAACGCTATAGTAAAAGATAGGGAGAGCTGACAGCTTCGCATAAAGCAACAAACCCTGTTGCTTAGCAACAACTGTAGAACAATGGCCTCAAGTTTCAAGCGTCTCTGTAGCTTAGCAACAGCTGCAGCCACACCCTTGCACAGCAACAGATGGAAGAAGGCAAATACAGTATGAAGTAAAACCTACTCCTGCATTTTGCTGGTTAACCGAGATTTCCGGTTATTTAGGTGCCGGTAAATCGAAAGTTTCCTGTATTATGGGCCAGAACTTCGGGTCTCCACGGGTGAGTACGCGCTGGGTACTCACGCGTAGGCCCAACGAAAGTCCCAGTTTCGTGCATGCACTGCGCATGCGCAGGAAACCGGAACTTCCGTTCCCTGAAAGGAAGGGGTTCACAGGTCGAACGCGTGCGCCGGAGAGGCAGTGCGTACGCCTGCAACTTCCGTTTTTTTTGCAGGTTTCTCCAGGAGGGTAAGTCTCCAGGAGCTACGCTTGTAAAAAGCAGTCGCAAGGCCTGCTTTTAACAAGGTAAGTGGTGAATTAAGTTAAATTAAAACATTTTTCCCATAGGTTTATTATTTTTAAATACTTTAAAGAAAGGTAAGTTTATTTTTAGCCCCGTTAGAAACTGTAATTAATGTTTTCAAAAATTTAAGTTATTGTTTAAAATAGTTATTTTATGTAATTTATAGTTATTTTAAAAATGTGATTTAAAAAAAAAAGTTATTTGAAGTTTTAGTGATGTTTTGGGGCTGAATTCCTGTCAAATCTATGAATAGAGATTCCCTGCTACCATTGGCTCTCCATGGCCCACGTGATCCCAGGGGACGCTTTGAACTAACTGTGCCCCTGGGATACGCAAGCACTGCGCGCCGGCAGTTGGAGGAGACCCAGGATCGGAATCCCACGTGGGCCCACAGCACAACGGCCGGCGCGCTAGGTAAGTGCAGGTCGGAGGCTTGCACCCGCGGGAAGCCTCCGACCCGAATTTCTGGGCCAATATGCCCCCTTGTTCTGGATTCGCCCACTAGAGGAAATAGTTTCTCTGCATCTACGCTACCAAATCCTTTAACCACTTTATACACCTCGATTAGATCAAGGTTGCTATTAGTCGTAATAGACAAGTGGTTACAACAACAACAACAACTTGCATTTATGTAGCACCTTTAACACAGTAAAGCATCCCAAGGTGCGAATTTCAAACAATATTTTAAGCAGCCAAGGAATCTGCAATTTGGGATACAGAGGAGAAGTTGCCTGCATTTATGTTCCTGAAATAGGCAGCCTTAAGTTAGTGGCAGATTCATAGAGCCACACTCCCATGGATCCCGATGCTCTTATTTACTGTAGGTTGGGCTGTTTCCAGTAATTAATCGACTGACTGCGTGGAACCGCATGCCTGTCACTGACTGCGATTATTTGTTGTAAAACCTCTATTGGCAGAGGCCACTTTCCTGCCCTCTTGGCAAGGGAGTGGAATGTGGGACGATGGGAGAGACACACCATCATGTAAAGGCTTGGTGTTTGCAGAAGGACTTGGTGTAACAAAAGCTATTTGAAGATCCTGTTTTCAACACTGAACTGCTGCCCGAAGGATTCAGAACAAATGAAAGTAATCTACTTCAATCAGATTTCAATTGCTCGGCTTATCTGACAGCTGATGCAAATATACTGGCTGTGAAAGTTGTAATAGGGTGTTGGGATGCCTACGGCAAAACTTGGCTACTCAGTTGGATCCAACCACTTCAAGAAGAAGGCGGCCCACCACCACCTCCTCAGGGCAACTAAGGATGGGCAATAAATGCCAGTCTTTCCAGCGACGCCCTCATCCCGAGAATGAATAATCATGTAGACCAGCCTGTCTAAAATCCTTGTGGCCATCTTGGATGGCTCAGTTCCAGCACACCCAGTACAAGTTGGTCCTACGACCAAAGAAATGTAAATAAAGGTGCAACTCGTACAGGGTGTTTTGCGGAACCCACGTGATTTTTTTTTGGATTTTTTTTTAAGCTCTGTGGCATTTCTAGGATGATGAGTGACTGTCATTATTTCCAAGTGTTTGTATTTGTGTTTTTTTTTTTGCATCATGGTTGAATGCCAAAAGAGGTTTGGGGAAAGAATCAAGATGCTTTGTAGCCTTGCATGACAGAAACTCCATTGAGACAACTTTATGCATTCAGCTTAACTGGAGTCTCAAAGTCTGTCGAAACGTTTGAAAATGTTCAAAGGCATGTTAGTATAAAAAGATGAAATCCAGATTACATCATTAAATGGTACATTTAACCATCAGATTCTTCTCTTTCAGCGTTTACAGGAGCAGCCCAGTTTGAGGGTGTAGGGTAAAATTGTATAAAGGAAAGAGCTAGGGAGAGGAAGAAAGTCAGCCAGGATTTCCACTGCTGCTCATAATCCAGCAACCCCAGCGCAAAAGATAATATGAAAGAAAGAACTTGTATTTCTATAGCAAATAACTTCCGGACGTCCCAAAGCACTTTATAGCCAATGAAGCACTTTTGAAGTATAGTCACTGTTGTAATGTAGAAAACACGGCACCTAATTTGCACATAAGGTCCACTAAACAGCTATGAGATAATGACCAGGACACCAGGGGGACCTCCTCAGCTCTTCTTTGAATAGTGCCATGGGACTTTTTAGGTCCACTGGAGAGGGAACACGGGACACCGGCGGCACCTCAGACAGGGCAGCGCTCCCTCGGTACTGTACTGAAGTGTCAGTCTAGATTATATGTTCAAGTCTCTGGGAGTGAGATTTGAACCCACCAACTTGATATACCTATCAATTCCTCCAATAAAAGGCGAAGAGTTACGAAGGTGACTAAAGGTTTTTATTGACTAAATAACAGAGCCCACTCTCGTGGGTGATCCGATCCAAGCAGGAGGAATACCAGCCAGTCGCTCACCTTTATACCTGGCCTGGTGGGTGGAGCCAAGGCGGAGTCGGCAGTGGTCATCCCAGGTATAGCAGTGTGGCAAGAGGCGACCTCGTACCGTGATACAATAGTGGTCAGTGATACAGTTATAACGAACAGTGGTGAACAGTGCTAACTACTAACAGTGATACGATAGTGAACGTGGTTTACCACATTCACCCCTTGTTTAGAATTAAGTCCGGCGGGGTGAAGTGTACTACCAATTCTGGTAGGTCAGTCTGTCCGGAGGCTTCGTAAGCCTCTCCGATCGCCGCAGCGGTGGTGTTGCCTTATCCGGTGCTGGTGCCTTATCCGGTGTTGATGCTGGTGTTTGCGTGGTCGGCGAGGGCTCGTGGGGTTCCGGCATGCCGTCTACCTGGACTGAGGTTGGGGGGGGTGGTGGCGGTGTTTCCGGATCGGCTGAGGGTGCGAGGTCTCGTAGGGAGACAGTGTCCTCCCGCCCGTCTGGGTACGCCACGTAGGCGTACTGGGGGTTGGCGTGCAGGAGGTTCACCCTCTCGACCAGGGGGTCCGTTTTATGGGTCCTCACGTGTTTCCGCAGCCAGACCGGCCCCGGGGCGGTCAGCCAGGTTGGTAGAGTGGTTCCCGTAGTCGACTTCCTGGGGAAAACGAACATTCGTTCATGGGGGGTGGTGTTAGTGGCCGTGCAAAGTAATGACCGGATGGAGTGCAGCGCTGTCGGGAGGACTTCTTGCCAGCGGGAGGTTGGGAGGCCCTTAGACTTTAAGGCTAAGAGGACGGCCTTCCATACCGTCGCGTTCTCTCTTTCCACCTGACCGTTACCTCTGGGGTTGTAGCTGGTGGTCCTGCTTGCTGCAATACCTCTCTCTAGGAGGAATTGCCGGAGTTCCTCGCTCATGAAGGAGGAGCCCCGGTCGCTGTGTATATAGTTCGGGAACCCGAACAAGGCGAAGAGGGCATTCAGGCACTTAATGACCGTGCTACTGGTCATGTCGGGGCAGGGGAAGGCAAAGGGGAAACGGGAGTACTCATCAACGATGTTGAGGAAGTACACATTACGGTCAGAGGACGGGAGGGGCCCCTTAAAGTCGATGCTCAGGCGCTCGAAGGGGCGGGTGGCCTTGATCAGGCTTGCTCGGTCCGGCCTATAGAAGTGCGGTTTGCACTCCGCACAGGTCTGGCAGTTCCTGGTCATGGTCCTGACCTCCTCGATGGAGTAGGTCAGGTTGCGGGCCTTAATGAAATGGTAGAGTCTGGTGACTCCGGGGTGGCAGAGCTGGTCGTGGAGGGTCTGAAGCCTATCGATATGCGCGCTGGCGCATGTCATTCGTGAAAGGGCATCAGGGGATTCGTTCAGCTTGCCTGGCCGGTACAAGATCTCATAATCGTAGGTGGAGAGCTCGATTCTCCATCTCAAAATCTTGTCATTCTTGATTTTGCCCTTCAGCTTGTTATTAAACATGAAAGCCACCGAACGCTGGTCGGTGAGGAGGGTAAATCGTTTGCCTGCCAGGTAGTGCCTCCAGCGCCGTACTGCCTCCACGATCGCCTGGGCCTCTTTCTCGACCGACGAATGTCGGATCTCGGGGCCCTGTAGGGTCCTTGAGAAGAAGGCCACTGGCCTCCCCTCCTGGTTTAGGGTGGCGGCTAAGGCGAAGTCGGATGCGTCGCTCTCCACCTGAAAGGGGATGGACTCGTCCACTGCGTGCATCGTGGCCTTGGCAATGTCTCCCTTAATGAGGGAGAAGGCCGCGCACGCCTCCTCCGTGAGGGGGAAGGAAGTGGCTTTCAGGAGGGGTCTGGCTTTGTCCGCGTAATTGGGTACCCATTGGGCATAGTAGGCGAAAAGCCCCAGGGTTCTCCTAAGTGCTTTAGGGCAGTGGGGGAGGGGTAGCTCCATGAGGGGGCGCATTCTTTCTGGGTCGGGGCCGATGATTCCGTTCTCCACTACGCAGCCGAGGATGGCAAGGCGCGTGGTGTTAAACACGCATTTCTCCTTATTGTAGGTGAGGTTCAGCCGTTGGGCCGTACGGAGGAATTTCTCCAGATTCGCGTCATGTTCCTGCCGGTCGCGGCCGCAGATAGTGACGTTATCTAGGTAGGGGAATGTAGCCTGCAGTTCGTTCTGGTCAACCATCTGGTCCATCTCCCTTTGGAAGACCGAGACCCCATTAGTGACACCGAAGGGGACCCTAAGGAAGTGGTATAGGCGCCCATTCGCCTCGAAGGCGGTATACTGGCGGTCCTCAGGGTGGATAGGGAGTTGGTGGTAGGCCGACTTCAGGTCGATGGTCGAGAATACTTTATACTGTGCAATCTGATTGACCATGTCAGATATGCGGGGGAGGGGGTATGCGTCCAGCTGGGTATATCTGTTTATGGTCTGGCTGTAGTCGATGACCAGGCGGTTTTTATCGCCGGTCTTTACGACTACGACCTGGGCACGCCAGGGGCTGCTGCTCCCCTCGATAATGCCCTCTTTCAGGAGGCGCCGCACCTCAGAGCTAATGAAGGCTCTGTCCCCGGCGCTATACCGCCTGCTTTTGGTAGCGACGGGTTTGCAGTCAGGGGTAAGGTTAGCAAACAGAGAGGGTGGCGGGACCTTGAGGGTGGAGAGGCTGCAGGTGTTACGCGGTGGGCGGTTTAACGTTTGCTGGTTGTTGACTGTGAGTGGGGGGAGGGGTCCACCGTATGCTAGGGTTACGCTTTGGAGGTGGGATTGGAAGTCCAGCCCTAGTAGGACGGCAGCGCAGAGATGGGGGAGGACGAGGAGTTTAAAGTTTTTATACTCCGTGCCCTTAACCGACAGGGTCACGACACAGTAGCCGCTGATGTCCGTGGCGTGGGACCTCGATGCCATCGAGATTCGGCTGCGCATTGGTAGGACAGAGAGGGAGTAGTGGCTCACCGTGTCTGGGTGGATGAAGCTCTCCGTGCTTCCGCTGTCGAACAGGCAGGTCGTGGCGTGGCCGTTCACTTTGATGTCCATCATTGACTTGGACAGATGGTGCGGGCGGGCTTGGTCCAGGGTGACGGAAGCTAGTGTGTAGCTGAGCGAGTCGTTGTCATCTGCGGGCGAGGCGGTCGGGCGTGGTGAGTAAAATGGCGTCTCCCACGAGGTAGGGCCCCATGAGGCACTATTGGGGTCGGTTGCCTTAATCAAAGATGGCCGCCCCCATGACTCGTGTGGGGATGCTGGCCTCAGTTGCCCTAAACAAAGATGGCCGCCCCATGACTCATGTGTGGGGATGCTGGCCTCAGTTGCCCTAAACGAAGATGGCCGCCCCCATAGTTCGCATGCGGCACTGCTGGCCTCTGAGGATCCGCTCCTGCAGGCCTTGGAGAAGTGGCCTTTCTTCAGGCAGGTTTTACATATGGAGTTCTTGGCTGGGCAGCGTGACCTCGGGTGCTTCTCCTGGCCACAAAAAAAACAGCCGGCGGCCCGATCGCGGATGCCCGATGTCGGGGCCGGTGCCGGGGGTGGCGGGGCCGGTCGGGTCCGGGACGCCGACGCAGAGGTAGGTCCCGGGGGCGGCGCTGGGAAGGGTGCTGTGGTAGGGGTCGGGCCCGAGTCCCAGGGTCGTGAGCAGTACCTGGTGAATGCTTCCTGATCTTGGTGGGCCACTTCCAGGGAGATAGCGAGGGCTTCAGCTTTTTCCATGCTGAGGTCTTTAGCTTCCAGCAGTCTTTGCCGTGAGTACTCGGACCGTAGGCCTTTCAGGAATGCGTCGCGGATATTATCTTCAGTATTTTCGGCTGCCGACACCGATTTAAACTCACAGTTCCTGGCGAGTGCATATAGCGCCTGTGAGAATTCGGCTACTGATTCTCCTGGCTGTTGCGGCCGTGATCTTAGGAGGTGCCTAGCGTACATGTAGTTTACCGGGGTCCGGTACTTCTGTTTCAGCAGGTTGATGGCGGTCTCGTAGGTAGTCATGTCCTCGATGAGAGTGTATACTCTCGGGCTCAGTTGTGCCTGCAGGACACTTAGTTTGGATGCCTGAGGGACGCTGGATTCTCTCAGGTATGATTCGAAGCAGACCAGCCAGTGTTTAAAGTCTGCGGCTGAGTTTGCTGCTCGTGGGTTCAGGTCCAGGTACGGCGGTCTGAGGGCTCGCAGCCAAGCTGGCTGGTGTGGCTGTGCTCCTGGGAGCTGCGCTGGTGGCTCCTCCGCCGGTTGTGACTCGTTGTCGGACATCATTAAATTTAGTCAATAAAATTGATATACCTATCAATTCCTCCAATAAAAGGCGAAGAGTTACGAAGGTGACTAAAGGTTTTTATTGACTAAATAACAGAGCCCACTCTCGTGGGTGATCCGATCCAAGCAGGAGGAATACCAGCCAGTCGCTCACCTTTATACCTGGCCTGGTGGGTGGAGCCAAGGCGGAGTCGGCAGTGGTCATCCCAGGTATAGCAGTGTGGCAAGAGGCGACCTCGTACCGTGATACAATAGTGGTCAGTGATACAGTTATAACGAACAGTGGTGAACAGTGCTAACTACTAACAGTGATACGATAGTGAACGTGGTTTACCACACAACTTCTGACCCAAGAGGCAAGAGTGCTACCACTGAGACGAGGCTGACATCGTATCACTTGGCACTTCTGACACAAACCTACGTGTGATGAAAGTACACACTGGGAATTTGGGCTTTGAAATCGGCACTCTCGATTCTTCTTCCCTCTTAATGGGGCCAGCGAATAATGGCATGGAGTTGGACAGAAAATAGTACCCCTAACCCCTCATCACACTGTAATGATCCCCACTGCCCGCTCCAAACTCAACTTTTCAACGAGACCTATTTCCTACTCCCTTGATCTCCTTTCCACCCAGTTCTTAAACACTGAACTACCTTTTCTCGCCCCTGTGATTGCTAACATTGTACATGATTGACTTTTCCAGGGCACTGTTTTCCCCCTCCCACCCTCCTGAAAATGTCCACTCTTGACCCCCCACATAATCTCCAGCTACCACTCATCTCCAAGCTCCCTCACCATTTCAAGGCCATTGACACTCATCACCTCCCAACTCCATACTCACCTCTCCCACAACGCTCTGAGTCCCAGACACGGTGGGGGTTTTTTTTGAGGGGGGTGGTGACAGTAGTTTTGAAGGATGAGGGAACAGTGCCTGAGTAGAGGCAACCATTTCCATCCCAGTTTAAATCTCTTCAGCCTGTTTCTTGGTCGACAGCACAAGCAATAGCCTCTGTAATTACGGTCAGGACACATCGGGCTAGACCTGTCAGTCGGGCGCAAAGCTGGTGTTGCAGATCAGCCACCTGTTATAGATTTTCATTGCCCCTGATTTAAATGGAAATGAAAATGGGGTGGTTTCTAGAACAGGCGGAGGGTTGAAAATATACCCCATCACCTCTCCTTTGCCCCTGCAGAGTTTGGCAGTTGATTTAGGTTATGCTGATCCGCTGTCTCTTCTCCATGGTCCTTCTTCACTGCACTGTCCTGGCATGCTTAAACTCCTTCTGCAATGGTGATGTATCTGCCCCAACCTCACTCCCGCTGCAGCTGAAAACCTAATCAATGCATTTATCCCCTCCACACTTCATTTCTCTCATAGGCTCCTTGGTGCCCTCTTGAGCTTGACCCTCCATAGACTCAAACTCATCTAAAATCATGCCACCTGCATCCTCTCCCACACAGAGGCCGCGAGTTTAATCGATCGATGCGGCTTGGGAGCGGGTCAGCTGGTTTCCGGGTTCTAGTCCCGCCCCCAACTTCATCCGGCCCACGGACGTGATTTTACGTCAATTGGCCTTGTTAAGCCCACCCTGCAGGTTTGCCGGCCAATTAAGCGGAAGCCGGTCAGATGACATCATTTGATGACGCGTCATCTGCCGGTTTTCTTAAAGGGACCACGCACAATTTTTCTTTGACAGCTCATTTCTCAGTGTTTGACAGCATTGAGGTGCTGCAAACATGGACAATGACTGTTCACAGGTGAGTTCTTGCACCCAGGCTCTCCGGTGACTCCCTCCTTAGGCTAGAACAGATGGCAGCTGCAGGTGAGGTTACAGAAGCGATCTGTCACTGGTGAGAGAGGTTCTCCCAATGAGGTGGAACTACACATACAATTCAAAACTTGTTACCTACAGAAAAGTCTAAATGCATTAAAGATGAATTTCCCAACATTTTCTTACCTCTGAAACTCACCAGTGCACCATTGGACCCTTCACACCACTTCTGCAGCTGTCATCAATGCAGAAACACGACAGCAGACTCACAACATGCCACAATTACCTGGTGTGGTGTCCGGACGTCGGGAAGCCCGAAGTAGAAGTGTCAAAATTGCAAAAGAGCCTGTTAATTGCCTGTTAACAACCTTAAACAGGCAGTTAAGTGGCTATAATCCTCTTCCCGCCGCTAGGTGTCGGGTCCATGCGCAAATCAGGGACCTGACACTTGGGAAGATTGATTGGAGGCGGGTTGACAGCGGGTTTCCTGCCTACTGTCAATCTTTGCGATTTTGCCGGATGTCCTGCCTCCAAACCCACCCCTGAGTGCCGGCAAAATCCGGCCTAAGTCTCATTACCTTCTTTGGCTCCCTATCCCTCATTGCATTGATTTCAATATCCCCGTCATCCTCTACAAATCTCTCTATGGTCACCAACAGCTCTACCTCTGTGGCCTCCTCCACCCTTATGGCCTGTGCAAAACCTTTGTTCCCTTAACTGTGGCATCCCCCCCATCTTGTTTCACCATTGGTGGTAGAGTTTTCTCTGTGACTCCATTCCTTCCACCTCACGTCCTCTGTCCTCAGAGTTAAATACCTTCTCAAAACATGCCTATTCAATCAGATCCTTGAGCACCTCTCCGTCCCTCTTTTTTGTGATTGGTGTCCATTTTTATTGACCTCTAAATCACATTGGGAATGGATTTCTATGTTATAGGTGCAATATGAATGCGTTTGTTGCCTTTTGTTCTCTTAATTATCACAGAGATAATCAATAATTTTCATCTCTTTTCCAGTTTTTCAAAAACATCTGTTTGAGCATTCAACCAGTTATGTCTCTTCCAGCCCATCCCTTTGTTTAGTTCCATTAAAGGGCTCAAATATTACATAGAATGACATGGTGGGACGAGAGATAACTGCTCAAATATCTTCCAGTTCTCTGTTGTGATGAGGGACCTCACACCTGAACCATGAACCTTCTTTGTTTATAGATGCTGATGGACCTGCTGTGTATTTCCAGCACTTTATTTTTTAATTTCAGATTTCCAGTAGTTTGCAGTTTCTTTTCACTTGTGCAGAATACTTGTGTTTTTTCCTCCATGGTCTGATGCACCATCTAGTGGCCCATCAGAGAATATATTCATTCTTATATCAACATAGCCAAAACAGATTGTCAGAAGGTTGTGGATTCAAGTCACAGTCCAGGGACTTGAGCACATAAAGCTAGGCTGACACTCCAGGGCAGTGCTGAGGGAGTGCTGCACTGTCAGAGGTGCCGTCTTTCAGATGAGACGTTAAACCGAGGCCCCGTCTGCTCTCTCAGGTGGACGTAAAAGATCCCATGGCACTATTTTGAAGAAGAGCAGGGGAGTTATCCCCGGTGTCCTGGCCAATATTTATCCCTCAACCAACATAACAAAAACAGATTATCTGGTCATTATCACATTGCTGTGTGCAAATTGGCTGGCCGGGTTTCCCACATTACAACAGTGACACCACTTCAAAAATACTTCATTGGCTGTAAAGCGCTTTGAGACGTCCAGTGGTCGTGAAAGGCGCTATAGAAATGCAAATCTTTCTTTCTTTCTTGTACTAGAGATGGTCATGGTTGTGAGGCCAACCTAGCATTGTGCATTGTCTAACTTTTCTGTAGCCCACATATCTTATAATGGAAATAGAAATATAATTTTGATATTTTTAAATGTAAAGTTAAAAAATATGTTTGGCTAAAGAAGGCCTTTACAGCTGGGGGAGCTGAGTGTGAGGGGGGCAGCCAAAGCTGTAGTGTCGCAATGCAAATGGCCTCAATATTTTGGGGGATGCAAATTAGAGGTGAGGTGTGGGAAGTCTGACGATGCAGATAGTGGTGGTGAGGTTATTTTCTAATCTCCAGAATGACCTTTTAATGTCCTGTTAATTTGAGACAGCGGAAGTGGCTGTTGTGCTGGGCGAGTGATGGGGGGCGAGGGGGGGGCTGGGGGTGGTGGCTGACCATACAGGGTATGAGGGGGATGGCGGTATCGATGGGGGTGGTGAGACCGTTGACCCCAGAAAGGGCCGCGTCATCACAAGTGGCAGGCCAGCGATACGGGTGGCCAGTGTCTGGGAGAGACTTTGGCAGTAGTGATTTTATTCTCTGGGGGGGGTAAATACAGTACGGGGGGGCGGGACAGGCAGGGGGATGTATCGGGAGATTGGAGCTGAGGAAGTGGGTGGAGAGAGCCTTGTCAATGATGGAGGGTATGGGGGCGTTGAGACCATGTATGAGGACCAGATTGAGGGGTAGCTATGACTGTAAGTGGCGGAGTTGATGTGGAGATTGGGAGACGAGTAGCGAAGAAAGACGGGGCAAGTTCAAATGAAGATTGAAATTACCGAGGACGAGGAGTCATTCAGAGTAAAGGCAGAGGTCGAGCCGGAGAAAGAAGACTGCAGTGAGGAAGATGCCTAGAGGCCAAGGAAAGTGATGGAGGTGATAGGTCAGGAGGTTCTTAAAGGAGCGATGGGAGGCGTGGTAAAGGTGAGGTGTTAGAATGAAGTAATGGGCAGAAATGAGGGCGGGAATTTCTCTCTAAGTGTCGTGCCCCCTTTGAATTGCACCTTTTGATGTTTCAAAACCTTAATTGTTTTAATAATTCTCTTCCTCTCCACCCCAAATCTTCCACACTGATCCTTTCCCAGCTGTGAGGGCAGGCTGAAGAAATGATGAAATCAATGCTGTTTCAATAGTTGTATTGGGTGAATTTGTTTATTTTATGTTTTAGCATAAGATATGCGCAGAGGAAATACTTTTGATGGGAAAGTGTTGCCTTAAACTTTCCCTCTCCTTTTTAGTTCAACAAACCACTTTGTTCTAACCACACTGCCACCCAGTGTTGGAGCTTAAGTACTACAATGCAATATGTTTCAACACTATTTATTTAGACCACCCAGCACTCCTATTAGCAACAGTTAGTGTGTTTTCCTTATGTTGTTTTTCCTCAAAAGTTTACAAACGGTCTGGGAAACCAAAAGACCCGAGAGAGACACATGCATATCCTTGTTTTAATTGCTCATCTTGATTTCCAGAGGGAGACTCGGCTATGAAGCCGTCAAAATGGTCATTGTAAATAATCATTCTCTGTAGCTTTGGAGACACATTCTTTTCCTTGGTTCATCTCCTGGTTCTGCTTTGCTTCTTCCAGCTTTGCTCTTGATCAGTAGTGTCCTGGCCAATGTTTATCCCTCAACAAAATTAGATTATCTGGTCACTATTTCATTGCTGTTTGTGGGACCTTGCTGTGTGCAATTTGGCTGCCGTCTTCCCTACATTACAACAGTGACTGCACTTCAAAAAGTACTTTGTTGTGAGTAAAGCGCTTTGGGGTATAGGCCCGCTAACAGTAGCTATACCATTGGACAGAATATTAATCAAGAAATAGTAGGAGCTTGCAACAAAGGTAATGCAATAATCTTGGGGGACTTTAATCTTCATATAGACTGGACAAATCAAATTGGCAAAGGTAATCTGGAGGACGAGTTCATGGAATGCATTTGGGACAGTTTCCTAGAACAATACGTCATGGAACCAACCAGGGAACAGGCTATTTTAGATCTTGTATTGTGTAATGAGACAGGGTTAATTAGCAATCTCATAGTAAAGGAGCCTCTGGGGCAGAGTGATCATAACATGATAGAGTTTCACGTTAATTTTGAGAGTGACTTGCCTAAGTCCCAAAATAGAATCTTAAACTTAAATAAAGCCAATTACATAGGTATGAGGGGCATGTTGGCTAAGGCAGATTGGAAAAATAGATTAAAAGGTATGGCGGTAGATAAGCAGTGGCTAGCATTTAAAGAAATATTTCATAATTCTCAACAAAAATACATTCCATTGAGAAACAAAAACTCCACGGGAAAAGTGATCCAACCGTGGCTAACTAAAGTAGTTAAGGATAGCATTAGATTGAAAGAAGAAGCTTATAATGTTGCAAAACATAATAGTAAGCCTGAGGATTGAGAGAGTTTCAGAAACCAGCAAAGGTTGACCAAAAAATTGATAAAAAGAGATAAAATAGAATATGAGAGAAAACTAGCAAGAAATATAAAAGCACATTGTAAGAGCTTCTACAAGTATGTAAAAAGGAAGAGAGTAGCTAAAGTAAACGTTGGTCCCTTAGAGGCTGAGACAGGAGAAATTATTATGTGGAATAAGGAAATGTCAGAAACATTAAACAAATATTTTGCCTCTGTCTTCACAGTAGAAGACACAAAAAGCATACCAAAAATGGTGGGGAACCAAGGGCCTAATGAGGGTGAGGAACTTAACGTAATTAATAGAAACATAGAAGATAGGACATTCGGCCCTTCGAGCCTGCTCCGCCATTCAACGAGATCATGGCTGATCATCCAAACCCTAGCACCCGGTCCCTACACTGACAGCCATCCCACCCAAGCCCTATCCCCGTAACCCCACGTATTTAATCCCCCCTAACACTAAGGGTCAATTTTTATCATGGTCAATCAACCTAACCCGCACATCTTTGGACTGTGGGAGGAAACCGGAGCACCTGGAGAAAACCCACGCAAACACAGGGAGAATGTGCAAACTCCACACAGACAGTCACCCGAGGCCGGATTTGAACCCGGGTCCCTGGCGCTGTGAGGCAACAGTGCTAACCACTATGCCACCGTTAATATAAGTAGAGAAAAAATACTAGAGAAACTAATGGGACCAAAAGCCGACAAATCCCCTGGACCTGACGGTCTACATCCTAGGGTTCTAAAAGAGGTGGCTGAAGAGATAGTGGATGCATTGGTGTTGATTTTCCAAAATTCCCTAGATTCCAGCGGATTGGAAGGTCACGAATGTAACACCACTATTCAAGAAAGAAGGGAGAGAAAAAGGGAACTACAGGCCAGTTAGCCTGACATCAGTCATTGGGAAAATGCTGGAATCCATTGTTAAAGAAGTGGTATCAGGGCACTTAGAAAATCATAACATGATTAGGCAGAGTCAGCATGGTTTTATGAAAGGTAAATCATGTTTGACAAATTTATTAGAGTTTTTTGAGGATGTAATGAGCAGGGTAGATAAAGGGGAACCAGTGGATGGAGTATATTTGGATTTCCAAAAGGCATTCGATAAGGTGCCACATAAAAGGTTATTACACACGATTAAGGCTCATGGGGTTGGGGGTAATATAGTAGCATGGATAGAGGATTGATTAACGGACAGAAAACAGAGAGTAGGGATAAACAGATCTTTTTTAGGTTGGCAGCCTGTAACTAGTGGGGTGCCGCAAGGATCAGTGTTGGGGCCTCAGCTATTTACAATCTATATTAATGAGCTAGATGAAGGGACAGAGTGTAATGTATCCAAGTTTGCTGACGATACAAAGCCAGGTGGGACAGTAAGCTGTGAGGAGAACACAAATAGTGTGCAAAGGGATATAGATAGACTAAGTGAGTGGGCAGTAACAACAACAACAACAAGTAAGGTGGCAGATGGAGGGTAATGTAGGGAAATGTGAGATTATTCTCTTTGGTAGGAAGAATAGAAAAACAGAATATTTTTTAAATGATGAGAAACTTTCAAATGTTGATGGTCAGAGAGATCTGGGTGTCCTCGTGCAAGAAACACAGAAAGCTAGCATGCAGGTACAGCAAGCAATAAGGAAGGCAAATGGCATGTTGGCCTTTATTGCAAGGGGGTTGGAGTATAAGAGTAACAAAGTCTTGCTACAGTTGTACAGGGCCTTGGTGAGACCACACCTGGAGTACTGTGCACAGTTTTGGTCTCCTTACCTAAGGAAGGATATACTTGCCTTGGAGATAGTGCAATGAAGGTTCACTAGATTGATTCCTGGGAGGAGAGGGCTGTCCTGTGATGAGATTGTGTAGAATGGGCCTATACTCTCTGGATTTTAGAAGAATGAGAGGTGATCTCATTGAAACATACAAGATTCTGAAGGGGATTGACAGGGTAGATGCTGAGAGGTTGTTTCCCCTGGCTGGAGTGTCTAGAACTAGGGGGCATAGTCTCAGGATAAGGGTCGGCCATTTAAGACCAAGATGAGGAGGAATTTCTTCACTCAGAGGGTTGTGAATCTTTGTAATTCTCTGCCCCAGAGGGCTGTGGATGTTGAGTCTTTGAGTATATTCAAGGCTGAGAGAGATAGATTTTTGGACTCTAGGGGAGTCAAGGGATATGGAGATTGGGCAGGAAAGTGGAGTTGAGGTCGATGATCAGCCATGATTTATTGAATGGCGGAGCAGGCTCGAGGGGCCGTATGGCCTACTCCTGCTCATATTTCTTATGTTCTTATGGGTTTCATGAGCTCATTAAGGGTGCTATGTAAATGTAACCTATTCTTTTCTTCTGCTCTGCTCTTCATGATGTTCACTTCCTTCTACACACTGCCTGAGCTGTGTTTCTTCTCCTGGCTATCCCCAAGTTTCCTTTACCTCTGCAATTCTTTTCTGGTTCTGCTTTGCCTCCCTGCAGTTGTGCCCATTCTGTTTTAATTCTTCTCCCACCACTAGTCAACTTCAACATAAGTTTTGCATCTTGTCTCACATGCTGAGAACCACGGAATTTTGCAACCTGGCACTTGCATAGAGACAACTTTGTGGTGGTGTTGATTGAAGGGTGAATGTTGGCCAGGACATCTAGTAGTTACGGGGCTTAATTTAATGCCTCATCTGAAAGACAGCACCTGTGCCGATGCAGCACTACCTCAGCACTGCACTGGAATGCCAGCCCGGTTTATGTCCTCAGATCCTGGAGTGGGGCTCGAACCCTCACATTTCTGATTCAGAGGTGAGCGTGCTACCAACAGAGTCAAGCTGAAAGAGTGTGGGCAAGAATGTAGAGTGGGAGGAGGTTGAAAGGTAGGGAGGGGAGGCCGAGACTGGTGGAAGAACTTGAAGACAAGGATGAGGATCTTAAATTGATGGACTGAGGGGCAGGGAGCCAGTGGAGGACAGGTTGAGGAATCCTCTTGGAAGATAATAGCCCTGAGAGAATAGCTTGTGGCTGTAAACATTTGCAGCCTCTTTCTTTTGACCTCCTTTTAACATGTTTTCAAATGTTAACATTTCAGTGGCGCCCTTGCCCTTCTCCCTGTCAGGACTTGTCAATAATATCAGAGGAAATTGGGGAGGGGTTGGGGGGGGAAGGGCTGGAAGAGGAGAGGGGGATGAGAACTAAAAGAAACTTTGCAGAACTATCTTCACATAATATAGTTTGAGTGTGGTGGTGAGGGAGAGTAGATGGAGAGTTAAATGTGAGCTAAGGGACAGCGGAGCAAGGAAGAGGGAAAGATGAAGGGTTGAGCAGGTAATCTCAAAGGGGAAGCGGTAGTGGGAAGGTGAAGGGGTAGAGACTGCAATGGGAGCGAGGCGGTGGGAGAGGCATGAGTAATTAGGGAGGTGTTGAGAAGGGAGCCTGCTGAAGACCACATTCTCCCCACAACCCCCGCTCCAAATGAAGCCTGCAGCACTTGGCGGCTTCTTTCAGCCCCCCCCCCCCACCCCCCCACCACACACACACCATGTCATACCACAAACCAGCCCCCACCTGAAAGGAAAGCAAAAAAAGAAAGAGAGAAGCAAAAATAAGTTAAGGGGAGAGAAGCAGCAGAGAAGAGAGAGAGAGGCAGAACCAGGAGAGAGAGACAGAAAGGGCAAGACAAGGACATTGGAGAGAGAGACCGTGTTCTCTGATTGTGTGCAATAGCACAGGACATCGACTAGTTGGTTTTGGTTTACAATTTCCTACCTTATCCTTTTCTCCTTTTGTGAACAGGGATGTAACATTTAACACATTTCCTATTTCCAAAGATTTTTGGACAATTCTCGTTGGTGCTTCACTATTTCTTCCTCAGCATGCTTCATTATTTTGGGATGTATGTCATTTTTTCTATTTTTAGTCCCATTAATTTCTTTAATATAGTGTCATTTTGAAAATTCCTGTCCGGTAGTGGTTCCTAACCCTGCTTTCACCTTTCTCTGTATAACCTGATGCAAAATATTAAAGCATTAACAACATTGCCTCACCTGCCCTTCTTTATCTCTGTAGCTCCACCCATTCTTAAAGGTGAGGTTCTTATAAAAAGCCTTGCTATTTCCTTCTATCATGACCACCAACCTTATTTCATATTTCTTGGCTTTCCTAATCTCTCTTTTGCTTCCTTTTGATAACTTATCATTTTCACCGTTTTCTTCTGTATTATTGCACAGTCCGAGGTGCTGTCTTTTGTTTATGATGTTACACTGAGACCCCGTCTGCTCTCTCGGGTTGGTGTAAAAGATCCTATGGCACTATTCAAAGAAGACTTGGGGAGTTCTCCCTAGCGTCCTGGCCAATATTTATCCCTCAACCAACGTTACTAATAAACAGATTATCTGTTTGTGGGACCTTGCAAATTGGCTGCCGCGTTTCCTACATTACGATAGTGACTACCTTTGTTTAAAGCAAAGTACTTCATTGGCTGTAAAGCGCTCCGGGATGTCCGGAGGTCTTGAAAGCCGTTATATAAATGCAAGTTCTCTCATTGTTTTCTTTTACACTTTCCACTTAAACAATGCACAGCTTGAAGTTTCTTGAATTATTGTGTTGGAGGTTATAGCCTCTGTACTTGCACAGTATGCCAAACTCATATTCACATCCTACTAGTGTCTCGAGGACAATTTATATATATATAGATATATATATGCCTACTTTGTTGAGACTGTTTTTGCTTTCAGGTTGCACAGCTGTTGAAATATTAGAACTTTGTCCATAATATAAAACAGAACCCTGTCACTTAAAGTATTATAAATCCCTTCTAGTTTGAGAAAAATGATGATTCAGGCCTGGCTGCTCTCTAACATAAAACATCTGTTTGGAGACCACATGTTCACTATTCCAAGTGTATGCAAGGACATTGTTGAGATTGCGAATTCCCTGAGTGGGAAATCCCAGATACAAACCTGCAACCTATTGTTGCACTAACCCTGGTCACTGGCTGGCACCATGCCCATCTGGGCATTTCTCATGCCTGAGCACAAAGAATGGATGTCATTCAATTGCTTGTCCACAAGAGTCATTGCAGCTCATCTAGACTTTGTCCTCATCAGGGGTCCATATACTTGCATTCCCATCAGGAATCACCGTGTGCTGATGAGTAAAATCTTTGGTCTTTCTCCTCCAAGGGCAGTGAGATCACTTGTAGCGCACCAAAGATCTCTCTGGTTGAGATCAGCTAACTCAGTACAAAACAAGGTCTGAACCTGGGGCCTTCCTGGCAAGCTAGACTACTCCCCACTTTAATCAGTTGAGTTAGTGTTTCTTAAATGTGGATATTCTTGATTCTCATGGCCTTTGCGACAGCAGATCTATTTTTTTGTGGGGTGGGACTGGTTCCTCTCAGTAACAATAGGCAAATACCATTAAATTTGACACACGCTCAACTGGCTTGTTACAAAAGTTCAGGTACCTGTTAGAAAAAGGAAATGTAGCAGTATGGATAGAAAGTTGGTTGATCGACGAGAAATGAAAACTTGGGGTAAATCGGTGTTACTCTGACTGGAGGAGGTTGGGAGTGATTCTTCTCCATATCTATGGACGATTCGGATTTGGGCATAGGGAATGCAATCTTAAAATTTGCTGATGACACAAAAGTAGAGGGTCTGGCAAATGCTGAGGAGGACTGTAAAAAGACTTCAGGAAGACATAGACAGGTTAGTGGAATGGGCAGACAGGTGGAAGATGTAATTTAATGTGGATGAGTATTAGAAAATACATTTTGGGAGGAAAAACAAGGAATGGGTGTACACATTCAATGGAAAGATGCTGAAAGGTGTAAATGAACAGGGAAATCTAGGGTTTCAAATCCATAATTCCCTAAAAGTGCAAGTACAGAGAGATAGTGGATGCATTGGTTGTGATCTTCCAAAATTTCCTACATCTTAGAATGGTTCCAGTGGGAGCAAATGTAACCCCACTATTCAAGAAAGGAGGGAGAGGGAAAGCAGCGAAGCACAGGCCAGTTAGCCTGACACCAATTGTCGGGAAAATGCTGGAATCCATTATTGAGGAAGCGGTAACAGGGCACTTAGAAAATCATAACATGGTTAGGCAGAATCAACATGATTTTATGAAAGGGAAATCGTGTTTAACAAATTTATTAGAGATTTTTGAGGATGTAACTAACTGGGTAAATAAAGGGGAACCAGTGGATGTAGTATATTTGGATTTCTAAAAGGGATTCGATAAGGTGCCACATAAAAGGTTGCTACATAAGATAAGGGCTCATGGGGTTGGGGGTAATATATTAGCATGGATAGAGAATTGGTTAACGGACAGAAAACAGAGAGTAGGGTCATTTTCAGGTTGGCAGGCTGTAACTAGTGGGGTGCTACAGGGATCAGTGCTGGGGCCTCAGCAATTTACAATCTATATTAATGACTTAGATGAAGGGACCGAGTGCAGTGTATCCAAGTTTGCTGACGATACAAAGCTAGGTGGGAAAGTAAGCTGTGAGGAGGACACAAGGAGCCTGCAAAGGGATATAGACAGGTTAAGTGAGTGGGCAATAAGGTGGCAGATGGAGTATAATGTGAGGAAATGTGAGTGTTTCATTTTGGTAGGAAGAATAGAAAAACAGAATATTTTTTAAATGGTGAAAAATTATTACATGTTGATGTTCAGAGAGATTTAGGTGTCCTCGTACAGGAAACAAAGAGTTAGCATGCAGGTACAGCAAGCAATTAGGAAGGCAAATGGCATGTTGGCCTTTATTGCAAGGGGGTTGGAGTATAAGAGTAAGGAAGTCTTGCTACAATTGTACAGGGCCTTGGTGAGACCACACCTGGAGTACTGTGCACAGTTTTGGCCTCCTTATCTGAGAAAAGACATACTTGCCTTACAGGCGGTGCAACGAAGGTTCACTAGATTGATTCCTGGGATGAGGGGGTTGTCCTATGATGAGAGGTTGAATAGATTGGGCCTATACTCTCTGGAGTTTAGAAGAATGAGAGGTGATTTCATTGAAATATACAAGATTCTGAAGGGGATTGACAGGGTAGATGCGGAGAGGTTGTTTCCCCTGGCTGGAGTGTCTAGAACTAGGGGGCATAGTCTCAGGATAAGAGGTGACCATTTAAGACTGAGATGAGGAGAAATTTCTTTACTCAGAGGGTTGTGAATCTTTATAATTCTCTGCCTCAGAGGGCTGTGGATGCTGAGTCATTCAGTATATTCAAGGCTGAGATCGATAGATTTTTGGACTCTAGGGAAATCAAGCGATATGGAGATCGGGCGGGAAAGTGGAGTTGAGGTCGAAGATCAGCCATGATCTTATTGAATGGCGGGGCAGACTCGAAGGGCCATATGACCTACTCCTGCTCCTAATTCTTATGTTCTTATAAAGGCCAGCATCATTTTGGGTTTTATACATAGGAACATAGAGTAACAAAGTAGTCGTAGATTTCTGTATGGTTAGGCCACAGTTTGAGTACTGCATTCAGCTTTGGGCATCCGATTATAGAAAGGACATTAAAGCCATAGAGAGTGTATAGTATGCATTCACCATGATGATGCCAGTGTTGAGAAACTATACTGATGAGGAGAGACTTGCTTGTAAAGCACTTTGGACATTCAGTGGATGTGAAAGGTACTCTTTAAATGAAAGTTCCTTTCCTGTCTCCTTCCTTTCCTCTTTCGTTCCTTATTTCCTCCCTTGTAATTTCACTGTTTCTCCAATAGCAGGATCTCCATAGTCTGAAGCCATTCTTCAATAGCTTGATCTTACACTTTGTGCAGTTGATATCCTTTAGGTCATAAAGGGAAAAATAACTATACTGTTGAGGAGGGACTTGAAATATTGCCACTATTTTCACTGGAGCAGAGAAGGTTAAGCGAAAAGTTAATAGAGGTTTTTTTAAATCTTGAAGGGTTTTCATTGGGTGAATAAGGAGAGTATTTTCACTGTTTGGGGAATTGGTGACAAGCAGTCATCAATTTAAAATGATCAAAGAGTGAGGAGAAATATCTTTATGCCGAGGGTTGTTGGAGCATGAAATGCCGTGAGACAGTGATTGAGGCAGAAACCACAGCATCCATTCAAGGAAAGTTAGATAAATATTTGGAGCAGATGATGATACAGGTCTATGGTGAGAGCACACGGCATTGGGATGAGTTTTGGATTGTGCTAGCGAAGCGCTGGCATAGACACAATGAGCCAAAAGGCCTCCGTCTGTGCTATAAATTTGTATGGTCCCATCAGGACTCACAAAGATAGATAAACTATAACATCTCCAGGAGTTCACACTGTTTTCATTTTTGGGGGAATGTTTTTGTGCTTCCTCAAGGAGAGGGTCACCTGTGCTAAAAAATGAATATTGTTCCATATTTCCAGTACACATAATTGTTGGCAAAATGGAAGTAATCAAATTTGAGAACATGCCAAATAAATACTAAAGCCAGTTCTGTATATTAGGCTTGTTGATCAGTTCTACGTTTCCAAATGTGATCGAGTCACTCGTCTAGAACAAGAATTCTGGAAGAAAAATAATAAATTATATCTGATTGGTACAGATTTCAATCCACACAACAAGCTAATCTTATTTCCATGTAAATATGACAAATGATCGAACTGTCTGCTATATACACACGATGCAACATTAACGATCTTCCCACATTGACCCATAAATGGAGTAATGTAAGAAGTCACACAACACCAGGTTATAGTCCAACAGCTTTATTTGAAATCACAAGCTTTCGGAGCGCTGCTCCTTCGTCAGGTGGAGAGATGCATATAAGCACAGCATATATAGTCAGAGAATACTGCCAGACGATTACAGGTAATCTTTCTAACTGCCCTTTATCACACCTCGGCAGAGAGATAATCACAGCAATCAAAGGTGTGAATGGTGTCCAAACAGATCAGTCAGGAAAACGAGGAGGAACGTGATGGACACCTGCAGACGCTGAAAGACGCCCTCGTAAGAACGGGATATGACGCTCGACTCGTCGATCGACAGTTCCGACAGGCCACAGCGAAAAATCGCATAGACCTCCTCAGAAGACAAACACAGGACACAACCAACAGAGTACCCTTCGTCGTCCAGTACTTCCCCGGAGCGGAGAAACTACGCCGTGTTCTTCGCAGCCTTCAACATGTCATCGATGATGACGAACACCTCGCTAAGGCCATCCCCACGCCTCCACTACTCGCCTTCAAACAGCCGCCTAACCTCAAACAGACCATCGTTCGCAGCAAATTACCCAGCTTTCAGGAGAACAGCGACCACGACACCACACAACCCTGCCACGACAACCTCTGCAAGACATGCCAGATCATCAACACAGATACCATCATCACACGTGAGGACACCACCCACCAGGTACATAGTACATACTCATGTGACTCGGCCAACGTTGTCTACCTCATACGTTGCAGGAAAGGATGCCCCGGAGCATGGTACATCGGCGAAACCATGCAGACACTGCGACAACGGATGAACGGACACCGCACAACAATCGCCAGGCAGGAGTGTTCCCTCCCAGTCGGGGAACACTTCAGCAGTCAAGGACGTTCAGCCACCGATCTTCGGGTAAGCATTCTCCAAGACGGCCTTCGGGACACACGACAACGCAAAATCGTCGAGCAGAAACTGATAGCCAAGTTCCGCACTCATGAGGACGACCTCAACCGGGATCTTGGGTTCATGTCACGCTACATGTAACCCCACCTGACGTAGAGTCATCCAGACTCGAGTCGTCGTTGGCTTGTTCTCTCTACACAGATGCGGCCGGACCTGCTGTGATTTCCAGCAAAAAAATAGTTTTTTGTTTGTTTTTTGTTTTTCATACAGACCCCAGCATCTGCAACATTTGACCCCCTATGACCCCACCTCATTGTTCTTTGATGTAATGTTTTCCTGACTGACCTGTTTGGACACCATTCATACCTTTGATTGTTGAGATTATCTCTCTGCCGAGGTGTGATAAAGGGCAGTTAGAAAGATTACCTGTAATCATCTGGCAGTGTTCTCTGACTATATAAGCTGTGCTTATATGCATCTCTCCACTTCACCTGACGAAGGAGCAGCGCTCCGAAAGCTTGTGATTTCAAATAAAGCTGTTGGACTATAACCTGGTGTTGTGTGACTTCTTACATTTGTCCACCCCAGTCCAACTCCGGCATCTTCACATCATAAATGGAGTAGCATTGACATCTATGACCACATGTTCTCCACTTTAGGCTCTTTGGGGAGACATAGAAAGACAACAGTAAATTACCCATGCCACTGATGTGACCTGTGTATAGCCAATAGCAAGGACACACATTACAAGCCAGGCTGGTCAAGCACTGCAGCCCCAACATGGAATTGGTATGACCAATCACATGGTTTGAGAGTGGGGGAATGGACTGAAGGGCAGTGCCAACATTCCTCTCTCAACCAACACCAGCAAAAACAGATTACTGGGTATTCCATTGCTGCTTGTGGACCTCGCAATGCACGAAATGGCTGCTGCATTTCATAGATTTATAGGCTGCGATTTTCCCTACCTCGGCGGGTCCGTGGCAGGTGACGTCGGTGACGGGTCCTGACCTCGCTGCTGGCTCCAAAATGATTTCCCCCTTGATTGGGCTTGTTAAGCCCGCCCAGCACGGTTCCCGACCAATTGAAGGAAGCGGGTCTGATGACATCATTTGATGACGTGTCATCAGCTGGTTTCTTTAAAGGGACCATGCGCAAATTGATTTTGACAATTGTGCTGTCAGTGTCCTACAGCATTGACGTGCTGCAAACATTGACAATGACTGCACAGAGGTGCACGGCTGCACCGAGGCTCTCCCATGGCTCCCCCCATATGCTTATGGAGGGAGTCACAGCATGCAGGGAGGTCCTCTTCCCTTGCCATGGGCAGAAGACACCCCCCCAGGAGACCATAACGCAGCCTGTTGCATATTGCACAGGAGGACACAAGCAGGGATGTCGTCAGGTGGACCAGGCTGCAGTGAACCTTTCAATGATCTGAGTAGATCACGAAACGTTACTGCAAAGCCACACTCAACCTCATCCTGCTGTGCCACTCATCACATCCCCATCACTCTGCCTTCCCTACCCTACTCCTGCACATCCTTACTCACACCAACTTACCTTGCACCTCCACCCATCCCTCTTTATCTACATTATATTATCACTTTCCCATCTCACTAGCCAACCCTCACACTCACCCTCATCCTAGTCTAATCATACCAACTGACAAGACACAAGGGTAGGCACATCGGTGTTTTAGTCAATGTTCATGTGAAGTTTCTGTTAATGTGTTGTCAAACATTGAAATCTTTATTTTCAACACTTTACATTCTTGGACAGATTTGTGTGCACCTTTGGAAGTGGCTTAGTGAGTTGTAGTGAATGGTGAGACATAACGGTACCCCCCTCCCCCCCCTCCCCCACCCCCGCAATGGTGATGAGTGTGAAAGGAATGGCTTGGGCATTGTAGAGATGCTTTATGGTGTTGGTGTGGGCTGGTGCTAACCTGGCGCATCATGCGGCAGCCAGGGTGTACAGCGTCAAGTGAAGCAATTCTGGCCATGGTGAGGCCATCCCTGGCCTCCCAGTCAGCAATGTGGTCAGGTGCTGATGCCCTGTGTCCTGTGCAGCATCAGTTGATTGCGGAGAAGGTTGGTGTTGTTGTTGGTGCTGCTGGTGTGCCTGGTGCTGCTGGTGTTGGGGCTGATTGTGGTGGGATTCTGAGGACCAAGGTGAGATAGTTTCAAGGGCTAAATATAGAAAGTTCAGAAGAGAAGTGAAAAAGAAAATAAGAGGTGCAGAGAGGGTATGAGAATAGAATGGCAACTAACATAAAAGGTAATCCAAAAGTCTTCTATAGGCATATAAATAGTAAACGGGTAGTAAAAGGAGAGTGGTGCTGATTAGGGACCAAAAAGGAGACCTACACATGGAGGCAGAGGGTATGGCTGAGGTTTTAAAGGAGTACTTTGCATCTGTTTTCACCAAGGAAGAAGATGCTGCCATAGACATAGTGAAGGAGGAGGTAGAGGAGATACTGGATGGAATAAGAATTGATAAAGAGGAGGTACTAGAAAGGCTGGCTGTACTTAAAGTAGATAAGTCACCAGGACCAGATGGGATACATCCTAGGACTCTGAAGGAAGTGATGGAAGAACTCGCGGAGGTATTGGCTGTAATCTTCTAATCCTCCTTAGCAACGGGGGTGGTACCAGAGGACTGGAGAATTGCAAATGTTACACCCTTGTTCAAAAAAAGGTGTAAAGATAAACCCAGAAAAGGCCAGCCAGTTTAACCTCGGTGGTGGGGAAGCTTTTAGAAACAATAATCAGGGACAAAGTTAACAGTCACTTGGACAAGTGTGGATCAATTAAGGAAAACCAGCATGGATTTGTTAAAGGCAAATTGTGTTTAACCAACTTGATCGAGTTTTTTGATGAGGTAACAGAGAGGGTTGATGAGGGCAATGTGGTTGACGTGGTGTACATGGATTTTCAAAAGGCGTTTGACAAAGTGCCACATAATAGGCTTGCCAGCAAAGTTGAAGTCCATGGAATAAAAGGGACAGTGGCTGCATGGATATGGAATTGGCTAAGTGACAGGAAACAGAGTAGTGGTGAAAGGTTGTTTTTCGGACTGGAGGAAGATATACAGTGGTGTTCCCCAGGGGTCGGTTCTAACACCATTGCTTTTCTTGATATATATTGGATGTGGGTGTACAGGGCACAATTTCGATATTTGTTGATGACACAAAACTTGGAAGTATAGTGAACAGTGAGGAGGATAGTGATAGACTTCAAGACGACATGGACAAGCTGGTGAAATGGGCGGACACGTGGTAGATGAAATTTGAAATTTAACGCAGAAAAGTGCGAAGTGATACATTTTGGCAGGAAGAACGAGGAGAGGCAATCTAAACTAAAGGGTACAATTCTAAATGGGGTCCATGAACAGAGAGACCTGGGGGGTATATGTGCACAAATCGTTGAAGGTGGCAGGGCAGGTTGAGAAAGCAGTTAAAAAAGCTTATGGGATCCTGGGCTTCATGAATAGAGGTATAGAGTATAAAAGTGTGGAAATTATGATGAACCTATATAAAATATTGGTTCGGCCTCAACTGAAGTATTATGTCCAATTCTGGGCACTGCACTTTAGAAAGGATGTGAAGGCCTTAGAGAGGATGCAGAAAAGATTTATGAGAATGATTCCAGGGATGAGGGACTTCAGTTATGTAGATAGACTGGAGAAGCTTGGGTTGTTCTCCTTAGAGCAGAAGAATGAGAGGAGATTTGAGAGATGTGTTCAAAATCATGAGGGGTCTGGACAGAGTAGATAGAGAGGAACTATTCCCATTGGCAGAAGGGTCGAGAACCAGAGGACACAGATTTAAGGTGATTGGCAAAAGAACAAAAGGCGACATAAGAAAAACTTTTTTACGCAGCGAGTGGTTAGGATCTGGAATACACTGCCTGAAAGGGTGGTGGAGGCAGACTCAATCATAGCTTTCAAAAGGAAGTTGGATAAGTCCCTGAAGGAAAAAAATTGCAAGGCTACGGGGAAAGGGCGGGGGAATGGGACTAGCTGAAGTGCTGTTGCAGAGAGCCGGCACGGGCTCGACGGGCCGTATGATTCTAAGGGCACCGATGCTGATGTAATAGATGGCAGGTGAACTTGAGATGACAGAAGCAATCTGTCAATGGTGAGAGATTTGTTCCAATGAGGTGACACTGGATAGAGAGTTTATTCCAAACACTTGCAACCTGCATAAAGCTCAATCTGCCTTCCAAATGCAGTAAGCAACAGCTTCTGAGCTTGGAAAGTGAACAGCTGTGGGATGGGAGCTTTTATAGCACATTTTCAGCTGTCAAGTAATATGATGATTCCATGGTCTTGCAACTCCCGCCCTGCTTACCTCACGTGATCCCCGAGCAGCGTGGACCCCGTGGGCAACCTCATAAAATGTAAAGGTGAGCTCAAAATACTTCTTAATGGGCTGTTAACAAAGTCATAATGACCTGAATTGCCTCCCCTGCCGCTGCGTGTCGGGTCTGCTCAGCGCTGACAGACCCGACATTTGGGAAAGGCGCGTGGCAGCGGGTTGACAGCGGGGTCCCGACTTGCTGTCAATTTTTTTTTTCCCACACGACCCAACACCGACAACCCCGAAAAATTTCCCCCATAGAGTCATAGAATAGTACAGCACAGAAGGAAGCCATTTGGCCCATCAAATCTACGCCAGCTCTTTTGAAGCACAATCCAGTTAATCCCACTCCCCTGCTCTTTCCCCATATCCCTGCAATTTTTTCTCCTTCAAGTATTTATCCAATTCCCTTTTGAACACTACTGTTGAATCTGTATCCATCACCCTCTCAGGCAGTGCATTCCAAGTCCTAACCACTTATTGAGTAAAAAGTTTTTCCTGATGTCGCCTCTGGTTCTTTTGCCAATCACCTTAAATCTGTGCCCTCTGGTTATCAACCCTTCAGCCATTGGGAACCGTTCCTCTTTATTTACTCTATCTAAGCTCTTCATGATGTTAAACAACACTATCAAATCTCCTCTTAGCCTTCTCTGCTTTAAGGAGAACATATTTGCTTACATAACAATGATGAGTGCATTTCAAAAATTTTAGAAAGGACATTAAAGCCATAGAGAGTGTATAGTATGCATTCACCATGATGATGCCAGTGTTGAGAAACTATACCGATGAGGAGAGACTTGCTTGTAAAGCACTTTGGACATTCGGTGGATGCAAAAGCTACTCTTTAAATGAAAGTTCCTTTCCTGTCTCCTTCCTTTCCTTTTTCGTTCCTTATTTCCTTCCTTGTCATTTCACTGTTTCTCCAATAGCAGGATCTCCATAGTTTGATCTTCCACTTTGTGCAGTTGATATCCTTTATGTCATAAAGAGAAAAGTAACAGAGCACATTCTTTTTATTTGCCTTGTTCATGTGTCTAAGGCAAAAGGATGAAGAATTGGGACTTCATGTTGCGCTGCCATAAAATGTGTGTGCCTTCTTGAAAATTACACCTCTGATCTCCTTATCCCATGAAAGAAAGACTTGTACTTACGTCGTGCCTTATATTGTCTGAAAGTGCTTCATGTACAAAGAATTTCTTTAAAATGCAGCGATTGTTGTTCTGCAGACAAGTGCCGTAGCTATTCTGCAAACAACAATGAGATAGATGACCAGTTAATTTGTTTCTGGCAATGCTGGTTGAGGCAACTGTGTTGGTCAGGGCACTCGAAGAACTTGCTGCTCCTCTTTGAATTGTGGCCACGGGATCGTTAACATTCAGACGAGCCAGACGCAGTCTCAGTTTAACGCCTCATCCAAAAGATGGCCCTTCTGACAATGCAGCTCTTCCTCAGCATTGCACTGGGGTGTCAACCTAGATCATGTGCTCAACTCCTGAAATTAGGCTGAACCCACAACCTTTGAGCTGTAAAGATAAGCTAAGGAAGCTAAATTTATCCACATTAAACAAAATAGGAGGAAGAGCATAGAATTACATAGAATGTACAGCACAGGAACAGGCTGTTCGCCCCAACTGGTCTACGCTGGTGTTTATGCACCACACAAGCCTCCTCCCACCTCTCTTTATCGAACCATATCGGTATAACTTTCTATTCCTTTCTCCCTCGTGTGTTTATCTAGCTCCCCTTAAATTCCCCAATGCAGATACGATTCAAGCTATCAAAGAAAATTATATGGTTTAGAAAGGATTTTTTTGTGCACAGCCCCTGCCCGGCAGTACAAGAAGTGATGCGTCTAAACCAAGAAATAGTACAACTAACAAAAACCGGTCGGCCAGCATCTGTGGAGAAAGGAATAAAGTTAACATTTCATCTTTGTCAAAATTGTATGCCACGATTTAACATTAGCATTGGGAATAACTCCTGTTTGCTTAGAATTCCTGGTCACCTTCTTGTGGTACAGGGTTGCATCCAGTGCACTGACTTTGTTAAAGCATTCAGATGGAAACTGAACCAAATCCGGAGTCCGTTGGGAATAGAGGGTCTGAGGTAGGAAAAGGCCGACATGTGGTGAGATTGGGTCCTAGAAACATAATTTGTTTAATTAGTGGCGTTTTATACGGTGCTTGGTGAATATAATTATATGCGTTAACAATGTGAACCATTTAGCACCAACCACAAATTAAAACATTTTTTTAACAACTTGCGGTTGAAATGAGAAATACTGCTTCAAAGTTTGCACATCTCCCACCCTGCTCAGCTAGTGCTGTCATGTTGATGTTCAACACTTGAGGGCAGTGTTAGATTAGAATACTGTGTGTTTGTCAATGTGACAGTAAACTTTTAGTCCGTGGGTTTCTTGCCAACCTTAAACAGCTCCAGAGCAGGAAAAGGGAATTACGTAGCAGCAAAGAGCAGCACGTTTAAAATATGGTATATTAGTGTGCTCACTGATATTCTCACTATGATTGATTCTTGGGATGAGAGGGTTGTCCTGTGAGGAGAGATTGAGTAGGGGGCCTATACTCTCTGGAGCTTCGAAGAATGAGAGGTGATCTCATTGAAACGTATAAAATTCTTAGAGGGCTTGATGGGGTAGATGCTGAGAGGCTGTTACACCTGGCTGAAGAGTATAGAACTAGGGGGTATAGTCTCAGGATAAGGGTTCGGCCATTTAGGACTGAGATGAGGAGAAATTTCTTCTCTCAGAGGGTGGTGAACCTTTGGAATTCTCTATCCCAGAGGGCTGGGGATGCTCAGTCTTTGAAACCCTCTGCTGAAACCCTCATCCATGCCTTTGTTACCTTTAGACTTGACTATTCCAACGCACTCCTGGCTGGCCTCCCACATTCCACCCTACGTAAACTTGAGGTCATCCAAAACTCGGCTGCCCGTGTCCTAACCCGCACCAAGTCCCGTTCGCCCATCACCTCTGTGCTCGCTGACCTACATTGGCTCCCGGTTAAGCAGCGCCTCGATTTCAAAATTCTCATCCTTGTTTTCAAATCCCTCCGTGGCCTCGCCCCTTCCTATCTCTGTAATCCCCTTCAGCCCCACAACCCCCCGAGATATCTGCGCTCCTCTAATTCTGCCCTCTTGCGGATCCCTGATTATAATCGCTCAACCATTGGCGGCCGTGCCTTCTGTTGCCTAGGCCCTGAGCTCTGGAATTCCCTCCCTAAACCTCTCCGTCTCTCTACCTCTCTTTCCTCCTTTAAGACGCTCCTTAAAACCTACCTCTTTGACCAAGCTTTTGGTCACCTGCCCTAATTTATCCTTATGTGGATCGGTGTCAAATTTTTTATCTTAAAATACTCCTGTGCAGCGCCGTGGGACATTTTACTACATTAAAGGTGCTATATAAATACAAGTTGTTGTTGTTGTTGAGTATATGCAAGGCTGAGATCGATAGATTTTTGGACTCTAGGGGAATCAATGGATATGGGGATAGGGCGGGAAAGTGGAATTGAGGTAGAAAATCAGCCATGATCCTGAACCTGAATGGCGGAGCAGGCTTCTTATGTTCTTATGTAACTGCAAATATAACCATGCAGGAAATGTTGGAATTCAACCATCAGTGTGACTTTTGAGATGCTGGAAGTATTCAGCAGGTTCTATAGCATCTGTAAAGAATAAAGACAGTTTAACATTTCCAATAGCGATGCTTGGCCAGAAGATGGAAGATCAAGCTATTTAAAAGGAAGAATTTGCAGGGCTATGGGGAAAGAGCAAGGGCGTGGGACTAGTTGGATAGCTCTTTCAGCGAGCCGGCTCAGGCACGATGGGCCAAATGGCCTCCTTCTATGATTCTAACGGAACTATAGAAAATAAAATGTTTGGGGCGGGGAGGGGAGGGAGATAATCGGTGAATGGCCAACTAGTTCGAAAGTTAGAAAGAACTGAAAGGTGGTGGCCATTCCTGCTTTTTTCACTTCCATTAAATAACTTGCTTTATCTTTCAACTTCCAGTTCTGATGACTCATTGATGTCCAGAAAGTTATGTTGCCTTATCTCTTCATAGATGTTGACTGACCCACTGTCTATTTCCAGTACCTCAAAAGTCACACTGGTGGCTGAATTTCAACATTTCTTGCCTGGTCATGCTTGTAGTTACAGTGGGAATATCAGAGTTTTTTTTAAACAGAAGGTCCTTCAGATTGATATGTTATTGACAAACCACCCTGTCACTCCCAACCAATGTACCTGGATTAGAAAGTTCTGTGTTTTTTCCAAGGATACATCATAGTGTCAGTTGTGGCTCAGTTGGTAGCACACTCACCTCTGTAAGTCCAAAGGTTTGTGGGGTTCAAGTCTCACTCCAGGAACATTGTGCACATAAAGCTAGGCTGACACTCCAGTGGAGTGCTGCACTGTTGGAGGTGCTGTCGTTTGGATGAGACGTTAAACCTGCTCTCTCAGGTGGACGTAAAAGATCCCATGGCACTATTTCGAAGAAGAGCAGGGGAGTTATCCCTGGTACCCGGGCCAATATTTCTCCCTCAACCAACATAACAAAAACAGATTATCTGGTCATTTTCACATTGCTGTTTGTGGGACTTGGCTGCCGCACTTCCCACATTACAACAGTGACTCCACTTCAAAAGTACTTCATTGGCTGTGAAGCGCTTTGAGACGTCTGGTGGTCGTGAAAGGTGCTGTATAAATACAATTCTTTCTTTATAATTTCAGCAGATGGCAGACCCAGTGCACGTTTCAGCTCCCCTCAAAGTGTTTCAGAATTTCAGCTCATGCTAGTTTCTGTTCCTCTTCCGCAACCCCCACCCCACCGAAAAGAATTATCATTTCAGACATCTGAAGAAACTGTGAAGCTTCTCAAGCGAAACTCTGGACATGTGGTTTACACCACAAAAGCTTATAGCTCCCAATTTATTTTCTACAGCTGACATTAGGACTTCTGGTTGACATAATTCACGTCCTTGTCCCACATCTCACACACACGTGCAGGATTGTATCTTCAAGAAGTTCCAAATGTCAATATTCAGTACTTAAAGCTGAATTATCTTCCTAAACACAACAAATGGGAAAACTGCCTCAGCACTACCACAAATGGCTCAGCAAGTCAGGGAAGTGGCACCCAGGGTCTCGCACGCAGCACTCCAGCTTTGCGCAGGGTATCAACACTGCAAGAGCGGCCCTCTACCCACAGGGGCCAGGAGGCCCTCCAGAAAGAACATTACCAAGGCCGTCACTGCCAGCAGTGTTGCCCCTACGACCTGGCTCCAGTGCCCAAAGAAGTTTCATGACCTCAGACCACTGGTCAAGGTCAGTGAATGTATCTTCAAAAGACATCACCTACCAACTGAACCACTAGTCTCAAACACTTCTCAATGCAGGACCCCCAATCAGTCACCTACCAACAATTTGCACCAATGATGAGGCACATCTCCCATTCCTAGCATCACCTCACCCCCCTTGGAGGAGAGGATGCAGGCCATTCTTGGCAGGGGCATAGCTGAGCCCTTGGTCAGCGGCGGGGCTGAAAGGATACAAGATGCTGGTATCCTCATACATTATCCTCCTTCTGGAATGCACCTCTAGGCTTCCTGCCCTCCCGTCAGCACAACTCCATCCTTGCCCCTTCCTCATTTCACACACCCAAGAAATGCATCCTGCTCAGCCAGTGGGACCACAGGCGGATGATTCCATCCCAGATATGCCGGCCACAAATGGACTGCCTGGGCTGCATCCTTCCGTCTGATTGCTCCTCTTCTGCTTCCTCCTCTTCGGCTTCCTCCTTTTCTGCGTCTTCCTCTTCCCTCTGCAAGCGGACGCTGTAAATGTGAAATTACAGCATAAAATGCTGCAAATACTCAGTTGGTCAGGCAGCATGTCGACCTGAGACCTGAACTCCACGGATGTTGAGTGACCTGCTGAGCATTTGCAGCATGTTCCGTCTTCTCAAGGGTGGTCACTTACCATCCAAGCCCTTGCAAGCGTCCAGCAGCACTCCCAAAACATTTTTAAAAACTCTTCACATCTATTGCAGCAAGCCACCACTTCAATAAAATAAAAATAAAAACCAGCCCAAACCCTTCCATTCAAACTTACCTGATTGATGTGTGTGTTCCTTTAACAGCTGCAAATATCGCCCTTGTCAGCCTGCTTGACCTGGCGTGCTTAGGACTCAGCGCTGACTTGAGCACTAGGGCCGAAGTTCGCGTAGTTGACATTAAGGCAGCGCAAAGGCGGGCAACCAATGTGGCGGCTGCTGCGGGACCACCTCCAGCTGGCACAAGAACGGCGGCCGCCATTTTTTCACGCATCGCTGGCGCTACCAGGTGGCAGTAAGGACATCAATTTCTCGCCCACAGTCTTCATTAGTATTAAAAGATAGACTTACATTTATAGAGCGCCTTTCATGACCTCGGAATGTACCAAAGCGCTTTATAACCAATGAAGTACTTTTTGAATTGTAGTCACTGTTGTAATGTAGGAAATGCAGCAGCCAATTTGCGCACAGCAAGCTCCCACAAACAGCAATGTGATAATGACCAGATACTCTTTTTTTTTAAGTGCTGTTGGTTGAGGGATAAATATTGGCCAGGACCCCGGGGAGAACTCCCCTGCTCTTCTTTGAAATAGTGCCATGGGATCTTTTATGTCCACTTGGTTAGTTCTTCCTGTAACTAGTCAACATCTTGCATTTGTTTCAGAACATTAGTTAGTGGGGTCGGAGTGGAAGGAAAGCTGTTCTTCTGGGCTATGCTGCACTCTTGTGATCAGAACTGAGAATGTGGCCAAGACCGAACAAAACGTTCAAAAAGCCACGTTTAAGCCTTCAGTAACCCACATCTCATCCCCGAGATGCTGTCTGACCAGACCTGCTCTGGTTCAAAATCGTTCACCTTGTGCAGCATGAGGATGCAGATTAGGTCAAAACCACAGGATGAAAAGCAAGTTAAGCAAAAGAAACTGAAGAACTTTTAAAGTGCAAGAGGTTTGGTTTAGAGATATAAAGGCCATAAAATCATTATGCACAAGAAACAATGTTGAAAGCATCCAATTCAGCGACAATCTGCATTTGTTCAGCACTCCTTGTGCAAAAGAAACATCTTGGAGTGCTTGGCAAGGAAGATGTTGAACAGAAATAAAAGGAAATTTAGGGTGGGAGGAGCGGGGGGAAGACCAAAGGCGCAGTCTCAGAGAAGGTTTCCGAGGAGGCTTTTGAAAGCTGGGAGGGAGGCAGAGAGGGCAAGTCATTTTGGAAGTGTGTTCCAGGGTAAGGGTGCGGTGATCGAAGGACCGGCCTCTGCTGGTGGAGTGGGGAATGGGCAGTAATTCCGAATCCAGGAAAAAAGAAAGATTTGCATTTTACACAGCGCCTTTCACAACCCCAGAATGCCCCATAGCGCTTTACAGTCAATGAAGTACTTTTTGAAAGGAGCCACTGTTGTAATGTGGAAAATGCAGCAGCCAACTTGCGCACAGCAAGCTCCCACAAACAGCAATGTGATAATGATCAGATAATCTGTTATGTTGGTTGAGGGATAAATATTGGCCAGGACACCAGGGATAACTCCCCTACTCTTCTTCACAATACAGGTGCACAATCCCTTATCCGCAATTCCGAAATTCGAAAAGCTCTGAAAACCGAAAGTTTTTTTGTGGAGCGTCACTCGTGTGCACGACATGACCCGAGTGGCGCCAAACATGACCCGACGCGGCCGATGCTTGACCCACGCAGGTGTGAGGCGTCAGTTGTGTCTCAGTGCTGCTACCAGTCACACGTGCGTCTGCTGCTCTCTGATATTTTTTGTTATTTTGTGATTTTGAGTTTAATTTCACTGTGAAAATGTCAAAAAGAGCTGCAGATACCCCTACCGTTCTGAAATCCGAATTCCGAAACACATCTGGCCCCAAGGGTTTCGGATAAGGGATTAATAACCTGTAGTGCCATGGGATCTTTTACATCCACCTGAGAGGGCAGACGGGGCCTCGGCTTAACATCTCATCTGAAAGACGGCAACTCCGACAGTGCAGTACTCCCTCAGCACTGCACTGGATTGTCAACCTAGCTTTATATGCTCAAGTTCCTGGGGTGAGACTTGACACCCACAACCTTCTGACTCAGAGGTGGGTGTGCTACCCACTGAGCCACAGCTGAGACAAGAGGGTTAGGATACGCGACTGGGGAATATTGCTCAAGTGGAGTGGGGCAAGGCCATGGAAGGATTTGAAGATGAGATCCGGAGTGTCAGTGCGTCCTGGCAAACACAGGGTGATGGGCATGCTGGACTTTGGGAGATGACATGGGCAGCAGGGTCTTGGATTAGCTGAAATTAAAAGTTTCATTTTAAATATAAAAGAAGAAATCCTTCTGTATAGCGTGCTTCCATTATACTCCAGACGTTGCACTTTGTTACAGAAGCAAAACGATCTACGTGATGTTAAAATCCTTGAGTTGGTAACATGGTCACAACCCCGATCCCACTGAAATCAATGGGTAATGCTTTAGCGGTCATGTCTGTTGTTGCTAAACAGAAACAGAAAAGGCTGAAGATACTCAACCGGTCAGTTAGCATCTGCGGAGGGACCAGACGAGTTAACGTTTCAAATGTAGGCCCGTCGTCAGAACTGGAAGAAATTGCAGATGGACAGCATTTTGAAAAAGAGACAGAACGTACAGAGAAGAAATAAAATGATCTGCGCAGTGCTTAAATGGAAAACAGGAGATGATTGAGGGGCTGAAGTGATATTAACTTGAGGCAGTAGGAGGCACAATGAGAGAAATTGATGAGACACAGAGGACATGTGAATAGTGGAGGAGGTGGGGGTGGGGTAAGGGTGATAGAAATGGAGGCAGACAAAGCTAGCAGGGTGTCTGGGAAAAGAAAAAGGCGTTTGGCCATCAAGGGTGCAGACCGCCCGAATGTCAGTGTGATCCGATGGAGGGTCCCCACCCCAAGCACCGGCCTGTCGCTCCAGAGACATGGACCATGTACAGCAGGCACCTCAAAGCACTGGAGAGGTACCACCAACGCTGCCTCCGCAAGATCCTACAAATCCATTGGCAGGATAGGCGCACCAACGATAGTGTTCTTGCTCAGGCCAACATCCCCAGCATCGAAGCTCTGACCACGCTCAATCAGCTCCAATGGACAGGTCACATTGTCCGCATGCCCGATACGAGACTCCCAAAACAAGCGCTCTACTCGGAGCTCCGGCACGGCAAGAGAGCCCCAGGTGGGCAGAGGAAACGCTTCAAGGACACCCTCAAAGCCTCCTTGAAAAAGTGCAACATCCCCATCGACACCTGGGAATCCCTGGCCCAAGACCGCACAAAGTGGAGGAGAAGCATCCGGGAAGGCGCCGAACACCTCGAGTCTCTTCGCCGGGAGCAAGCGGAAGCCAAGCGCAGGCAGCGCAAGGAGCGCACGTCAACCCAAGCACCCCACCCACCCGCCCCTTCAACCACCATACTGCCCCACCCGTGACAGAGACTGTAGGTCCTGCATTGGACTAATCAGTCACCTGCGAGCTCATTTTTAATGTGGAAGCAAGTCATCCTCAGTTCCGAGGGACTGCCTAAGAAGAAGGTTCTTACTTGCTCCAGAGCTAGTGCTGAAAAACTCTTTGAAAAACAAACACTATTGACAATTCAAAGAACAAAATACTGCAGATGCTGGAATCCCAAATGAAACAGAAAATGCTGGAAGCACTCGGCAGCTCAGACTGCATTCTGTGGAGAGAGGAAGGTAGGATTAACGTTTCGGGTCGACGACCCTTCATCTGGTCTGTTACATCACCATCGTTCTTGCTTGTTGCAGAGGTGGTGCCTGAACTTCTCTCAACCTGCTGCAACAACAAAAACACAGCCACAAGTGATGCCATTTCCTTATCCCAACTGTGAACAAGGCCATGGGAGATTCTCAACCCTTTCATATATTGAAAGCTAGTTGTGGACCTTGGAGCCTGTAATTTACAAGCAGTTACAAATGCCCCCTGAACTCACCAATATATAAATCGCTACATTTACCTGGATTTACCTGAGCAATGGATTTAAAAGGACAAGTTGGCTTAACAGCAAAACAATAAAAACCATGCTCCAAACTCCATGCTACTTGTAAGCACTGCCATGGGTGATTTGCTTGTATTATTGTTGTGTATGTACCTTTAAGAGAAGAACTGATTTTATACTGCAGTACCAGCAGTGACCACCCCTGTATATAAAGCCATAGCAGGCTTCTGTACGTCAGTCTTGAGTTCCCCTCTGTTCAGTAAATGCCTGTTTTATTGTTCTCCTGCAGTCCGAGTATTATTGATACCCGGACACTACACTGGCGACGGGCAGGTTCGAACTCACCTGCAGTACTGCATCACCTCATGGGGATCTTTTCCCTGAAGAGAAGCTTCTTGGAGATCGAAGTCAGAACGGCGGGCGTCGACCGCGGGCAACCGCCCAGGGATCCATCGGAGAGTTGCAGGGGAGGCTGTGGAGAGCTGGGCCTGGCTCCCCAGTTGAGGTGTTCCAGCAAGTCGTGCTGGTAGCAGGTAGTGCGCTGACCCTTCCGGACTGCGGCGGGCTCGGGCTCGATCGAGCGGCTCTGCAAAGGAGCCGTGCAGCATCGTCGGGAGGAAGAGAGAGAGAGAGGGTGGAGCGCAGAGGGCGCGGTCGGTGCTCAAGAACCGGGCAGCGTGGAGAGGATAGAACGAGGGGAAGGAAAAGTGATATGCGCCGAAGCCGCGGGTCGCCGCCATTACCCTGTAGAACGCTAGGAGCAGCGTGGCAGCAAGGGGAAGAAGGAAAAGCGTGGGAGGCGCCATTTTATTCCATTGGGGAAGAAGGAAAAGCGCGGGAGGCGCCATTTTATTCCATTGGGGAAGAAGAAAAAGCGCGGGAGGCGCCATTTTAAATCACTCAAGATGCCGAAGAGTGGCAGTATCACTGCTTTCAACAACGAGGTAGAAGACTGGACCACGTATGTGGAAAGAATTGAAGTGTACTGCGAGGCAAATGAGGTGGCCGATGGAAAGAGGGCGTCGGTATTATTAAATTTGATGGGCGCGAGAACGTACGGCCTATTGCGGAATTTAATTACCCCAGCTAAACCAATGGAGAAAAGTTTTGAAGAGATTGTTAATATCTTACAGGAACACCTAAACCCTACACCGCTGCTGATAGCAGAAAGATTCAAGTTCCATAAAAGAAACCAGCACAAAGATGAGAGCAATGCTGACTATCTTATGGAACTACGCAAGTTATCGAAGCACTGCCAGTTCGGAGCAGGACTGGCAGACACCTTACGGGATAAGTTTGTCTGCGGGCTCCAGAGTGAAGGAACCCAGAAACGACTACTTTCGGAAAAGGACCTGACGCTAGAACAGGCTTTCAGCGTGGCAGTATCCTACGAAGCAGCAGCACGGGGAGCTGCGGAAATACAACAGAAACCACAGGAATACAGCGCTAACGAAATGGCGTATGGAGCAGAAAAGTGTTATCGCTGCGGCAGAACAACCCATGATCAGAAGGACTGCTGGTTTAAAGACAAAGTATGCAGGCAATGTGGGAAAATGGGACGCATAGCAAGAGTCTGCAGGTCGGGAAAGAAAACCAACACTACAAGAACTACTAAGGAAAAGTACAGGAAAGTAAAGAAATTGACAGACAGTAGTTCGGAAGATCAGGAGAGTGATAAGGACTCCGGGAGCAGGAGACTAAGTTGTCTAAAGTTACACAACGTGATTGCAAAGGAGGATCACCGAACCATTTGGGTCACCCTCATGATAGCAGGGTCCCCAGTAAAGATGGAATTGGACACAGGATCAGCCCTAACTGTCATGAATCGACGAGACTATGAACGGCTATTCTCACACATACCCTTGAAGGACACGTCCATTGTATTGAAGACATACACGGGGCAAAAAGTCTACCCCAGAGGAAAAATAAGGGTGCCAGTTGAATACAACGGCAAGGAAACACAGAAACTGTATCTATATATACTACCAGATGGAGGACCACCATTATTGGGACGTGAATGGATCCGAAAAATACAATTGGATTGGCATTCCATTCAGGCGCTAACTGTGACTGATAAAAAGGATGATGACGTCACACCTGGACGACTGTCAAAGATTCTAACTGACGCGAAAGAGGTGTTCCAACAAGGACTTGGGACTCTAAAAGGAGTAACGGCAATGATAAAAATCGAAGATCACGCAAACCCAAAATTTTTTAAGGCCAGACCGGTACCTTACGCGATCCGCCCAGCCATTGAAGCAGAGCTGGAGAGTCTGGAGCGTTCGGGTGTGCTGTCCAAGGTGGACTGGAGCGAGTGGGCCACACCCATCGTTCCTGTAATGAAGAAATCATTGAGCAGCATGCCGGGGGAACCGAAGAAGGTTCGCATCTGTGGGGACTTCAAGGTAACTGTGAACCCAGTCCTGCACACAGTACAATATCCACTTCCACGGATAGAAGATATTTTCGCCTCACTATCTGGAGGGAAACGCTTTACAAAGATTGATCTGGCCCAAGCGTATCTACAAATGGAGGTGGAAGAAGCATCTAGGAAATACCTCACAATAAACACTCACAAAGGCCTTTACCAGTACAATCGACTGGTATTCGGGGTAGCATCAGCCCCGGCTATTTGACAGAGGGCGATGGAACAAGTCCTGCAAGGGATCCCGGGGACCCAGTGTTATTTGGACGACATCCTGGTTACGGGCGAAAATGACAGTGAACACCTTGCCAACCTGGAACAGGTGCTCACGAGATTACAGGAATATGGGCTACGAGCCAACTGCCCCAAATGCGAGTTCTTCAGGAGACAAATCTCGTATTGTGGCCACATGATTGATGAGGAAGGGTTTCATACGTCGCCGGACAAGATTGAGGCTGTAGTCAAGGCTCCAGCACCGGAAAATGTGTCGCAACTGAGGTCGTTCCTCAGGTTGGTGAACTACTACCATAAGTTCTTGCCGAATTTATCTACAATTCTGCACCCACTGAACGCCCTGCTGCAAACTGGAGTAACATGGAAATGGAGTGATGAGTGTAAGCGTGCCTTTCAGAAATGTAAATGCCTAATCACTTCAAAAGAAGTATTGGCCCACTACAATCCAGCACCACCGATTCGGTTAGCATGTGATGCGTCTCCCTATGGCATCGGAGCGGTGCTGTCACACAAATTCCTTGACGGTTCAGAGAGGCCAATAGCCTTTGCGTCGCGCTCGTTAACCTCAGCCGAGCGTAACTACGCCCAGATTGACAGGGAGGCCCTCAGCCTGGTGTGGGGGTGAAGAAGTTCAATCACTATATGCACGGGCAGAAATTCACCCTACTGACTGATCATCAGCCCCTGGTCTCCATTTTTAACCCAAAGAAGGGCGTTCCGGTGATGACGGCGCAACGGCTGCAAAGATGGTCACTTTTTCTAGGGGCACATCAGTACGACATAGAGTACAAGGGTACGAAACAGCATGGAAACGCTGATGGGCTGTCGCGCCTACCGTTGCCTACGGTAGAGGAAGCGCCTGCAGTGGACCCTGTTGAGATATTCCATGCGACCATAGTCGAATGTCTACCTGTTACAAACTCAAGTATAGAGAAGGAAACCCGAAATGACCCGACACTCTCTCGGGTCTATGATTTGACAGTGAAGGGATGGCCAGCACATGGCGACTCACTGTTGCCAGCATTCTCACCAAGGAGAGAACAGCTGTTAGTGTGCCGGGGGACCTTGATGTGTGGATCCCGAGTGGTAATTCCACCCAAGTTGAGAGATAGAGTGCTCAATGAGCTTCATGAGGGTCATCTGGGAGGGGTAAAAATGAAGAGCCTAGCCAGGGCGTTTGTGTGGTGGCTGGGAATCGATCAAGAAATCGAGGATATGACCAAGAGATGCACAGGATGCCAGAAGGTCCAAGACGCTGCACCACAGGCCCCACTACATCCATGGGAGTGGCCCTCATCTCCATGGCAACGGGTACACATTGATTTTGCTGGTCCATTTATGGACTCAATGTTCCTAATCGCTGTGGACGCCCATTCGAAATGGCCAGAGGTCATCAAAATGTCCTCCACCATCACGGAGAAAACTATTGCAGTCTTACGGACCATCTTCGCCAGGAATGGCTTGCCAGAACAGATTTGCTCCGACAATGGGCCACAGTTTGTGTCCGAGGATTTCCGGAGGTTTCTGAGGAATAATGGGTTGAAACATTACACATCTGCCCCATATCATCCAGCCACAAATGGATTGGCTGAGAGGTTTGTTCAGACCTTTAAAAAGGCCATAAAGGCAATGTATAATGACGACATACCACTACAACACAAGGTGGATAATTTCTTGTTTGCTTACCGGAATGCGACACATGCAGTCACCAACCAAGCTCCAGCCGTAATGTTCTTCAACTGAAGGCTATGATGTCGCCTGGATTTACTCAAACCAAACATAAGACGAGATGTTGAGGATAAGCAATTCCAGCACATAAATGAGAAGCCAACCAGGAGCTTCAAGATAGGGCAACCAGTCTTGGCCCGCGACTACCGAACAGAAAAATTGCAGCCAGGAACGATATGCACACAGCAGGGACCACTAATGTACACAGTGGATGTTGGAGAGAGCATCGTGAGACGCCATGCTGACCAGATTCTAGAGTCACAGGAGCAAGCCAAACCCATACCACGAGCAGGTGCACCTGGTAATCAACCCGAAGCACAGATTGCATCTACCTCAGAAGCAGTGGTATTGGGAGCTGACGAACCAACCAATGACAATGAGCCAGAATCAACTCCGCCGCAAGAACAGGATACTCAAGAAAGGCGCTATCCAGTCAGGATCAGGAAGCCTGCTCAAAGACTGAACTTATAAATGATTATTTCAGTTGATGTATATAGTACAGAGAAAATTGTAATTGTAATTAGTTATTATTTAGTTGTTAAATGAATGTTATGTACTGTTTATCTAAAAGGGGAGGAATTGTTGTGTATGTACCTTTAAGAGAACAACTGATTCTATACTGCAGTACCGGCAGTGACCACCCCTGTATATAAAGCCATAGCAGGCTTCTGTACGTCAGTCTTGAGTTCCCCTCTGTTCAGTAAATACCTGTTTTATTGTTCTGCTGCAGTCCGAGTATTATTGATACCCGGACACTACAATTATATATTAATATATTGTAATTATATTGTATAACGGCTCTGCCATTATAAACAGCATATCCTCCTACTGCCGGGGGCAGTTCCCAGGAGATATTTAGTGTTGAAGCCTAACTATCGTATCACAGTTTTTCAACATTGTAATAGGGAAATATTTTCTGGGCTGTTTTTCGGGTTCAGAAAAGGACACCTAAAATCTTTGAACTGAGGATATATACATGGTGATAAAGACTTTTTAAAAAAACTGAGGCTACATTTTGATGGTTATGTAAGTTTTTCGCTTTAACATAGAAACATAGAAGATAGGAGCGGGAGTAGGCCATTCGGCCTCTCGAGCCTGTTAATGAGATCATGGCCGATCATCCAAATTCAGTACCCTGACCCTGCTTTCTCCCCATATCCCTTGATCCCTTTAGCCTTAAGAAATATATCTAACTTCTTCTTGAATATATTTAATGAATTGGCCTCAACGGCCTTCTGTGGTAGAGAATTCCACAGGTTCACCGCTCTCTGGGTGAAGAAATTCCTCCTCATCTCAGTCCTAAATGGCTTACTCCTTATCCTTAAACTGTGACCCCTGGTTCTGGACTCCCCCGCCATCGGGAACATCCTTACTGCATCTAGTCAGTCCAGTCCCGCCAGAATTTTATAAGTTTCAATGAGATCCCCTCTCATTCTTCTAAGCTCTAAAAAAAAATACACTTTTATATTACCTGGGTAAACCTTTCCTATGGATCTAGTATGGTTTCTCAATCATTTCGTTGTCTGCTTTCATTCTGTCAATTTTTGTACAGAGACCAGTTCTTCCTCTGTTTTTAATTTTTTTTAAAATTTATTAATTCACGGGATGTGGGCATCACTGGCAAGGCCAGCATTTATTGACCATCCCTAATTGCCCTTGCGAAGGTGGTGGCGAGCCGCCTTCTTGAACCGCGGCCGTCGATTCTTATTGTAATCTCGTTCCCATGGGGAGTGATGGTTACCGCCAATGTGTAGTGTCAGGGCCTATCCAAATATATGTTCTTGCCCTGCATGGGTCAGAAGGCACAGAACCAGACTGGTTTTGTGTGGTAACTGCCTATCTGTATCTTGGGATTGATCCCTAAACCGACACATCACTAATGTACCACTCGATGGAGTGAATCCAGGAGCTCAACTTCTTCCCTCCATTCCCTGCTTTAGATGCCACGTGCTATTGCCATCATTGAGGCAACCCAGAGAGCTGGCTTGAACTTTCTGATGGCTTCAGTTGTAGGAAGGCAACCTACCTGAAAGGGTGGTGGAAGCAGATTCAATAGTAGCTTTCAAAAGGGAGTTGGATATATACTTAAAAGGTTAAACATTTGCAGGGCTATGGGGAACGAGTGGGGGGAGTGGGACTAATTGGCAGCTCTTTCAGAATGGCCTCCTTCTGTGCTGTAGGAGTCTGTGACCCCTGGTGGTTCTGCTTTGTAGCTGGCCATCAGGGAGTGGAAATAAGTTGCTGTGCCCAGCACTCCATTTTTCAGTCTACCAGCTGGGTATTGTAAATGTTTTTTTTTTAGGTCCCATGACATCCATTTTACTTTCTTGTACCCTTCAGATAATGTCCCCACGCTCTGCTCATGCTGAGATAGGAAGATCGCAGACCACTCCCTCGCATGTCTTCTGCAGTCTAACTCGAGCATGATAGACAGTTGTCCCCACCTGTGGGGCTAAGGAATAGGGTATGACGTAAGAAAACTACTAGGCACTTGGTCTAAGCGTTAAACAAAGCTTTAATCAACTGTTTTACAACATGGAGGTCTAGTTGTGTCCTTCACTAGTTCCTGATAAGAATGTCCTGCGGAAGCTGGGCCCGTGCCCGAGTATTTATACTCTCCCTGGACAGCGCCACCCACAGGCCACTCAGTTGATTCATGTCAGGGTATAACCATCATCACTAAAGCAGATTACCTGGTCATTTATCTCATTGCGACCTTGCTGTGCGCAAATTGGCTGCCACGGTTCTGACATTACAACAGTGGACTACACTTCAAAGGTACTTCATTGGCTTGTAAAGTGCGTTTGGGTCATCCTGAGGTCGTGAAAGGCACTATAGAAATGCAAGTCTCTCTTTCTTCCTTATATTAATATAAGTAGACTTCAAAAACATCAGGACGGATTTTTTTTCAAAAAAAGGGATGATAAAATGTAAAAATATTTGATGGTTTAACTGCTGAGTGGTCTGGACCCCCCTTCCTGGAGGTTTATACAAGACCACCGAACACCCTCCCCCCGCACCCCAATTAACTCCACAACATTGCCTGTAGTCACCCTGACCCTGAAATTATACCAGACGCTGAGGCGCCAATATCTTCCCCCACCCCCATATTATTGCTGGGGCACTAGCGGTCACAGCAATTCTGATTCATCAACCAATGCCTTTTGCACACAATGTTTAAAAAAAATAGAAATTCTCCAAAATGTAAACTTCTCCGTTACGATTTTGTTTTAATTAAAAGTTGTTAGCGGTAAAATGACAAAAAGGACTTGCATTTTTATAGCTATTTTGTACAAGAAACACTTTTGAGTTGTTTAAGAGACGTGATATGATTACCAAAAACACGTGCAGTGGTAGTAGCTCTTTTGTACACTGTAAGATCCCACAAAGAATAAGAATACGAATGACCTTTTTTTTTTGGTGGTCTTGATTGAGGGATTAATATTGACCAGTACAGTTGGGAGAACTCGCTGCTCTTTGAATAGTGCCGTTTTTCTACCAGTCTACCTGAACCACTGGAACAGACAGAGCGGACCTCGGTTTAACGTCTCATGTTGAAGGACGGTACTTCGGACAATGTAGCACTCCCTCGGAACTACATTGGAGTATCAGCCTAGCTTATGTGCTCAAGTCCTGGAGTAGGGTTGGAGCCCGCAACCTCTTGCTCAGGTGAGATTGTTATGAGCTGAGTATGGTGACACCCTCAAAAATAAAATAGACATACAAGTAAATGCTATGCAATTTGAGCAAACAGCAGTAATTTTCCAAATCTAGTGGCGGACCCTTGAAATCTGGTGTCTTTTCAGTGTAATTTTTGTTTGCAAAATAATGGTTGCTACCGTGATCGTCATGGTATTTACAGCGTAGTTGCAACGTATTGATGTGCGTATTTCCTGTAATTTTAATACCACAAAATGGAAGAAAAAAGTCAAAGTGATCATTATTGGGGGCAAGACATGATTTGCAAATGTATCATCAGTATTTATACTTTAATGACAGCAACAGCCACAATATAATTTTTTTTTTAACAACGGTGTGCGTGTGTGTATTTCCACTTGTATTTCTCAACTTTAACTTTCTTGCAATGTTCCCACCTCCTCCCTTGGAAGAGCTGGAGGATGATTCCGTGGCACAGGACCTGGATCCTGGCCATTTTTCATATGAGCCTAGACAGTGAGTATCGAGCTTGGGATCACAGCCAAGCCTGCTCCTGTCCTTGAGCAATGTCCACACGTACATTCAGCAGGAGTCACTGAATAGTAATCAGCAATCCGGAAGCCTGGCTGATAATTTTGTTGCTTATTCCCCCCCCCTCCTCCCTAACGTGGAGCTCAGTACCCACCACCCCCCCACCAATACAGAATTCCGTTTCCCCCCCCCAACATGGAGCTCAGTACCCCCATCACCAATACAGAGCTCCATTCCCCCTCCACAATACAGAGCTCAGTCCCCCCTCAATACAGAGCTCAGTCCCCCCCAATACAGAGCTCAGTCCCCCTCCACAATACAGAGCTCAGTCCCCCCAATACAGAGCTCAGTCCCCCCTCAATACAGAGCTCAGTCCCCCCAATACAGAGCTCAGTCCCCCCCCTCAATACAGAGCTCAGTCCCCCCAATACAGAGCTCAGTCCCCCTCCACAATACAGAGCACCATTCCACCCCCTCAATACAGAGCTCAGTCCCCCCTCAATACAGAGCTCAGTCCCCCCCAATACAGAGCTCAGTCCCCCCTCAATACAGAGCTCAGTCCCCCCTCAATACAGAGCTCAGTCCCCCCTCAATACAGAGCTCAGTCCCCCCAATACAGAGCTCAGTCCCCCCTCAATACAGAGCTCAGTCCCCCCCAATACAGAGCTCAGTCCCCCCTCAATACAGAGCTCAGTCCCCCCCAATACAGAGCTCAGTCCCCCCTCAATACAGAGCTCAGTCCCCCCAATACAGAGCTCAGTCCCCCCCAATACAGAGCTCAGTCCCCCCAATACAGAGCTCAGTCCCCCTCAATACAGAGCTCAGTCCCCCCCAATACAGAGCTCAGTCCCCCCAATACAGAGCTCAGTCCCCCTCAATACAGAGCTCAGTCCCCCCCAATACAGAGCTCAGTCCCCCCTCAATACAGAGCTCAGTCCCCCCAATACAGAGCTCAGTCCCCCCCAATACAGAGCTCAGTCCCCCCAATACAGAGCTCAGTCCCCCTCAATACAGAGCTCAGTCCCCCCCAATACAGAGCTCAGTCCCCCCAATAGAGAGCTCAGTCCCCCTCAATACAGAGCTCAGTCCCCCCCAATACAGAGCTCAGTCCCCCCTCAATACAGAGCTCAGTCCCCCCCAATACAGAGCTCAGTCCCCCCCAATACAGAGCTCAGTCCCCCCAATACAGAGCTCAGTCCCCCCCAATACAGAGCTCAGTCACCCCCCAATACAGAGCTCAGTCCCCCCAATACAGAGCTCAGTCACCCCCCAATACAGAGCTCAGTCCCCCCAATACAGAGCTCAGTCCCCCCTCAATACAGAGCTCAGTCCCCCCCAATACAGAGCTCAGTCCCCCCTCAATACAGAGCTCAGTCCCCCCAATACAGAGTTCAGTCCCCCCAATACAGAGCTCAGTCCCCCCCAATACAGAGCTCAGTCCCCCCAATACAGAGCTCAGTCCCCCCCAATACAGAGCTCAGTCCCCCCCAATACAGAGTTCAGTCCCCCCAATACAGAGCTCAGTCCCCCCCAATACAGAGCTCAGTCCCCCCCAATACAGAGCTCAGTCCCCCCAATACAGAGCTCAGTCCCCCCCAATACAGAGCTCAGTCCCCCCCAATACAGAGCTCAGTCCCCCCTCAATACAGAGCTCAGTCCCCCCAATACAGAGCTCAGTCCCCCCCAATACAGAGCTCAGTCCCCCCCAATACAGAGCTCAGTCCCCCCTCAATACAGAGCTCAGTCCCCCCAATACAGAGCTCAGTCCCCCCCAATACAGAGCTCAGGCCCCCCCCAATACAGAGTTCAGTCCCCCCAATACAGAGCTCAGTCCCCCCCAATACAGAGCTCAGTCCCCCCCAATACAGAGCTCAGTCCCCCCTCAATACAGAGCTCAGTCCCCCCAATACAGAGCTCAGTCCCCCCCAATACAGAGCTCAGTCCCCCCAATACAGAGCTCAGTCCCCCCCAATACAGAGCTCAGTCCCCCCCAATACAGAGCTCAGTCCCCCCCCCCAATACAGAGCTCAGTCCCCCCAATACAGAGCTCAGTCCCCCCCAATACAGAGCTCAGTCCCCCCAATACAGAGCTCAGTCCCCCCCAATACAGAGCTCAGCCCCCCCAATACAGAGCTCAGTCACCCCCCAATACAGAGCTCAGTCCCCCCAATACAGAGCTCAGTCCCCCCCAATACAGAGCTCAGTCCCCCCCAATACAGAGCTCAGTCCCCCCCCCAATACAGAGCTCAGTCCCCCCAATACAGAGCTCAGTCCCCCCCAATACAGAGCTCAGTCCCCCCAATACAGAGCTCAGTCCCCCCAATACAGAGCTCAGTCACCCCCCAATACAGAGCTCAGTCCCCCCCCAATACAGAGCTCAGTCCCCCCCCTCAATACAGAGCTCAGTCCCCCCCAATACAGAGCTCAGTCCCCCCCCTCAATACAGAGCTCAGTCCCCCCCAATACAGAGCTCAGTCCCCCCAATACAGAGCTCAGTCCCCCCTCAATACAGAGCTCAGTCCCCGCCCAATACAGAGCTCAGTCCCCCCCAATACAGAGCTCAGTCACCCCCCAATACAGAGCTCAGTCCCCCCCAATACAGAGCTCAGTCCCCCCCAATACAGAGCTCAGTCCCCCCAATACAGAGCTCAGTCCCCCGTCAATACAGAGCTCAGTCCCCCCCAATACAGAGCTCAGTCCCCCCCCTCAATACAGAGCTCAGTCACCCCCCAATACAGAGCTCAGTCCCCCCAATACAGAGCTCAGTCCCCCCAATACAGAGCTCAGCCCCCCCCCTCAATACAGAGCTCAGTCACCCCCCAATACAGAGCTCAGTCCCCCCCAATACAGAGCTCAGTCACCCCCCAATACAGAGCTCAGTCCCCCCCAATACAGAGCTCAGTCCCCCCCAATACAGAGCTCAGTCCCCCCAATACAGAGCTCAGTCCCCCCAATACAGAGCTCAGTCCCCCCCAATACAGAGCTCAGTCCCCCCAATACAGAGCTCAGTCCCCCCAATACAGAGCTCAGTCCCCCCAATACAGAGCTCAGTCCCCCACAATACAGAGCTCAGTCCCCCCAATACAGAGCTCAGTCCCCCCCAATACAGAGCTCAGTCCCCCCCAATACAGAGCTCAGTCACCCCCAATACAGAGCTCAGTCCCCCCCAATACAGAGCTCAGTCACCCCCAATACAGAGCTCAGTCCCCCCCAATACAGAGCTCAGTCCCCCCCATACAGAGTTCAGTCCCCCCCAATACAGAGCTCAGTCCCCCAATACAGAGCTCAGTCCCCCCCAATACAGAGCTCAGTCCCCCCAATACAGAGCTCAGCCACCCCCAATACAGAGCTCAGTCCCCCCCCATACAGAGTTCAGTCCCCCCCAATACAGAGCTCAGTCCCCCCAATACAGAGCTCAGTCCCCCCTCAATACAGAGCTCAGTCCCCCCCAATACAGAGCTCAGTCCCCCCCTCAATACAGAGCTCAGTCACCCCCCAATACAGAGCTCAGTCCCCCCAATACAGAGCTCAGTCCCCCCCAATACAGAGCTCAGTCCCCCCCCTCAATACAGAGCTCAGTCACCCCCCAATACAGAGCTCAGTCCCCCCCAATACAGAGCTCAGTCACCCCCCAATACAGAGCTCAGTCCCCCCAATACAGAGCTCAGTCCCCCCCAATACAGAGCTCAGTCCCCCCCAATACAGAGCTCAGTCCCCCCAATACAGAGCTCAGTCCCCCCCAATACAGAGCTCAGTCCCCCCCCAATACAGAGCTCAGTCCCACCAATACAGAGCTCAGTCCCCCCCAATACAGAGCTCAGTCCCCCCCAATACAGAGCTCAGTCACCCCCAATACAGAGCTCAGTCCCCCCCATACAGAGTTCAGTCCCCCCCAATACAGAGCTCAGTCCCCCAATACAGAGCTCAGTCCCCCCCAATACAGAGCTCAGTCCCCCCCGTACAGAGTTCAGTCCCCCCCAATACAGAGCTCAGTCCCCCCCAATACAGAGCTCAGTCCCCCCCAATACAGAGCTCAGTCCCCCCAATACAGAGCTCAGTCCCCCCCAATACAGAGCTCAGTCCCCCCCAATACAGAGCTCAGTCCCCCCCAATACAGAGCTCAGTCCCCCCCAATACAGAGCTCAGTCCCCCCCAATACAGAGCTCAGTCCCCCCAATACAGAGCTCAGTCCCCCCCAATACAGAGCTCAGTCCCCCCCAATACAGAGCTCAGTCCCCCCCCCAATACAGAGCTCAGTCCCCCCAATACAGAGCTCAGTCCCCCCCAATACAGAGCTCAGTCCCCCCAATACAGAGCTAAGTCACCCCCCAATACAGAGCTCAGTCCCCTCAATACAGAGCTCAGTCCCCCCCCCAATACAGAGCTCAGTCCCCCCAATACAGAGCTCAGTCCCCCCCAATACAGAGCTCAGTCCCCCCTCAATACAGAGCTCAGTCCCCCCCCCAATACAGAGCTCAGTCCCCCCAATACAGAGCTCAGTACCCCCCCAATACAGAGCTCAGTCCCCCCCAATACAGAGCTCAGTCCCCCCCCAATACAGAGCTCAGTCCCCCCCAATACAGAGCTCAGTCCCCCCCAATACAGAGCTCAGTCCCCCCCAATACAGAGCTCAGTCCCCCCCAATACAGAGCTCAGTCCCCCCCAATACAGAGCTCAGTCCCCCCCAATACAGAGCTCAGTCCCCCCCAATACAGAGCTCAGTCCCCCCAATACAGAGCTCAGTCCCCCCCCAATACAGAGCTCAGTCCCCCCAATACAGAGCTCAGTCCCCCCCAATACAGAGCTCAGTCCCCCCCCAATACAGAGCTCAGTCCCCCCCCTCAATACAGAGCTCAGTCCCCCCCAATACAGAGCTCAGTCCCCCCCAATACAGAGCTCAGTCCCCCCAATACAGAGCTCAGTCCCCCCAATACAGAGCTCAGTCCCCCAATACAGAGCTCAGTCCCCCCAATACAGAGCTCAGTCCCCCCCATACAGAGCTCAGTCCCCCCCAATACAGAGCTTAGTCCCCCTCAATACAGAGCTCAGTCCCCCCCAAATACAGAGCTCAGTCCCCCCAATACAGAGCTCAGTCCCCCCAATACAGAGCTCAGTCCCCCCAATACAGAGCTCAGTCCCCCCAATACAGAGCTCAGTCCCCCCAATACAGAGCTCAGTCCCCCCAATACAGAGCTCAGTCCCCCCAATACAGAGCTCAGTCCCCCCCAATACAGAGCTCAGTCCCCCCCCAATACAGAGCTCAGTCCCCCCAATACAGAGCTCAGTCCCCCCCAATACAGAGCTCAGTCCCCCCAATACAGAGCTCAGTCCCCCCCAATACAGAGCTCAGTCCCCCCAATACAGAGCTCAGTCCCCCCCAATACAGAGCTCAGTCCCCCCCCCAATACAGAGCTCAGTCCCCCCCAATACAGAGCTCAGTCCCCCCCCCCAATACAGAGCTCAGTCCCCCCCAATACAGAGCTCAGTCCCCCCCAATACAGAGCTCAGTCCCCCCAATATAGAGCTCAGTCCCCCCCAATACAGAGCTCAGTCCCCCCAATATAGAGCTCAGTCCCCCCCAATACAGAGCTCAGTCCCCCCCAATAAAGAGCTCAGTCCCCCCCCAATACAGATCTCAGTCCCCCCCAATACAGAGCTCAGTCCCCCCAATACAGAGCTCAGTCCCCCCCAATACAGAGCTCAGTCCCCCCCCAATACAGATCTCAGTCCCCCCCAATACAGAGCTCAGTCCCCCCCAATACAGAGCTCAGTCCCCCCCAATACAGAGCTCAGTCCCCCCCAATACAGAGCTCAGTCCCCCCAATACAGAGCTCAGTCCCCCCAATACAGAGCTCAGTCCCCCCAATACAGAGCTCAGTCCCCCCAATACAGAGCTCAGTCCCCCCCAATACAGAGCTCAGTCCCCCTCAATACAGAGCTCAGTCCCCCCCAATACAGAGCTCAGTCCCCCCAATACAGAGCTCAGTCCCCCCAATACAGAGCTCAGTCCCCCCAATACAGAGCTCAGTCCCCCCAATACAGAGCTCAGTCCCCCCAATACAGAGCTCAGTCCCCCACAATACAGAGCTCAGTCCCCCCCCCCAATACAGAGCTCAGTCCCCCCAATACAGAGCTCAGTCCCCCCCAATACAGAGCTCAGTCCCCCCAATACAGAGCTCAGTCCCCCCCAATACAGAGCTCAGTCCCCCCCAATACAGAGCTCAGTCCCCCCCAATACAGAGCTCAGTCCCCCCCCCAATACAGAGCTCAGTCCCCCCCAATACAGAGCTCAGTCCCCCCCCCAATACAGAGCTCAGTCCCCCCCAATACAGAGCTCAGTCCCCCCCAATACAGAGCTCAGTCCCCCCAATATAGAGCTCAGTCCCCCCCAATACAGAGCTCAGTCCCCCCAATATAGAGCTCAGTCCCCCCCAATACAGAGCTCAGTCCCCCCCAATAAAGAGCTCAGTCCCCCCCCAATACAGATCTCAGTCCCCCCACCAATGCAGATCTCAGTCCCCCCGCACCTCCCCCAACACGGACCTCAGTCCCCTTCCCCATCCCTTATATGGAGCTCAGTCACCAATCCCTTAACGTGGATCTCAGCTCCCCTTCCCCTCATAACACAGAGCTCAGTTTCACCCCCCTCCCTAAGTTCCCCCCTCCATCCAACGAGGCGCTCAGCCCTCTTTCCGCCCCCCCGCCAACCCCACCACCAATGTGGAGTTCAGTTGTGGCACCCCTGACACTACCAGGGCTGAGATTAACTAAATCAACCCAGACTGGTGATGGAACCTGGGATTTTACTGACTTGTCTGGATTAGATCCACACTGGGCAATTCACTGGGGGAAATGCTACATCTCAATTTACAAGAAATTATCTTTGCAGTTGATGCAAATTCTGGGTAATTTGAAGACTACGGGTCCATTGTGTGTAAAGGTTAATCGAAGCTATATATAGAAGTTACAACACGGAAACAGGCCATTTGATCCAAGCAATCTGTTTCGGTGTCTACCCTACACCTGAGCAAGTAGTCCTAATCATGTTTATACTCCTTGTTCTCACTTCAGACCCTTTTCCTTCATCCACCTACCTACTCTAATCTTGAAAGTTGTCATAGTTTCTGCCTCAACCACTAAGCCTGGAAGTGAATTCCACTGCCTCACAACTCTCTGTATAAAGTTGTTTCTCTTACTCTCTGTTCTAAATTTCTTGCATTTAATCTTGGGCCCTTATTCGAGACCTCTCAACAACTGGCAACAGTTTGTTTCTATCCACCCTGTCCCATCCTTTCATAAATATAAACACTGCTATCATATTTCCCACTAATCTGTGTTGTTCTACTGAAAAAGGCCCCAATTTTTCAAGACTTTCTTCGTATTTGTATCTCCTCATACCAGCCAGCTTCTTACTGAATCTGCATTGTATCCCTTCGAAAGCCTTAATAATCTTCCTTATAGTGTGGAGCCCAATACTGCACACTAACTGAGATCTGAAGGTTTTATATAGGCTCATCATTACCTCTTGACTTTTATATTCCATACCTTGTGTGATTTAACCTATAAGTCCATTAGCCTTTTCAATGGCCTGGTCAACCTGAGGAATTATTTTACAACTTCCAAAAAATATATATTCCACTGAGAAGAAAAGGGTGTAAAAGAAAAGACAGCCATCCGTGGCTAAGTAAAGAAATTAAGGATAGTATTCGACTAAAAACAAGGGCATATAAGGTAGCCAAATCTAGTGGGAGGATAGAGGATTGGGAAAACTTTAAAAGACAGCAAAAAATAACAAAAAGATTGATTAAGAAAGGGAAGATAGATTATGAAAGTAAATTAGCAAAAAATATAAAAACAGATAGTAAGAGTTTTTATCGTTATATAAAAAGAAAAAGGGTGGCTAAAGTAAATGTTGGTCCCTTAGAGGATGAGACTGGGAAATTAATGGTGGGAAATATGGAGATGGCAAAAACACTGAATGAATATTTTACATCAGTCTTTACAGTAGAAGACACTAAGAATATCCCAACACTGGACAAACAGGGGGCTAAAGTGGGGGAGGAGCTAAACACGATCAAAATCACTAAGGAAGTGGTACTCGGTAAAATAATGGGACTCAAGGCGGATAAATCACCTGGACCTGATGGCTTACATCCTAGGGTCTTGAGGGAAGTGGCGGTAGGGATTGTGGATGCATTGGTAATAATTTTCCAAAACTCCCTGGACTCGGCAAAGGTCCCGGCAGACTGGAAAACTGCTAATGTAACACCTTTATTTAAAAAGGGCAGTAGACAGAAGGCTGGAAACTATAGCCTAACATCTGTGGTAGGTAAAATTTTGGAGTCCATTATTAAGGAGACAGTAACAGGACATTTGGATAATCATAATTTAATAGGACAAAGTCAGCATGGTTTTATGAAGGGGAAGTCATGTTTGACAAATTTGCTGGAGTTCTTTGAGGAAGTAACATATAGGGTGGATAAAGGGGAACCAGTGGACATAGTGTATTTAGACTTCCAAAAGGCATTTGACAAGGTGCCACACAAAAGATTATTGCTTAAGATAAAAAATCACGGGATTGGGGGTAATATTCTGGCATGGATAGAGGATTGGCTATCTAACAGAAGGCAGAGAGTTGGGATAAATGGTTCATTCTCAGACTGGCAATCAGTAACTAGTGGTGTTCCGCAGGGGTCAGTGCTGGGTCCCCAACTCTTTACAATCTATATTAACGATTTGGAGGAGGGGACCGAGTGTAACATATCAAAGTTTGCAGATGATACTAAGATGGGAGGGAAAGTAGTGAGTGAGGAGGACATAAAAAACCTGCAAGGGGACATAGACAGGCTAAGTAAGTGGGCAGAGATTTGGCAGATGGAATACAATACTGGAAAGTGTGAGGTTATGCACTTTGGCAGGAAAAATCATAGAGCAAGTTATTATCTTAATGGCAAGAAACTGGAAAGTACTGAAGTACAAAGGGATCTGGGGGTCCTGGTGCACGGAACTCAAAAGATTAGTATGCAGGTGCAGCAAGTGATTAAGAAGGCCAATGGAATGTTGGCTTTCATTGCTAGGGGGATAGAATATAAAAATAGGGAGGTATTGCTTCAGTTGTACAAGGTATTGGTGAGACCGCACCTGGAATACTGCGTACAGTTTTGGTGTCCATACTTAAGAAAGGACATACTTGCTCTCGAGTCAGTACAAAGAAGGTTCACTCGGTTAATCCCGGGGATGAGGGGATGGACATATGAGGAGCGGTTGAGTAGATTGGGACTCTACTCATTGGAGTTCAGAAGAATGAGAGGCGATCTTATTGAAACATATAAGATTGTGAAGGGGTTGGATCGGGTGGATGCGGGGAGGATGTTCCCGATGATGGGTGAAACTAGAACTAGGGGGCATAGTCTTAGAATAAGGGGCTGCTCTTTCAAAACTGAGATGAGGAGGAACTACTTCACTCAGAGGGTGGTAGGTCCATGGAATATGCTGCCCCAAAAAGCTGTAGAAGCTACATCATTACATAAATTTAAAACAGAAATAGACAGTTTCCTAGAAGTAAAGGGAATTAAGGGTTACGGGGAGCGGGCAGGAATTTGGACATGAGTCTAGGTTCGGATCGGTCATGGCCCTGTGGGTAGCAGAGCGGGCCCAGGGGCCGTGTAGCCTGATCCTGCTCCTATTTCGTGTGTCTAATTCTGTTAGATTCAGGAGATGGTTCTGTGATAGTGGATTGGCGGTTAGGATCAGATCAGCCATGATCTTATTGAATGGCGGCGCAGGCTCGAGGGGCCGATTGGCCTACTCCTGCTCCTATTTCTTATGTTCTTATGTTCTTATGTTAAGCTGCCTTTAATGTCCTGTGAACCAAATCCCTCTGCTCTTCCACAGCACCGAGCCTACTCCTATTCAAGTGTAATTACAGCTTTTTTTTCTCCAAAATGTATCAGTGTTTATACATATCAGGAAAGGATGAACAGGCTGGGTCTCTTTTCTCTTGAAAAATAAGGCTGAGGGGTGACCAAATAGAGTTCTTTAAAATTATGAAAGGTTTTGATTGAGTGGACAGAGAGAGAGTGTTTCCACTTGTGGGGAAGAGCATAACTAGAGGTCATCAATATAAGATAGTCAACAAGAAATCCAATAGGGAATTCAGAAGAAACTTCTTTACCCAGAGAGTGGTGAGAATGTGGAACTCGCTACCACAGGGAGTGGTTGAAGCAAATAGTATCGATGCATTTAAGGGGAGGCTGGACAAGCATATGAGGGAGAAGGGAATAGAGGGTTATACTGATAGATTTAGATGAGGAAAGACGGGAGGAGGCTCGAGTGGAGCATAAACGCCGGCATGGACTGGTTGGGCTGAATGGCCTGTTTCTGTGCCGTATATCCGATGTAATCCTATGTAACCTCATACTTACTGATATTGAATTGCATTTGGTAACACTCTAGCCTCTTGAGTCTGAAGGTCATTGGTTCAAGTCCCACTCCAGCAACTTGAGCCCATAATCTAGGCTGACACTCCCAACGCAGTGCTGACGAAGTGCTGTACTGTCGGAGGTGCCGTCTTTCAGATGAGACGTTAAAACTATTTGAAGAAGAATTGGGATTTCTCCCGGTGTCCTGGGCCAATATTAATCCCTCAATCGACATCACTAAAAACAGATGATCTGGCGATTTATCTCAGCCTTGCTGTGTGCACTTCTTACATTACAACAGTGACTACACTTCAAAAGTACTTGATTGTCCTGAGGTCGGGGAAGGCGCTATATAAATGCAAGTCCTTTCTTATCTTTCTTTCCTTTGGTCTTCTAAAGAATTAACAATGTCTCCTATTTTTGTTTCATTTGCAAATTTTGACACCGCTCCCTCTAGGCCTATGTCCAAATCATTGATGTGAACAGGAACAGGAGTGGCCCCAGAATGTAACCCTGTGGAACACCGTTACCCACTTCCAACCAGCTGCTAGCATTTGACGACTTTATTTTTTTAAAATTTAAATTTTGAGCATTTTACAGTAAATGACATTTACAGAGCTCAAGTCTCAGCTCTTTGTACAAAGTCACACGCCCTCATGCTTACAAGCCAGGGGTCCCAGTCTCTGCAAGTTGGTGATGTGATCTCCAAGCTTCTTGGTCGTCTTCACTTGTTCATCCGAATAGTGGGTCTCCAGGAATTCACACAGATGAGGGTCGGCGCTCCCAGTGGAGAGTTTGTGCAGATCCGGCAGACTCTGGTTGACATTCTTCTCCATCCGCAGAGCTCTTTATTAGTGTGTCGTGAAATGCAGTTCAGTAAAATGCCAATTAACCAAGATTGCAAAATTCAGTGGCTCTTCGGGAGGGTGGGTGGGGGGGGGGGGGTGGTCAGTGAAGATTTTAGCTGTCCCAGGGGTATTTTACAAGACTTCTCTTTGAAAACTGTCAGCTTTTCATCCCTCTTAGAGAAGTGAACAGAAACCGTGTTGGTGAAGGGCCACTAGGGAACCCTGTTAACCTTTGTGTTCCTGTGCAGCTGCACCGACTGTACGTTGGTATCTACTGCTGACTAGGGCTGAAGAAATACCTTGTGAGAAAGTCCTTTTCCGTTGTTTTTCGGGCAACATTGTTTTTTGTGTTTTCTTTTTTAATAGACCTGATTTTGGACTTCATAGTGGCATCAACAAAAAGTGATCTTCAGTTTCTCCAACCCTGACCTTGTGGTAATTCGGTCTTGTTGGTTTTGGACACACACACACACACACACACACACAGACATGATTGAAGCAATACAGAAATTTGAAGACATTATTATATTCTGTTATTGAAACAGAAGGTTTTGGGGGGCAAAAGAAAAGAAAAACGTTTTATAAAATTCTGCTTCAAGCTGTGAATCTAATTGTGTAGCTTTCCCCCTCTTTCCAGTTGTTTATCTGTCGTTATGTTCAGGCTTGTTACTTCCATGTTAATCTGCTTCAGCTGGTGGGTGTGTACCCAGCACATGAGCACCATCTATATCTCCTGTGTTTAGCATGCCCCCACAGGGAGATGCACATTGTCTGTACAAGTGTCTAAGTGTTCCCCTCTCCACCAGTCCTCCCCCCCACTACTCTTCCAGCAGTATGGATTCTTCAGAATCACAAGGTGTATCTGCACCTATTAAAAATGCATGCATCCTGTGGTACAGTAGATGAACAAGCCTTGGAAATCCAATCTTGTGAGATGCTGGTGGCTATTAGCTTTAGGTGCAAAGGACAAGTTTAGGATTTACGCAGAGAATAGTCAAGCTCTAGGAGAGATTGCCCGGAAAGATGGTTGAGGCCAGGTCACTGTACCAATGTAAGAATCAGCTAGATACTGCAAGGAGAAGAAAGCACAGTTTGGTATTTTGGGAGGATGAGATCAAATGGGCTGAAGATGGTCTTCTTTCTCCAAACTGATCTTGTGAAATATCGATAAATACTTTATCAATAGGCGGATCAATGCAGGTATTTCACAGTAGCAAGCTTGTCACTTGCACAACTTCAATCCCACAGTTTTTCATTGGGTGAAAAAACATCCGCTGTAAAATTAATGGGCCCGGCGCTTCATGTCAACTGAAATGGTCGGTAGTTTCAAATAACGCGTATTGGAAAATGAATATGTGCACCTTTCGTACAGTAATGCAAAGGTGAGTATACCACTGCCGCTATCGGTGTACTCTGCTCTACTGAAGTGGTGAAAAAGTAAACACGGAAACAAGTTGAAACAACCCACATACTGTAAATTGGACATTTCTTTTGAAAGAATTTGGTTGAGGTTTTCTTGCTTGATTCTTGAAGAGGAGGAGGTAATGGATGAAAAGATAGTGAGTGAAGATTATTGTCTTTACTGGTTACCTCCTTTTACAGATGAAACGTTGTTGGTTTTACGGTTTTCTAGATCATCAAACTGCTGTGTTTGCTCAAATGCCGGTGGAACCAAACACTGTCTGAGCTCTGAGACAAAAATTCTACTTGGCTCCCAGTTACACAGCAGCCACCATCGATCACCTCCCTGCAAGAAGGCTGAACATTTTGTGCTGTGTTGTATCCAAGTTCTACATTATTCCGTTTTTAAGTCTGTGTTATTATTTTTTTTCTTTTTAAATACTTATTTTATCTCATTCTGTGCTTATGTGCTTAGTCTTTTATTTTAAATCTCTCCCTATCAAAAGGGATTAACTGCCAAGAGGTTTGGATTTGTCAGCTCCACTTACTCATTAGTGCTGTACACAACCTCCCCCCCACCCATGTCCCAGGAGGAAGATAGTGGCCATCTGGACTGTATAAGCATGCACAATGGTGTTCTTGTAAGTGTAGAGACAAAAGGATTGCTGATCAGCAATTCTGGAGAACTGCAGGTGGTTGACAGTTTCAGTGGAAAGTAATAGGGTACTAAGAAAGAGGCAATGAGACTTGGGTCATTTGTGGTTGCTTTGATGGTTTTAGAGTTGAATATTGACATCTAGTTCCTGAAGTTACTAAGAAAAGAAAAAAAAACAGGTGTCTGCAATATGTACGGCAAAATTACTATTTAAAAAAAAATAAAAATAGAAGAGGTCTTTTAACTTTTTGAGTGCTGAAATACAACCTAATACATTCCTTGCACTTTGTATAAAATTCTAGAAGACTCATTTGACCTTGGAATTACACTATACAAATATTAAGATATGAGTGTTCACACCGTGCAAAATTCCTTATTTAGAAGAGGTGTTAACCACTGTAAATTAAATTTCAAGCACTTTTTGTCAATTAATTTCTTTCTTCTGAGAGTATATTGCAACAAAGATGTGCGATAGAGCCGACTTGCACATGGTCTTACTTCAGGTTAGGCTTGTACTCACTCGAGCAGGGAAGATTAAGGAGAAATTTAATACAAGTGTTCAAAATTCTGAAAGGGTTTAAGAGGGTAACTAGTGAAAGATATTTTCCACTGTTTAGTGAATCCGTAACAAAGAGGCAGAGATTTAGGATTAGTGCTAAAGGTTAGAAGAAATGTTCCTATGAAAAGGGTTATTAGAATATGGAACACATTGGCACAAGCGGTCATTGAAGCTGATTTGATTCACAACGATTTAAGAGGGGGGTTAGATTCAGCACTTGATAAAAGATATGGGAAAGAGCAGGGAAATGGGATTACAGTAGATAGTTCCACTGTAGGGCTAGTTGTACAGGCACAATGGGCCAAAATGGCCGTCTTCTGTGCTTAAACTCCTGTAATTGATGTTAAGGAAGGAATTCTTAGTGTAGTGTGTGTAGTGTCAGGTTGTTGCATATGAGACTCTTATGCAGAGGAGTTATTGTTAGATAAGCATTAGCTTTAAAATTTATTATAAATTAAGTGGGCATGAATAACATTTTTGCATTTGTCTCCTGGTGATTATGACCTTTTAGCAATATTGTCCAGCAATATTCCATACCTGACCTTAATCCTTGGTTGCAGTTAGTAAAAATGCAAGCGCATCCTATGGAATAATGTAAATTTGGTTGAAGATAGAATCATAGAATGGAATCATAGAATCATAGGCTGGATTTTATCAATGGGGATGTGCTGGAGGCGGGACTTCTGGTTTCCGGGTTTCAGTCCCGCCCCCAGTGACGTCTAACCAACCCACGCTATTTTCCCTTGATTGGCCTAGTTAAGCCCGCCCTTACCGGCTAATTAAGGGAAAGCTGGTGACAGATGACGTCAGCGTATGACGTTTCATTTGTCGCAAAATTTTTGACATGAATTGTAAGCGTTTGACAGCTTTGTGAAGCACACTGACAATCTCTGTTCTAAGGTGAGCCCTTGCACTGAAGGCTCACCAAGACCTCTCTCCTCAGCAGAAAGCAGATGGCTGCTGCATCTGAGAATGCAGCAGCCATTCTGTCATCTCTGCCATTGAGATGAGGCACCTCCGGATCCTCAGAAGTTGAAGCCTGCAGAAAGAAGCAAAGGTAAGGAAACTTTTTCCAACACTTTACACTCACCTCTCATACTCACCTGTCCACACTTGCACCCATCACTCACCTCTACAGCTGACATTTTGACCCCTCTCACCCCCGCAGACCCAATGCTCGCCTCGCTGACCCTGGCGAGGTTCGCAGCCGTCGGGAAGCCCACAATTGCATGCGTAAAATGGGGTAAAGCCTCAAAACTGCCGGTTAACTACCTATTTTATTCCCATTTTCCCGGCAGTCCCACCTCCAAACTCGCCTCCTCGGCTGGTAAAATCCAGCCCTGGTTACAGCACGGAAGGAGGCCATTCAGCCCATCGAGCCCGTGCTGGTACTCTGCAAGAGCACTTCAGCTAGTCCCACTCCCCCGCCCTTTCCCCGTAGCCCTGCAAATCTTTTCCTTCAGGTACTTATCCAATTCCATTTTGGAAAGTCACGACTGCCTCCACCACCCTTTCAGGCAGTGCATTCCAGATCCTAACCACTCGCTGCGCAAAAAAGTTTTTCCTCACGTTGTCTTTGGTTCTTCTGCCAATCACCTTAAATCTGTGTCCTCTGGTTCTCGACCCTTCTGCCGATAAAGGGAGTGTGGAGGCAAAACATACTTTAAATAATAAATAAAATTAACTTTTAACATCCAAAGTGCGCATATGTGTGTGTAGTTTATAAATCCTTAAAGTTAAGAACAAAGACGTATGGAATGAGAAAGGGCCATTGTCCCATCAAGCCACCTGTTCCTCAGATCATGTACAATCTGACTTAGTGTGGACTCTACTCCACCTATTTAATCACTTGAGGGAAAGTTCTGTATAAACGTCCCCCCCACCCCCACCCCCCCCCGCAACAACAGCCGTCCAAAAGCAATGGAGCAAAACTCCAGGGAGAAAAATTCGGTTGATTTGCGCCTCCCGTTAGTGCCCTAAGAGGGGGCTAACGGGGCGCACAAAGCAACTAGCGCCTGGGCACGGCGCCGCCAACGCCTCCTGCAAAATTCAATGGGAGGTTAGTGGCGGTGGTAACTGTTAGCGCTTCATGGCGCTGCGCCGCCGGCGATGATGTCATCGCCGTGCGCAGCGCCCCGCTTGCGCCCCAGCTGCGACCTTCAGGCCGGGGCGGCGCAAATTAAAGGGAAGGTGCCAGGCGGCCATTTTTGTTGCTGGCCGCCTGCCAGCACCTGCCTGCTTTGCCGTCCCCGGCCTTCTGTGCAGCCCCCCCTCCCCCCCCCCCCAGCGGAGTGCCGGTTGCGCTCCGTGAGCCCGGCACTTCTCTTGAGTGCCGGGCTCTTTTGCCGGCACTCCCGATCCCTGGTGGCCCAGTTGGGCCCCGGTTCGCGCTGCACTAGGACCCTCCCCTTTAATAAGGGTGGAAGGCCTGCAGTACCGCGGCGCGATGTGCGTCATGTAACGCCGTGATAATCACTCACAGCGCCCCAAAAGGGAGGCGGGACGCTTCCAGTAGTGCCCCGCCTCCCTCTTGGGGTGCTACTGGTAAATTTCGGGCGCGGGAGGGGCGCTAACTTTTTCGCACTGCCAGAAGTAGCGCCCCAGCGAAGTTAGCGCCCCAAAGTGGGCGCGACCCAATTTTTCCCCCCAAACATCTATTTTCACATCTCGACTGTTCCATCCTGCTGTCCTCCACACAAAAAAAGGCATCGCACCCCTCCTTCCCGTAAAAGAAATCTATTATGCTTTTATGATTGTCTCAATTCCTGTTTCATATTTGGAAGTCCCCCCCCATCCCCACCACACCCCTTCTCCAGGGACAGGAGGGGGATAAAAGTTACATTCCATATCCTTAACTCATGGTGAGTTAGAGATGCACTGTCATACAATCACAAGACTTTAATGATTGCACATGTGGTATGATAAAGAAATCTGATTACCCAGGAGATTAACATTAGATCACAGCTACTCAAGCATAAGTGGTAAGATTTATTTCCCAGTTTAATTTAGTTCTAGAAAATATTGTAATTTGTGTGTGTGTGTATATTTTAGTAGGCGGATTCCGCCTTACCACTGCACTGCATTGCGAAAGCATTTCATGGGACATGTTTTCTTAAAATCAGTACGCATTTGAAAGAAAGATTGACATTTATACAGCCCCTTTCATGACCTCAGGGTGCCCCAGAGTGCTTTACAACCAGTAAAGTACTTTTGAAGTGTAGTTATTGTTGTAATGTAGGAAATTGTAATGTTAGAAAGAAATCTATACTTTTACTGTGTGGTTTTAAAGGAGGCTATCTTCTGACTTCTGACTGTGGTCTCTTCTGATGGATCGCATCAATGCTGGTGTTCAGAAATAAAATTGCTGCAGGAGCTTGTTTGCTGACTATGCACCCCATCGCGTTACTCAGGCCGTGGGCTACATACACATCATACTGGTAGACTTAAGTCAGCTTTTTATTAAAGTCTAAAATAGACCTTTTTTTTTTAACGATTGCATTTTTGTACTTCACACTCAAACAGGAATTTTCTGAATGAGTCAGAATACTTGAGTGAGCAGTGGTGAGCACAACCAAACTGAGAGGTTGTCTGCCCCCAGGATGTCATCTCAATTATTAGGACTCACCTTTTCTCAGCAGATGAGTGAAGTGCTGTTTTTGTATTTTCCTCAATAAATTTTTTCAAAAGTTATTTAAAAAAAATCAAATTGCTTTTTCAGAATATGTAAAAATGGGTAAACAGTGACATTAGATGAAAACTATTTTCTTTTGGCGTATAGGTCTATGTTGAAGTGTAGTGAGATGTATCGTACAGTGAGTATGTTTCTGAAAAGATGCTGCCATATGCTTGTTGCCTTGTTCTTTTTAATCCGGACCAGCAGTTGCGTGTGTCGAGAGATATATTCTTTGGAATATGCTGTCAAAAATTACATATATCTGTATATGAAAAGCCACTTTAGATTCATGCAGCAACATTTATTGGAACAGTTTAAGGACAGTTATTTATGTTTTTGTACGATTGGGATATTGAGGCAGCAATCTAAAATGGTGAAGCAGATTTGCTTTCTGTCTGCCCATTTAATTTGCTTTCTAACTGCATAAATCGAACTGCGATTCTGCCAGTCTCATCTGTTGTGGGTTTTAAGTATACAGGTTGGGTTTGATGTTGTAAAACCCACGGCTTCTATGGATGGCCACTTCTCTTTCCATTAACTTGTCCATCCAAAAGAATATGTGTAAGCTCTCCACCACAGCCATGAACTGAATGGCTGGTTGAAATAGGACATCTTTTTCCGCCCCACCAACTCGATCTTCAGACTCAATCATAGAATCTTACAGCACAGACGAAGGCCCATCGTGTCTATGCCGGCTCTTTGGTAGAGCTGTCCAATTAGTCCCACTTCCCTGCTCTTTCCCCATAGTCCTGCAAATTTTTCCTTTTCAAATATATATCTGATTCACTTTTGAAAGTTACTATCGAATCAGCTTCCAACCCCCCCCCTTTTTAGGCAGTGCATTCCAGATCATAACAACACGGTGCGTAAAAACAAAAATTCTCCTCACCTCGCTCTTGTTTTTATTTTGCCAATTATCTTAAATCTGTGCCCTGTAGTTATCGACCCTCCTGCCAGTGGAAACAGTTTCTCCTTATCTACCCCATCAATGCTTGAAGAACTGCTGCATCTAACTGCTGAGGGTACCTTCAAGTGCCAGCGGTAGGACCACATTTCCTAGATGGAAGGACTACATGAAGGATTTGTTCCCCAGATTAGTTACTAAGGGACATTTGATGGCACTGCTGATCGAACGGGAGGATTTGGAACAACTTCCAAATTCGAGACATGGTGAGGATTGCTATTCGCAAGTTGAAATTCAGGAAAGCCACTGATTTTAGATGGTATTGTTGCAGACTTCATCAAAGCTTGTACTGAAGTAGGTGTGTCATTGTTACACCATCTCTGAGGGAGGAACTTTAAAGGGTCTGAAAGTGTTTCTTCACACAGGCTTACAAATCCTTCTGTGAAATTGGAATTGCTCAATGTAGCTAATTACATAGGAACATAAGTAAGCCATTCAGCGCCTCGAGCCTACTCCGCCATTCAGTTAGGTCGTGGCTGACCTGCACCTCAAACTCCATTGACCTGCCTTTGATCAATATTCCTTGATGCCCTTACCTAATAAAAAAATCTGTCAATCTCAGTCTTGAAATTTTCAATTGACCCTGCATCCAGAGCCTTTTAGGAAGAGAGTTCCAGATTTCCACTCCCCTGTGTGTGAAAACATGCTTCCTGATTTCACTCCTGAATGTCCCAGCTCCCGTCTTAAGATTGTGCCCCCTTGTTCTGGATTGCCCCACCAGAGGCAATAGTTTCTCTGTATCTACCCTATGGAATAATTTTATAATTTTAAACACCACAATTGGATCATCCCTCAATCGTCTAAACTCACAGGAATACGAGTCAAGTGTTAATTTAACCCTTTAAACCCCTGTATCATTCTGGTGAATCTGCGCTGCACCACCTCCAAGGCCAATGTATCTTCCTACGGTGCTGTACCCAAAACTGAATGCAATACTCCAGATGGAGTCTGACCAAGGCTCTGTACAACTGAAGTATAACTTCCTCACATTTTTGTATTCCAGTCCCTTTGAGATAAAGGCTAACATTGTATTAGCATTTTTGTACCTGTGCACTAGGACACCCGAATCTCTTTTGCTCCTCCACAGTTTCTAGTCTATTGCCAGTGAAAAAAATTCCGAATCGTCTGTCTTGGATCCAAAATGGATGACCTCACACCTCCCTGCATTAATTCAACACTTCAGAAATGTAGAATATAATTTATTATTCATCAACCATTTCAGGGTATTTCCTAAACAGTCCAAAGATGTGCGGGTTAGGTTGATTGGCTATGATAAATTGACCCTTAGTGTTAGGGGGATTAAATACGTGGGGTTATGGGGATAGGGTGGGATATGTGTTGGTGTAGGGGTTACGGGGATCAGGTGGGATATGTGTCGGTGCAGGCTCGATGGGCCGAAATGGCCTCTATCTGCACTGTGGGGTTTCTGTGATTCTGTGATTCTGTGATGCATTTTTCTTCCCTTTCTATCATTTTGTTTCCCTCTCTCCCTTCACTACTTTCTTAAAGCATTGACTCTTTGCAGGAATATGGTTCAGTGTGTAGCCTTCGCCCTCTGGCCATTCTTCATGTGGGAGCCTTCAAAGTAATTCTACACAGACTGGAGATCAAACCTGGAGCCTTTGTGCTCCCAATGACTCAATTATTTACTGCCCTAAACAGCTGAGTCACTAAGGGAGCCCAGGTGGATTTTTTTATTGTTGGGGGGGGGGGGGGGGGGGGGGAAGTATCTTGTATCTCATCCCAAGAACTGAACTTTATTTTATAGACTGAGGTTACATAATTATATCTATGGTTGTAGACTCAACATCACGTACCGTGTAGCGGGTAATTTAACACCATGTCTTCAGATTTGTTGTGGCAAGTTAAAGTTGTGGCATTATAAAAATATCACAACTCCTGTAACTTGTGGTTTCAATCCTTGGAACTTTAATTTGGAACTTTAGCAAACATCACATGGCGTAAATTAAATAGCCACTCCACTTTACAAATAAAAATCCCGCCATCATTTGAAGAACTATTTTATTTTTCCTCCCCGCACCACACATCATTTCCTACACAAGATGGTAAATATGTGAGCTGCTCGCGGACCTCAGCCAGTCCTGCTCTGTAACTCAGATGTAGCAGGTGCAGCAGGTGGTTAAGAAGGCAAATGGTATGTTGGCCTTCGTAGCAAGAGGGTTTGAGTACAGGAACAAGGATGTCTTGTTACAGTTGTACAGGGCCTTGGTGAGACCGCAACTTGAGTATTGTATGCAGTTTTGGTTGCCTTATCTGAGGAAGGACGTTCTTGCCATGGAAGGAGTGCAGCGAAGATTCACCAGGCTGATACCTGGGATGGCAGGAATGACATATGAGGAGAGATTGTGTCGATTGGGCTTATACTCACTGGAGTTTAGAAGATTGAGAGGGGATCTCATCGAAACCTATAAAATTCTGTCAGGCCTGGACAGACTAGATGCAGGAAGGATGTTTCCGATGGCCGGGGAGTCCAGAACCAGGGGTCATGGCCTAAGAATAAGGGGTAAGCCATTTAGGGCTGAGATGAGGAGGAATTTCTTCACCCAGAGAGTGGTGAACCTGTGGAATTCTCTGCCACAGAGGGCGGTGGAGGCCAGTTCATTAAGTATATTCAAGAAAGAGTTGGATATATTTCTTAAGGCTAAAGGGATCAAGAGATATGGGGAGAAGGCAGGGACAGGGTACTAAATTTGGATGATCAGCCATGATCTCATTGAATGGCAGAGCAGGCTCGAAGGGCCGAATGGCCTACTCCTGCTCCTATCTTCTATGTTTCTATGTAAGTGTACAAGAGCAATCCTAGAATGATTGTCTCTAGTAAAATTTCTCTATTCAGCAACTCTCCCTTGACGGCCTTGTGAAGATCAACACCTTGTTTTGTGGGGAATGTCGGATAGAAAGAAAGAAAGATTTGCATTTATACCTTTGGTCAGACCACATCTGGAGTACTCATAGAAGGGTTACAGCACAGAAGGAAGCCATTTGGCCCTTCGAGCCCGTGCCGGCTCTCTGCAAGAGCACTTCAGCTAGTCCCACTCCCCCGCCCTTGCCCCATAGCCCTGCAAATTTTTTCCCTTCAGGTACTTATCCAATTCCCTTTTGAAAGCCACGATTCAGGCAGTGCATTCCAGATCCTAACCACTTGCTGCGTAAAAAAAGTTTTTCCTCGTGTCATCTTTGGTTCTTTTGCCAATCACCTTGAATCTGTCTCCTCTGGTTCGCGACCCTTCCGCCAATGGGAACAGTTTCCCTCTATCTACTCTGTCCAGACCCCTCATGATTTTGAACACCTCTATCAAATCTCCTCTGCTCCAAGGAGAACAACCCCAGCCTCTCCACATAACTGAAGTCCCTCATCCCTGGAACCATTCTTTCCTGCTCATGATTTTGAAATTGCAGATTTATTTAATTCCTCAGCTGCCCTGGTGGGATTTGAACCTGGGTCTCTTGCAATCATTATAGTCCAGGTTTCTCGGAATGTGTTCAGTTTTGGGCACCGCACCTCAGGAAAGGTGGGGTTTAAATTATGAAGACAAGTTGCATAAACATTGGTTTGTATTCTCTTGAGTTTAGAAGGTTGAGGGGGTGATCTTATTGGTGTTTAAAATGATTAAGGGATTTGATAGGGTAGATACAGTAAAATTGTTTCTTCTGGTGGGAAAATCCCGAACAAGGGGGCATAATCTTAAAATTAGAGCCAGGCGTTTAAGAAGTGAAATTAGCAAGTACTTTTTCACACAGAGGGTAATGGAAATCTTATACTCTTTCCCCCAAAAGGCCTGGATGCTGGGTCAATTAATATTTCCAAGATTGAGAGGGATAGATATTTGTTAGGTAAGGCTAACAAGGATTATGGAGTAAAGGCAGGTAAATGGAATTGAGGTAGAGAAAAGCCATGATCTAATTGAATAGCGAGGGCTGGATGGCCTACTCCTGTTCCTGGGCAATGCTACATTATCAAATGCTATGTGTGTTGAGTTACACTCTGGATTTAAGGACTGAGGGGTCTTTTGATGCTGAGCATAAGAAAAATATCTGACAAGGCCCTAAAATCTTCTTGCCATCAAGAGAATCCCTCTATTTCTAGAGCATGAGGCTAAGAGCATCAGAAAGTGACTGATTTGCTACGACGATAAATTGGTGACCAGGTAGCAGATTGTGATTATGGTTTCAGTGAGTTTTGACACGAGTTGCAGTCGTCATACTAGTCAACAACAACAACTTGCATTTATATAACACCTCTAATGTAGTAAAACGTTCCAACTTCACAGGAGTGCTAGCAAACAAAATTTGATGCTGAACTATATAAGGAGATATTAGGACAGGTGACTAAAATCTTGGTCAAAGAACTAGGCTTTAAGGAGCGTCTTGAAGGAGGAGAGCGAGGTGGAGAAGCGGAGAGGTTTAGGGAGGGAATTCCAGAGCTTAGGCTCTAGGCAGCTGAAGGCACGGCCACCAATGGTGGAACAATGAAAATCGGGGATGCACAATGTATTGATTTCTTTGTGGGTTCAATGATGAGACATTTATGAAAGAGAATGGCCTAGAAATTCAGTTGGCGCCGCGCCAGGGCTTTAGCGCCGGAAAGTTAGCGCCGGCGCTAAGTCCCCCTGCGCGCGCCAAAAATTCAGTAGCGCCACGCCCAAACGGCTGCCGGCGCTACTGAAGGGTGTTTGCGCCTGAAAATGGGCGCTACCTGCCGCTTTGCGGCGCTATTCCGGCGCTGCGGCGCCTGATGCGGTGCGGCAGGCCCGGGAAGTGCAGGCCTCCTCCTTCAGTTAAGGAGGAGCTGCCTGCACCCGCCCGCTGGCCGGTAAACTCATCAGAAAAATGAGCCCGGCACCTCGGGGAAGTGCCGGGCTCGCAGCCCGGAAGCATCTGTTCCGTGGGGGGGGGGTGGAGGAGTCCGGGGAGGGAGGTGCGGGCAGGCGGCCGGCGGGAAAGCGGCCGGCCGCCGCGCAACCTTAAGGCGCAGGCGCTAACTGATGTAAGACTCTGTTGCCAGAGTCTTAGTTGCGGCTGCCACGGGCGAGGCGGCCGCAACTGAATTTCGGCGCTGGGGCCCGTCGGCATGGCAACCGGGATGCTGCGCACACCGATGACGTCATCGGTGCCGGCGCAGCGCAACCGGTCTACCGCCGATTCTAGGGCCCCAGGGAATTTCTAAACTGGCCATAACTCTGGCGCTAGGCCCTCTAGCGCCTCAAATGCGGCGCTAAGGCTACTCAATTTCTAGGCCAATGTCTTTTAATCTAAAGCTTGTTCAACTCTTTTAACAGCATTTACAGGAGACATCAGGCTAGTGATGCATCTAGAACGAAAACTGAAACTAAACTGAACTGCCTTGCTTGTCTCTGTCACATGCCCTCTGCTGGTCAGGCACAAGCAATCAATACATGCAAACATGCTGTTAAGGCATCATAATCGAACAGGCAAATACCATCTCTATTTGCTGATATCATTACATCTCCTTTTCTTAAAACAAAAGTATTTTACTTTTAACTAACAACATGTTTTCTTTGTATTAATCTGCATTTTAACTGTAACACTTAATGAACTTACATTATCATTATCATGATCAAGGTTTTTTAACCTTGCTTTGTGTGTTCACATGAAATATGTCAATACACTAGAACTTGAAGAAAGAATAAGATAACATTACTTCCTTCTATAACAATAGTCCTTAAATTTGCTCAATGAGTCTCTCAGGAGGCTTCACGTGTCTTGAGGATTTTCTGATTGATTGTCCTTGAACCTGAGTTGTTGCCTCAGATGATGGTTTCTCAGCTGTGTGATCAGGTTGTTCAACAGTATCAGTCTCTTGACCTGCTGTGGCTGGTCCCATGAGAAGATCTCAACGATTTCTTCTCAGAACAGCACCCTCATCTGTCTGAATGGTGTATGATCTTGGTTGAACTTCACTCAGGACAGTTCCCTTCTGAGTCCATGTGTTTGTTTTGTCTTTGAACCTTACTTGGTCACCAGTGTGGAGTTCAGGTAGGTTTTGTGTTCCTCTGTCATAGTAGTACTTTTGCTTTTCTTTCTGTTGTTCTTTGAACTTCCTCACTTTCTCCCCCTTTTGTTTTCAGGAGGTTCTCCGGGATGGGTAGGTTTGACCTTAGCCGACGTCCCATAAGGAGTTGGGCTGGTGACTTACCACACTCGAGCGGCGTTGTGCGGTATACAAGCATGCTCTGGTAGAAGTCAGTTCCACTGTCTTTTGCCTTGTACATCAGTCTTTTCACTGTGTTTGCAGGCTCTCCTGGGTCAACAGCTCTGGACAATGTGTCTGCTGTATACATCAGCTTACCCGGTGTGTACGCAACATTCAGTTCATCATAGACTGTCTCTCCTTCGCTTTCCACAACGAGGACTCTCTTTACCAGGTTCAGTCTCTCACAGGCTTTTAAACCTAGTATGGCTTGCACATCCTTTGGCACCACGATTAATGCTAGCGTGTGCTCTCTGTCCTTGTGTGTCACTTTGACAATGCATCTTCCTTTCACTGGTATATCAGTACCTGAGTATCCTGTCACTTTCACTTTTATTCCATGTATCTTTGGTCTGGGTCTAATTTTCTTAAAATCAGTCTCTGATATCACATTAACTTGTGCTCCAGTATCCAATTTAAATGGAATGTGTATGTCATTCACTTTTAGTGTCAACATCCAGTCTCTTTCTTCTTTTTTGTTTTCAGACACAACATCTACATAGAACTCCTCTATGTCGCTTTCATCTACTGCATGGACCTTGCTTTGTTGCATTTGGTTCTTACAGCAACGGGCATAATGGTTGTTCTTGTTGCAACTATTGCATGTTTTATCATATGCTGGACACTTTCTTGGTGGATGCTGTGTACCGCATCGACTACATGACTTTCAATTGTCCCTTTCATTTTCGTTCGCTGGCCACGCCTCTTTTTTCACATTGGCGCTCTTTTTGTTAAACGGTTTGTGTCCGTTCTTACTCACTGCATCCACTTTGCAGCTACTGTCACTGAACAGCTCCTTTGCCTGCAACTTCACAGTCTCTGTAGCCCTACACAGTGCTATGGCTTTTCCCAGGTCTAGATCTTGCTCTCGTAGCAGTCTTTCCCTTAGACCATTATCTGGAATACCACACACCAGTCTGTCTTTTATCAGCGAGTCTGTCAGTCCCCCAAATTCACACGATTTGCTTCTGTTTCTCAGTTCAGTCACATACTGATCAATAGTCTCACCCGTTTTCTGTACACATGTGAAAAATCTGTGCCTCTCAAACGTCACGTTACGTTTAGGTATGCAGTAGGCCTCAAACTGTTCCATTATTTTATCTAGCTTCAGTTTGTCTCCATCAGCAGCGAATGTGAAGTTATTACACACCTCCAGTGCTTCATCACCCACGACATGTAAGAACATTGACGATTTCTTATTATCACTTTTCTCGTCAGCTCCGATTGCCGCTAAATACAACTCTACACGTTGTTTGAATCTCCTCCAATTTTCAGCCATATTACCTGTCAACTGAAGCGTCGCCGGTGGGTGTAAACCTTCCATTTTTTACTTCGTTAGCTATTCTCTAATAGTAAGTAACGATGTTCTCTTTTGGCTTGCTAATATGTGGAGAGCTGATTTAACTTCAGATTTTTCCTCTTCATCTCTTTCAATCCTGGTTCTGACACCATGTATTGATTTCTTTGTGGGTTCAATGACGAGACATTTATGAAAGAGAATGTCTTTTAATCTAAAGCTTGTTCAACTCTTTTAACAGCATTTACAGGAGACATCAGGCTAGTGATGCATCTAGAACGAAAACTGAAACTAAACTGAACTGCCTTGCTTGTCTCTGTCACATGCCCTCTGCTGGTCAGGCACAAGCAATCAATACATGCAAACATGCTGTTAAGGCATCATAATCGAACAGGCAAATACCATCTCTATTTGCTGATATCATTACACACAAGAGGCCAGAATTGCAGGAGCGCAGGGATCTCAGAGGATTGGAGGAGGTTACAGAGATAGAGAGGGTGAGGCCTGAAACAGATGAGCCAGAGGATGATTTTAATATATTTCACAGACCGATTTTATTTCCAAGGTAAACTGTCTGAATGGACATTTATTGAAGGTTAATAGTATTACATTTGGGTTTTTATAGTTAATTTATTAACAACATGCAGCCATGGCTATAAGCAAGATTGGGAAGAAAATTAAGGTTTTTGGCTGAACCAGAGCTACTACCAGTTAATATGTACGAAGATGTGAAAACAAAGGGGTTCTTTCACTGTATTTTGATGCTGTGAAGTGAAGCACACCATTATTGAATGTAATCCTGGAGTTAGTCTTGGTTGAGAGATCCCTGGCAGCAAATGGGCCAGTGGTGATATTGGTCAATGGCGGGGGTCCTTTGTTGTCTCTGCAGTGACAGATTACGGGAATGCTGTGCCAATTCCCTTTGGAAATTGCTAATAGTGGGAAAATGTTAATGGGAGCAATCCCACATGAAAAAACAGAGAGACGTAATTACAAGGCATATTAGTGCAGTCAAACAGCAACTGTTCCCATTCTGAATTAATGTAACAATTTGGTTCGCAGATGTTCTCTGTGCAGGAATATACAATAGTTTGACCTATGTAATAGTCAGAGGTTTACACAACGCACACCCCCCCCCCCCCCCGCCCCTCTCTTCACCTACTGTATTTGCTTGCAAATATTCTTGCTCCATCATTGAACTGGGCAGTTGAGCATTTTATATTGTAGATCAGACTGCCTCTTCTAGGTCTCTTTCACCATTCTGATACAAGGAAAGTTATGATATAATATTTCTGTTCCTAGCCTGGTCCTGCTCTCCTGAACACTCTCGTCAACCTTCCAGATCCCTAGCTGCAGCACGGTGTTTAAAATTGGCCTGACTCACTCGCTGTAAATTGTGTGATTACCCCCTACTCCCCAAACTCCACGTTACTTTCCAGTGTTACTCTGTCAAGGCTCACCAATAAATAATCACTTAGGAGAGGCACTGGAGATCATTTATGGGCCCCTATCATATAATCCCTTCAGCACATATTTGGATGGGAGAAATCCCTGTTAACTTTGTATGTATATTTGCACGTTTTCTAACATAATAGTATCAGAATCGGAAGAGAAGATGAACAGGTGCTTCAGAAGCAACCTAGTCATTCTGATAAAGGACAAAAAAAATACACGACTTGCAAAGGAGACAGTCCATCAGTATTTGCAGTTTAGTACCGTCCAGCTGATCGCAGGTGTCACTCATGGTTTTTACTGACACTTGCCAGTACTGATGTGCGATTGTGTGAGCGACCACAAAATAATTTCCAGTGTCTGCACTGAGTTGTGGTTTGAGTTTCACTGCGACCCCCCCTCGCTTCCTTTCAGCTTTCCACTTCCAGTAACTCCCAAGCCTAAGCAGAATGGCTGAGTTGGCAAAGCCAGCTTAAACTCCAAAGTGAGTTTCCGTTCTGTGGTGTGCTGGTAATCATAGTTACTGTTGTCCTTGGAAACCTTTTAACAAGTTGGTTGTAAAAGCGAGATGTAACATCAGCTGCAGTCCCGTGCTCGTCCATTTAATAAGGTTCTCCAGGTCGTCGGCCCCTTTTGACTTTGATTTTGTTCCAGATTTCAAACTTAAAAATAATCTGGATACCAACCCTAATACAGTAGGAGCTCTCCCACTGACAATTATATGACACTTTACCCCAGGCTATTGGTAAAAGAATTCACATCAAGCCGCTCTTGTTGATTTAACGAGTTCATCCAGTGACTATCTAAGCAAAATAGACTAGGGGGGAGGGGGGAGTGGGGGTGGGGGGGCAAGTCCAATCCCTGGTCTGTGCTAAGTTAGCTGATCTCTTGGATCAGTTCTTTCAAAGAGCCGGCACAGGCACGATGGGCCGAATGGTCTCCTGCTGTGCTGCATGATTCTCTAGCTGTTCGGTTGGCCAGGTGCTATATTTGGTTAGAGAGGACAAAACCAGCCAGGGTTCCTATGCTTGATCACTGCCTAGTGACTCCTGCCCATGCGTGCCTTTGTGTGTGTGTGTGTGTGTGTGATGTGTGAGAGAGAAAGAGAATGAATGTTGGGCAAGCACAGGATGGACCTTGTCTGGATTTGAATTTGCCCACTGAGGGTCACTGTTGGGGTTCAGACGTGAATAATAGCTACTTGGATGAACTAACAGAAGGAAACTGGTGCCTGTGGAAATGAACTCCAACAGAAATTATGCCCCCACAAAGACGGGAGAAAATTACCATAGAAAATAAATAATTCACACGTTCAGATGTACTTAGAGAAGCCCATGCGTTGTTCCATTGAGTAGTAAGTTTGTGCCGACAATTGCTGACCTTCTTTGTGTTGCTGTACTTCCCGGGAAGGAGGGAAGACCAAAGAATGTGCATGTTGGGCTGCTTTTGTGCCCATCCTAGCAGCCAGATTGGAGCCCAGATCAACATGACCTCTGACTCGATTTACTTGCTCCTCCCCCACATCAAAATAAAGTGCCTGTCCTCTACCTGGGCCTTTTCCCCCCCCTACCGACATGGCCAAATCTAAGAAGTCTGCCATTTGGGGAATCACAGCACAAAGGAAAAAAGAAAGATTTACATTTATATCCCGCCTCGGGACGTCCTAAAGCGCTTTACAGATAATAATGTACTTTTGAAGTGTAGTCACTGTTGTAGTGTAAGAAACGTGTATTTGCGCACAGCAAAGTCCCACAATCAGTAATGAGATAATGACCAGATAATCTGTTTTTATTGATGTTGATTGAAGGATAAATATTGGCCAGGACACTGGAGAGAACTCGACTAGTGCCATGGGAGCTTTCACGTCCACCTGAGAGGGCAGACGGGGCCTCGGTTTGACATCTCGTCCGAAAGACGCCACCTCCAACAGTGCAGTGCTCCCTCAGCACGGCACTGGAGTATCAGCCTAGATATTGAGCTCAAGTCTCTGGAGTGGGACTTCAACCCACAGCCTTCCGATTCAGAGCTGAGAGTTCTACCCACTGAGTCACGGCTGATGCCGGTGGCACCAGAGCCTTGGAGCACCATTACACTCTGCCATTACTTGGAAAACCTTTCTACTCTGGGTCGCTGCCAGAGCACATTAAAGCCTTTTCATTATTTAAAGGCTAATATGGCTTTATACTTAATGTGGTGTGTTGTCCTACACATGATTTTCTTTCCAGAATTAGTTAGCTGAAAGTTTGGGTGATGATATGCAGTACTCGAATTTTTCAAAGTGTCAGACCCTTACTCTGATAAACATCTAGCCACTTCTTCAAAAAGCAAAATACTGCGGATGCTGGAAATCTGTAATATAAACAGAAAATGCTGGAAACACTCAGTGGGTCAGGTAGCATCTGTGGAGAGAGAAACAGAGTTGAAGTTTCAGGTTGATGACCCTCCATCAGAACTGGAAAAAGTTAGAGATGTAACAGATATTTAAGCAAGTGCAGGAGCAGGGAAAAGGGGGAGGGGAGGAAAGAACAAAAGGGAAGGTCTGTGATAGGATGGAAGGCAGGAGAGATTAAAAGACAAAAGGGATGATGGTGCAAGGCAAAAGGAGATGGTAATGGGACAAGTTAAGAAACAAAAGATGAGTCTAGATGAGGTGTAAATGGCACTGGCAGAATCATCAACAGCTGCCATGTGAAAAAATAGGGGCAGAGGTTATGGTCTGAAATTGTTGAACTTGATGTTGAGTCCAGAAGGCTGTAACGTGCCTAATCGAGCTTACGTTGAGCTTCATTGGAACAATGTAAGAGGCCGAGGACAGAGAGGTCAGAGTGGGAGTAGAGGGGAGAATTAAAGTGACAGGCGACCAGAAGCTCGGGATCACGCTTAGGCACTGAACAGAGGAGTTCCGCAAAGCGGTCACCCAATCTGCGTTTGGCCTCCCCAATGTAGAGGAGACCGCATCGTGAGCAGCGAACACAGTATACTAAATTGCAAGAAGTACAAGTAAATCGCTGTTTCACCTGGAAGGACACTTTACCCCAGGCTATTGGTAAAAGAATTCACATCAAGCCGCTCTTGTTGATTTAACGAGTTCATCCAGTGACTATCTAAACAAATAGACTAGGGGGGAGGTGGGTGGGGAGCCAAGTCCAATCCCTGGCCTGTGCTGACTTAGCTGATCTCTTGGATCAGCTCTTTCAAAGAGCCGGCACAGGCACAATGGGCCGAATGGTCTCCTTCTGTGCTGCATGATTCTATGACCTCAGCTGCTGTGTTGGTCAGGTGCTATATGTGTTTGGAACCCTGGACAGTGGGAAGGGAGGAGGTAAAAGGGCAGGTGTTGCATCTCCTGCCTTGCATCATCATCCCTTTTGTCATTCAATCTCTCCTGCCTTCCATCCTATCACAGACCTTCCCTTTTGTTCTTCCCTCCCCTCCCCCCTTTCCCTGCTCCTGCACTTGCTTAAAAATCTTTTACATCTCTAACTTTTTCTAGTTCTGATGAAGGGTCATCGACCTGAAACGTTAAACTCTGTTTCTCTCTCTACAGATGCTGCCTGACCTGTTGAGTATTTCCAGCATTTTCCATATCTATCCAGTTCTTCCTTGAATTTGTTGACAACATCTGCCTCCTTGAGAAGGTAGCCTCACACCTGTATCGATTCACCAAATGCACTGTATCCCATCGACTGGGCCGCATATCACCCTTCATTCACTTCTAATCGTATAAATGAGTGGATTGCTGACTGCTCATTTGGCTTTTCGTTGATGTTCTAACATTCGGCTGCTGGTGACCCATGCTTGTAGCTCCACTTTCATTGGCTGTAGAGCAACATGCAGCTGACAGAATAAGACGGGTCTGCTGGCTGTGTGTTGCTTTAAGTAGGTATCGGTCTGTAGCTGGTACCTGTTCTACGGTCGAAATTCTAAGTGCAAAATTTAAGTTTTCAACCCAGCCAAGATTGGTAGCTTGGCATTTGTAGGTGGGTGGGAGAGCTAAGAGGTGCAGGATAAGTTTGATTAAGAGATGATGAGGAGGGATTTCTTCACTCAGAGGGTTGTGAATCTTTGGAATTCTCTGCCCCTGAGGACTGTGCATGCTGAGTCTTTGAGTATATTCAAGGCTGAGATAGATAGACTTTTTATACACTAGGGGAATCAAGGGATATGGAGATCGGGCGGGAAAGTGGAGTTGAGGTCAATGATCAGCCATGATCTTACTGAAGGTTATAAAACCTACTTCTGATTTCTGGGACAAAAAAAATGTCTGTGTTCCATTGCTGACTGACATCACATGAACTTCATAGAATCATAGAATCATAAAGTTACAACACGGAAGGAAGCCATTTCAGCCCATCGTGTCCGCGCCGGCCAACAAAGAGCTATCCAGCCTAATCCCACTTCCCAGCTCTTGGTCCGTAGCCCTGCAGGTTAGAGCATCCCAAGTGTACATCCAAGTACTTTTTAAATGTGGTTAGGGTTCCTGCCTCTACCACCCTTTCAGGCACTGAGTTCCAGACCCCCACAACCCTCTGGGTGAAGAAATTTCCCCTCAAATCCCCTCTAAACCTTCCCCCAATTACTTTAAATCTGTGCCCCCTGGTTTTTGACCCCTCTGCTAAGTAGTGGGATTGCACTGTTCATTATCACATTGCTGTTTGTGGGACCTTGCTGTGCGTAAATTGGCTGCCGCATTTCATGCTGATAACAGTGACTACACTTGAAAAGGTACTTAATTGGCTGTAAAGCGCTTTGGGAAGTCCTGAGGTTGTGAAAGGTCTTTTCTATCCACTTTATCTATGCCCCTCATAATTTTATACACCTCAATAAGGTCTCCCCTCAGCCTCCTCTGTTCCAAGGAAAACAGACCCAGCCTATCCAGTCTTTCCTCATAGCTAAGATTCCCTACTCCTGGCAACATCCTTGTAAATCTCCTCTGTACTCTCTCTAGTGCAATCACATCTTTCCTGTAATGTGGTGACCAGAACTGCACACAGTACTCTAGCTGAGGCCTAACTAGTGCTTTATACAGTTGAAGCATAACCCCCCTGCTCTTGAATTCTATGCCATGCCTAATAAAGGCAAGCATTCCGTATGCCTTCTTAACCACTTTATCTACTTGGCCTGTTACCTTCAGGGATCTGTGGACATGCACTCCAAGGTCCCTTTGTTCCTCTACACTACACTCTGAGGTAGCGCCTCGCTCCTCGGCGTTAGCGCCTTAAGAGAGGTGTGTAGCGCCTGATTTAGCGCTCCAATCACCTCCAGGGGCGTTAGAAGCCAAGTTTGCAGTTGGAGGTAATAATTAGCACCAGGTGTTAAACTGTGCGCCTGGCCAATAATTGCGTCCCAAGGGGGCGATACCGAATTTCTTCCCCTTCATCTTTAAGATTTTCAAGAGTTCAACTGGACTTTTTTGTTGTAAAAGGAAAGAAAGACTTGCATTTATATAAGAACATAAGAACATAAGAAATAGGAGCAGGAGTAGGCCAATTGGCCCCTCGAGCCTGCTCCGCCATTCAATAAGATCACCTCAGGACTTCCCAAAGCACTTTACAGCCAATTAAATACCTTTTCAAGTGTAGTCACTGTTATCAACATGAAATGCGGCAGACAATTTACGCACAGCAAGGTCCCACAAACAGCAATATGATAATGAACAGTGCAATCCCACTACTTCCAAAGTTGCTGCAAATGGTAAGCTTTAACTTCACAAAGACCTATTAGATCCAAGTAATTAAAACAAATAAAGTATTCTAAATAAGTCAATGGTTATTGGGAACAGGCAGAAAAGTGGAGTTGAGGCCAAGATCAGATCAGCCATGATCTTTTTGAATGGCGGAGCAGGCTCGAGGGGCCGAATGGCCTACTCATGCTCCTATTTCGTATGCTTTTATTTATGTTCTTATAAAACAAATACGGGGATAGTATAATAATGCCTTGTTTTATCCAAAAACCTGAGATGTGGTTGCTAACTTTTACTTTTACTTTTTGTTTTGCAGGATGAACAGTGACCCGAGCAGTGCCGCCTGAGGTAGGCAGTCTCACGTTATACAAACTGCAGCACCAGAGATGGTGTTTAACCATTCGACAGCTGAAATTCATTCAAAGCTTTTAAACTGTGCAGTGACTGAGCAGCAAAATGTATGTTCTGATGCACTCTGAATGCTAAATGCAGACAAGTAGAAACCAATTTGACGTACAGAATCGAGGAATATTTTTCCTCCTGTCAGTTTAAAAAAAAAGGAATTGTATAATTTTGTGAGCTTTTCAGATACACAAGACACCGGGAGGGATGAGGGGGGTGGGGGGGTGGTGGTGGGGAATCCTGTTTAAGCATTTAAACAGGGGTTTCTGCCCAGGTTACGGCGGCAGAGAGGGAGAAACCCCGAGAAAATGTGCCCACTTCCCTCATAGTTCTCGAGTGGGTTATGTTTGCATAGTTAGCAGCCTCCACCAGTCTGCCATAGCCATAACCAGCTGAGCCATCACAGCAGCCAGCACACTGATTGCATTTTTATAGCTCCTCTCTCAGGATATTCCACAGGGCTTCACATTAGAATGAATGACTTTGAAGGCAATTGTGGCAGACAGTTTTTTTTGCGCACAGCAAGATCCCACAGGCAGCAATGAGGTGAAGGAGAGTTTTTGGTGATGTTGGTTGAGGGAAGAATGTCGGGCAGGAGAAGACTTTCTCAGCAAATGCCATGTGATTTGTAACATCCATTTGAACAGGCCAATTGGTTGAATGTTTCATCTGAAAGCCGCCTCCTCTGACAGCACAGCCACCCCCTCCCCTGGGGTGTCAACCCAAGTCCTAGAGTGGAGCTTAAACCCACAAGCATCTGACTCAGAGGTGAGAGAACTACCAACTGAGCCAAGCTGCCACTTCCGCTTCAGGTTTGGGACACATAACAAGGAGAGAGAAACAACCATTAGGTGGCCCCCCTGATCCTCACTGTGTATAAGAGCATTGGGACAAGTACAGATTTGTTTTTAACCTGTCCCTGTGAGAAGTTGGCCAGAATGTATTGTTGAGGTCAAGATTCCACAAAGAACATATTTGTGCCAAGACCAGTAGCATGAAATAAAAACAGAAAATGCTGGAAATACTCAGCAGGTCAGGCAACATCTGTGGAGAGAGAAACAGAGTTAATGTTTCAGGTCGGTAATGGTCATCGACCTGAAACGTTAACTCTGTTTCTCACTCCACGGATGCTGCCTGACCTGCTGAGTATTTCCAGCATTTTCTGTTTTTACTTCAGATTTCCAGCATCTGCAGTATTTTGCTTTTGTACCAGTAACATGAAGCTTGGAACCTCAACAATTTGAGCTGTTGTCAAATTTTACATGAGTGTGAGAGGGCAACATTATGTCGGCTAAATAAATAGATATATTGGAAAAATGTTCTTCACTCAATGGGGGATAAATGTTTGGAATTATCTACGGGTGACCAAATGCAGTTGGATGCCAGGCTGGGCGAGTTGGAGTATTAGAGGGAAGAGGCTTGATGGCCTTTTCTCACCTTTTGGCTTTTTTATATTCTTAAGTAGAATTCTCAAGATCCAAGCAACTGTTTTCACGTTCAAAGGATAGGAAATCATTTCCAGTTGATTCCGCCCCCTTTTGTAAGGTCAGAAGTCGTATACAATGTTTATTCACAGTGCACTGGGTTTTGCAAAAAAAAAAAGTGTTTCTTTTTAAAATGACACTCGTTGTTTGTAGTAGGGCAGTGAAATTTGCAGCAATTCAGATTTTAAGAGAAAATGACCGAGCCAAAGTTTTACGTTGTTAAAACACCTCTGTGAATGACGCAATGATTAGTGTGAAGAGAAGATGATGATTCTATTTCTGTCACATACAGACCGCCTGTGTCCGGCCCACTTACTGTTGCTGACAAGTGGGGAAATTATTATATTTATATAGGATCCAGTTTTGCCTTGCTACTGCCCTAGCTCTTTGTGAGATTCACTGACATCAAACGTAGATTGTGGCTACAGAGGCTGCTGGAGGAGATAGAAATTTCTGCACTTTCTCTTCAGGACACTTGTGTGCACAATAAACCCGGATGAGCTGGAAGCACGAAGCTTCTGGCTCTGGCTGGTCCCGATATTTGGCAAATATCACAATCCAAGAAAGAGTCATAGCCCCCTCTAGGGTCTAACCTGGTGAGGCATTTACTTCAAGTTTTTTATTTGTTGTGAATAATTGTGGCTTTTGTAAGCGGTTTTTCATCCTAGCCCAATTGCTAGACGGACGGTTCGAATCGCCCCTGCCTTACGAAAGTTCTATACCCGGGAATTATTATTCAAAGTGTAAATGAAATAAGTCACGGACAGGAATGCTTTGGTGAAAAATCAAACTTATATTTATTTGGCCTAACATACACTGGCTAAAACATGCACTACTAAACGAAATTACTGTCTTCTGTGGAGAATAAAATCCAGGTTACAAACAACATACATACAGTACAAAACTGGGGACTATAACAAGCAGTAATTCCCTTGTTGCTATGGTGGACTCTAACTCCACCCCTACCAACGAATTACCCAGTCGCATAAACCCCTTCACCTGGCTGAACCAAACGAAGCTCCCACTCTCAGAATAGCCCAAAAACGTCACTTCTGAGAAAACCCTGAGCCCCTTACACCTCACCCAGCTTGCCTGGGATATCTGGTTACCGGCTTGGCTCGATCGCTTCGCTCAGCGGCTTCTTCCTCTGGTACTTCTTGTTAAGTCGATCTTGGTGGAGCAGGGAGTGAGAGAGAGAGAGAGAATGGTGGAAAAGAACCTATCTTTATAGTAGTCTGGCTACCCCATCTTTTCCCGCCAATCTTTTAAAATCCTTTTGTATCTAAGCACTCCGGTACTTAATCAGTGATGAGTCATCCTCAGACCCATGAGTATTGAATTAATGGCCCTAAGTCGGTCTTTGTGTTGGGAAAAAAACAAGCTCCTTTTCGGCTGGCTGAGGCCAGTGGGCTCATTGTTCTGCTTCTCTTCTGAGATGCAGGTGAGAAGTGCTTTTGCATATTAGAGTGGCTTCAAGTTCAATGGCCCCCTTCCTTTTTCCAGGACTGTCGGGCGAACCCATACATTCTGGATGACTGGCAGTTCTTTTGTCACAGCCAACTGCCATGCGTTCTCTGGAGTTTTAACAAACCAGTCCCCCCACGCATTTGCACAGGGCGATCCCACCACAGGGAAAATGCCCTCAGAAAATCCCATAAAGTCCACAAAATATTCCCGACTGAGTCCATTCTTCAAACAGAGATTTTGCGATCTCTTCACTTTTTTTTTTAGAATTTTCTTTTTTTTTTGAAAAAGTAATGAAAGTCCATTATAGAACACATGGGATTGTTGGTTTAGCAAAAATAGTTAAAAAAAAGAAAGACTGGCATTTATATAGCACCTTTCATGACCACAGGATGTTCCAAAGTGCTTTACAGTCACTGAAGTACTTTTGAAGTGTAGTCACTGTTGTAATGTAGGAAACACAGCTGCCAACTTATGCACAGCAAGCTCCCACAAACAGCAATGTGATAATGACCAGATAATCTGTTTTTGTTACGTTGATTGAGGGATAAATATTGGCCAGGACACCGGGGCGAACTCCCCTGCTCTTCTTTGAAATAGTGGCATGGGATATTTTATGTTCACCCGAGTGGGCAGACGGAGCCTCGGTTTAACGTCTCATCCAAAAGACCGCACCTCCGACAGTGCAGCGCTCCCTCAGCACTGCACTGGGAGCATCGGCCTAGATTATGGCTGGAATTTTCTGATGTCTGTGCGGGTGCGAATGGAGGCAGATTGGGAGGAAAATTTGAAATAAGTTGGAGTGGGTCAGGGACCCGCCGTCATCCTGCCCCCACGCGCCTTTCCCTCGGGCGTGTTTGCCAGAGCATCAGCGACCCAAACGGCAGAGGCGGCCGAGCTAATTTAGATCATTATTAGGTACTTGTCAGACCCTTAAGAATCTTTTTAACCCTACCTTTCAAATTTCCCTGGATGACCACGGGAATCACGCAGCTCGGGAACCACGTCAGTCAACCTGAGGCGGAAGTTCAGTGACCATTGATGGAACTCCTTAGTGCAGAGCGTGGAAAGTACAACAAATACTCCCACCTGACACCAGGTTACTTTCCTAAGGCAGATGCTGTTGCTGAGTACATTGTTAGCACAGATTTAGCTTTCTAGAGGTTGCAGTACTTTTCAGCAAAGTCAGGATCCACTGTCACCTCATTGGTACAACCTATGACACCATTGACAGGTTGCTTCTTTCATCTCTACTTGAACTGCCATCTATTACATAAGCATGGGTGCAGTTTATACTGTTTCACCTTGGTCCTCAGAATTGGACCACGATGAATCTCAGCACCAGCAGCACCAGGCACACCAGCAGCACCAACAACAACACCACCAACCTTCTCCTCACCAACTTGATGCTGCACAGGAGAGAGGGCATCAGTGCAGGGCTGCACCGCGCTGGAGGCGATACCCCCAACACAGGGTATACAGGCATAGGAGCTTCCTCAACATGACTGAGCAGCAGTGCCAAAGGAGGCTCAGGCCCAGGTCGTCGCAGACATTCGCAGATTGCTGGAGCAAGACCTGCAGCCCAGGGGAGCGGGTGGCCATGCCTAACCAGTGGCTGTCAGGCTCCTTCCAGGGATCTGCAGCAGACATTTGAGGCATCTTGCAGTCGGCTGCCCAAAGATGCAAGACACAGGTTGATATAAGAAAACTACTAGGCACTTGGTCTAAGTATTAAACAAGGCTTTAATCAGCTGTTTTTCAACATGGAGATCTAGTTGTGTCCTTCACCAGTTCCTGTTAAAGAATGTCCTGAGCAAGCTGGGCCCATGCCCGAGTATTTATACTCTCCCTGGACAGCGCCACCAGCAGGCTGCCCAGTATCATTTCATAAGTAATTTCCACATGAATGACAAGATTCATGTCACAGGTCACTGATGCCCTCTTTGACAAGTCAGCCAATTTCATCAACTTTGCCACTGATGAAACCAGTGTTAGTGAGCGGGCGCTCAGCTTTGCCGCTCTGGCTGGCTTCCCACGGGTGCAGGGCGTCATCGACTGCACACACGTGATCATCAGGGCACCCCATCATCAGCCAGGTGTCTTTGTCAACTGCAAGGGCTTCCACTCCCTCAATGTGCAGCTTGTCTGCAACCATAGGAAGATCATCATGCATGTGTGCACCAAATTCCCTGGCAGCTGCCATGATTCTTTCGTCCTGCTCAAGCCCACCCTCCCCCAACTCTTCACTCCTCCAAACAGACTTTCCGGCTGGCTGCTTGGAGATAAGGGCTATCCACTGAAGATGTTGCTCATGACACCCTTGAGGAGGCCAAGTACTGAGGCCCAGGAGCGATATAATGAAAGTCACATTTCCACCAGATGTGTCATAGAGCAGACAATAGGCATGCTAAAAATGCACTTCAGATGCCTTGACAGATCTGGAGGAGCCCTTCAGTACACACCAGCCAGGGTCTCCAGAATTGTCGTGATCTGCTGGACCTGCACAACATAGCGCAGCAGCGAGGATTACTGCTGCATGAGGAGCAAGGCTCTGATTGCACAGCCTCTTCAGAAGAGGAGGAGGAGGAGGAGCAAGAGAATCCTGCTGTCCAGATCCCACCAGCACCTGAGCACATTGCTGCCCCGGAGGCCAGGGATGACCACATCATGGCCAGAGTTACTTAACTTCAGGCATTACATCCATATGGCTGCCACATGCTGCACCAGGTTCCCACTACCCCACAGCAACACCATAAAGCATCCCTACAATGACCATGCCATTCCTTTCACTCTGACCACCATTGCTGGAGGTAACGTTATGTCTCACCATTCACTCCTACTCACTAACCCACTTTCCAAGTTGCAGACAAATGTGGCCAAAGTGGTGAAAATAAATATTTTTATCTGTGATGTCATAGTAACGGAAACTTTACACAAACAGTTATTAAAACACCCAAGTGGCTGCCCTTGTGCATCTACTTGTGTGTCATCTTTCTCTTACACATACTTCTACGAGGTGCTACTCCTGTGGCTTCAGCAGAGTTAGAGGCAGCCTGCTCCCTTCCCTGCTGCGACTGCATAGACACTTTTGGCGAATGTCCTCTGGGTTTTGGAGCCTGTGATGGCTCCACCAAAGTCAGCTCCTCCTGCGACTGTGCAGGGGCAGACTCGGCCATCACAATCTCACGAGGCATCTAGGGCTCTGACTGAGGGGTGGCAACAGGGGAGAAGTGTGAGTGCTTTGAGAGGAGCCCCCACTTCCATGTCCCCTCTCACCATCATCCCTCTCATGGGCCACCCGCACTTCCCTGCTAGCAAGGAGCTGGAGAACACCTTGCTGCACAGCAGTGGGGCCATGAGGACCCAAGTCTGTGTTGACATCTCTCCTAGAGAGGAGATCTATGAGCTTCTGCCATTTATTCTCCATAGATAGCCATTTATTCTCCATAGATAGCCATCTATTCTCCATAGATAGCCATCTATTTTCCATGTGCTCCTGTGAGTGGCGCAATAACTGCTCCATGTAGGTGGCCATCCTATCCATGGTAGAGCATATAGTCGCCGTTGCCTGCGACACATTGGTGCTCATGTTGGAGATGGCCTCCTCCATTCTCTGCACATTTGCAGACATTGCGGTCGCAAAACCTATCTGCACCTCCAGGAATGCTCTCTTTCTGGATGGCCCCCAAGGCTCAGCATCTGCAGGCAGCTGAACAGAGCTGGGAGCGTCCTGCGCCCTCTGACGAGGATTCTCCATTGCTGTCCCTATTTCCATCACCTCCTCTTGCTCACTTGTGACTTGTGAGACACCAGGTGACAACACTACTCTATGTCGTGTGGGACATACTGAGGTGTTGGGTACACTTATGTCTGCTGACGGTGCACCCTCAGAGGCCGGAGGCTCCTCTGAGGAGTCATCTTCCTCTTCCTCCTGGACAGTGGGGTGGGGCTCTTGATGGACCTGTGGGACAGTAAAGAGATTAGTTAGAAATGTTATATTAAGAATGGGTACATATACCATAATGCACATGATGAACATTCACTGTCTGCTGATATCAGTCACCATATGAGTGACTGCTGTATGCCATGTAGCTGTATGAGATGTAATTCTGTCACCAGGTTGCTGAGATGTCCCCCTCTCTCCGTCTCCCACCTCAAGTTGCTCTGCAACTCCAGACACTTCCAGGGTGACCTCCTCTGCTGTTGTTAAGGTGGCCAATGTTGGAGTGCCACCTCTGGTTCTCTCCCTTTCCCTCTTCCCCTGCAAGGAGGGAAAGAAGAGAAGGTTGAGTGAGAGTGATGGAATGAGTGTAAGGAATGCATGGGTTACATCTGTAGAGGGTGACTATGATGGACTGGAGTGCCAATGCCAAATGGCCTCCTTGTGTGTTGTTAGTTGGTATGATTGCACTAGGATGAGGGTGATTGTGAGGGGTGGCTAGTAAGATGGGGATGTGATAATGTAGATAGAGAGAGAGGGCTGGGTGGAGGTACAAGGTATGTGGGTGTGAGTAATGATGTGCAGGAGTAGGGTTGGGAAGGCAGAGTGATGGGGATATGATGAGAGACACAGCAGGGTGAAGTTGAGTGTGGATTTGCACTCACCTTTCCTGATCTAATGAGATCATTGAAATGTTTCCGGCACTGCACCCAGGTCCTCCTGTAATGTAATTTTTTTTTTAACCAGGTCGAAGTATTTTAGTTTATTCCAGGAATAATGTAAAGTAGAGAAATGCTGTGTATTTCTCTAGACATCTGTTTATTTGAGTTTATAATGCTCATTTTTTGGGGCTTTTCAGAACTGATATGCAAATATGAACATGAAAGGGACATAGCTGCATATTTTGATAGCTGCAAAGGTCTTTAATCAGAAATAGTAACTTTTTTTATAGCCTCTGCAAAGGTCATTGTTAATGTACATTTTTAGATTTAAAAAATAGAAGTGTATTTGGATATGTAAAAGATGAGCTTTTAATCATGCAGCTTCCTGTCGTGTTCCTCTTTGAGTTTAAATAGTTTTTTTTTAACATTTGAGTGAAATGAAGATTGCGTAATACTTTTTACATAGGATATACGGCACAGAAACAGGCCATTCGGCCCAACCAGTCCATGCTGGCGTTTATGCTCCACTCGAGCCTCCTCCTGTCTTTCCTCATCTAAATCTTTCAGCATAACCCTCTATTCCCTTCTCCCTCATATGTTTGTCTAGCCGCCCCTTAAATGCATCCATACTATTCGCTTCAACCACTCCCTGTGGCAGCGAGTTCCACATTCTCACCACTCTTTGGGTGAAGAAGTTTCTTCTGAATTCCCTATTGGATTTCTTGGTGACTATCTTATATTGATGGCCTCTAGTTATGCTCTTCCCTACAAGTGGAAACATTCTCTCGGTATTTACTCTATCAAAACCTTTCATAACTTTAAAGGTTGGGTCACCCCTCAGAAAAGGGACCCAGCCTGTCCATCCTTTCCTGATAGGTATACCCTCGCATTTCTGGTATCATCCTTGTAAATCTTCTCCACACCCTCTCCAGTGCCTCTATATCTTTTTATAATACAGTTTGGAACAATTGCACGAGCTTAGCCTCTCGCCCCCGGGCAAGTGACTTGCTAGTGCTCAAACACTGACATTTTCATCTCTCCAGGATTTTCCATGTGAAGCAATGGTAGCCTGGCAGCAAATTGCATTCCATGTGGGCAGTGCGGAAATTCACGGCAGGTTGCTCCAGGATAAATTGCTCGGCTCCGCCCATCTCTTTACCACTTCTCTCCTGAAAATGCCAACTCTTGCTGGGGTATAGTTCCGTGGGCATCCTCCATTCCTCCAAGCAGCCCGTTCTTCAGATGTGGGGGTTGGGAACCTGAGCGGGGAAACAGAGGAAAGGGAAAGAAGGATGAAAGCAAAAGACAGGAAGGAGAAAAAGAAAAGTGACAGGCAGAGAAATCAAGGGTTTAAATCAAACGTGGCCACAGTAAATAATAATTCTAAAAGATCTAAGAGCGTTAAAAAAACAAGCCTGAAGGCGTTGTGTCTTAATGCGAGGAGCATTCGTAATAAGGTGGATGAATTAGCTGCACAAATAGAGGTAAACGAATATGATATGATTGGGATTACGGAAACATGGCTCCAGGGTGGCCAAGGCTGGGAACTCAACATCGAGGGGTATTCAATATTCAGGAAAGATAGGCAGAAAGGAAAAGGAGGTGGGGTAGCATTGCTGGTTAAAGAGGGGATTAACACAATTGAAAGGAAGGATATTAGCTCTGATGATGTGGAATCTGTATGGGTAGAACTGAGAAATACCAAGGGGCAGAAAACGTTACTGGGAGTGGTATATAGACCTCCAAACAGTAATGCGGAGGTTGGGGATGGCATTAAATGGGAAATTAGAGAAGCATGCAATAAGGGCACAGCAGTTATCATGGGTGACTTTAATCTACATATAGATTGGGCTAACCCAATTAGTAACAATACTGTGGAGGAGGAATTCCTGGAGTGTATACGGGATGGTTTCCTGGACCAATATGTCGAGGAACCAACTAGAGATCAGGCCATCTTAGACTGGGTATTATGTAATGAGGAAGGATTAATTAGCAATCTTGTTGTGCGAGGCCCCTTGGGTCGGAGCGATCATAATATGATAGAATTCTTCATTAAGATGGAGAGTGAAGTCGTTGACTCAGAGACTAGGGTCCTGAATTTAAATAAAGGAGACTACGATGGTATGAGGTGCGAGTTGGGTAGGATTGATTGGGGAATGTCACTCAAAGGGTTGACGGTGGATGGGCAATGGCAAACATTCAAAGATCGCATGGATGAATTACAGAATTTGTTCATCCCAGTTTGGCATAAAAATAAAACAAAAAAGGTGACTCAACCGTGGCTAACAAGGGAAATTAGGGATAGCATAAGATCCAAAGAGAGGACATATAAATTGGCCAGAAAAAGCAGTAAACCTGAGGATTGGGAGCAGTTTAGAATCCAACAAAGGAGGACAAAGGGATTAATTAAGAGGGGGAAAATAGAGTATGAGAGTAAGCTTTCAGGGAACATAAAAACTGACTGTAAAAGGTTTTATTGATATGTGAAGAGAAAAAGATTGGTGAAGTCAAGCGTAGGTCCCTTGCAGTCAGAATCAGGGGATTTATAATGGGGAACAAAGAAATGGCAGACCAATTAAATACATTTTTTGGTTCTGTCTTCACAAAGGAGGACACAAATAACCTCCTAGAGATGTCGGGGAACATAGGGTCTGATGAAAGGGAGGAACTGAAAGAAATCAGTATTTGTAGGGAAATGGTGTTAGGGAAATTGATGGGATTGAAGGCCGATAAATCCCCAGGGCCTGATAATCTACATCCTAGGGTACTTAAGGAAGTGGCCCTAGAAATAGTAGATGCATTGCTGGTCATCTTCCAAAATTCGATAGACTCTGGAACAGTACCCATGGATTGGCGGGTAGCTAATGTTACCCCACTGTTCAAAAAGGGTGGTAGAGAGAAAACGGGGAATTACAGACCGGTAAGCCTGAAATCGGTAGTGGGGAAAATGCTAGAGTCCATTATAAAGGATGTAATAGCAGAGCACTTGGAAAAAAGTGACCGGATTGGACAAAGTCAACATGGCTTTACAAAAGGTAAATCGTGCTTGACTAATCTACTGGAATTTTTTGAGGATGTAACTGGTGAAATAGATAAGGGAGAACCAGTGGATTTGGTGTATTTGGATTTTCAAAAGGCTTCCGATAAGGTCCCGCATAAGAGATTAGCGTGTAAAGCTAAGGCACATGGGATTGGGGGCAAGGTATTGACTTGGATAGAGAACTGGTTGGCAGACAGAAAGCAAAGAGTTGGAATAAACGGCTCTTTTTCCGAGTGGCAGGCAGTGACTAGTGGGGTACCGCAGGGACCGGTCCTTGGACCCCAGCTATCACAATATATATTAATGATCTGGACGATGGAACTAGATGTAATATCTCCAAGTTTGCAGACGACTCAAAGCTGGGTGGGCATGTGTGCTGTGAGGAGGATGCCGAGAGACTCCAGTATGATCTGGACAAGTTGGGTGATTGGGCAGAAGCATGGCAGATGCGAGAGGGTTTGAGTACAGGAACAAGGATGTCTTGCTGCAGATGCCTTGGTGAGGCCACATCTTGAGTATTGTGTGCAGTTTTGGTCGTCTTATCTGAGGAAGGATGTTCTTGCCATGGAAGGAGTGCAGCGAAGATTCACCAGGCTGATACTTGGGATGGCAGGGATGACGTATGAGGAGAGATTGGGTCGATTGGGCTTGTACTCGCTGGAGTTTAGAAGAATGAGAGGGGATCTCATCGAAACTTATAAAATTCTAACAGGACCAGACAGACTTGCTGCTGGAAGGATGTTCCCGATGGTCGGGGAGTCCAGAACCAGGGGTCACAGTCTAAGGATAAGGGGTAAGCCATTTAGGACAGAGATGAGGAGGAATTTCTTCACCCAGAGAGTGGTGAACCTGTGGAATTCTCTGCCAAAGAAGGCAGTAGAGGCCAATTCATTAAATATATTCAAGAAGGAGTTGGATATATTTCTTAAGGCTAAAGGGATCAAGGGATATGGGGAGAAAGCAGGGACAGGGTACTGAATTTGGATGATCAGCCATGATCTCATTGAATGGCGGAGCAGGCTCGAGGGACCGAATGGCCTACTCCTGCTCCTATCTTCTATGTTTCTAGGTTTCTATGTGAGCTTGGGCAGTGAGAATCGGCAGGCTGTTCGACCAAAAAAAAGGGTGACCCGTTAGAGGCTGCTTGTGCTCCCACCAGATGTCGTACTCCGGCACTTTTTCCAGCAGGGACTACTGAGCAGCGACGAGGAGTGGGAATTCTGGCTTTTTTTTTTACAATACTCTGCCTCCCTCCTTCCTTGACTTATGGATAGGGGGCGAATTATTATGATCTTATTGAAACATATAAGATACTGAGGGGGCTCGACAAGGTAGATGCAGAGAGGATGTTTCCCCTGGTAGGGAAATCTAGAATTCGGGGGGGGCATAGTTTCAGAATAAAGGGTCGCCCTTTTAGAACAGAGAGGAGGAGGAATTTCTCCTCTCAGAGGGTCGTAAATCTGTGGAATTCTCTGCCCCAGAGAGCTGTGGAGGCTGGGTCATTAAATACATTTAAGGTGGAGATAGACAGATTTTTGCAAGATAAGGGAGTGAAGGGTTATGGGGAGTGGGCAGGGAAGTGGCTTTGAGCCCAAGATCAGCCATGATCTTATTGAATGGCAAAGCAGGCTCGAGGGGCCAAGTGGCCTATTCCTGCTCCTATTTCTTATGATGCCCGCACCCCTGTGCTGGCTACGATCGAACAGCTCTGCTGGATCGAAACTGGGACCTTCGGGTTTTAATGCCTCTGAGCGATGCAATTGGGTTTCTTAAGTTTAATTGTTGTTGTTGACTTTAAAACCGTGAGCACAGTGTGATGTGAAGGGGAATCGAGAACAAAAGAAATGCTCGTTTTAAATACTAGATTATAGTTTTTTTGATTATTTTCTCAGCCACAGTACATGCTTGGCTGAGAGTGCAGTGCTGGACCACTGCCACCATCGATCTAACGTGCGAAAAGTTCCATGAGAATGCCCTGTGGTGACTCTCTCCTAAATCTTTCCCTGTGGGAAACACCTGGCTTGTGCTTGATGTCTCATCTCTTCCGCCCTCCCCCCCCCCCCACCCTCCCCCCCACTTCCCATTCCCACATAACACAACTAAGATCAGTAACGTGGAGAGCCACAAGTGCAAATCTGTCTTGTGCCACTCCTGTAGCACTTCACTGCATTGTGTCTCCCTCTTTCGAATACTTGGTCCCAGACTTTTTCACTTGGATTTACCCTTTGCTCATCCACCCGGAATAAATAAAACTTACATTACTTCCATCACAACATTGGTTTTTTTGGACAACTTGCAGGTTTTTTGGCTCTAATGTTCCACCCAGAAGGCCATGCCAAGTGTTAAGCACGTGACATGTAGAGGTAATTCCTGACATTTGCCCCAAAATTCCCTTTCACCAGTTTCAACCTGAGTTAAACTTTGCTCTAGTATGTGACATACTTTGAAGTAATGCTCCTGATTAACCTTTTAATATTCCATTTACTATCTTTTATACTCCCCTCTCAGTCATTCCCTTTGAAGGCTAATGGTCCCAATTTTCTCTGGTCTGTCCGTGTAACCTAATCGTCGGATGCTAGTTATCAACTTCATGTGTTACCTCTGTATTGATGCTTGGTGACCAAAAGTGAACAGAATGCTCAAGGTATAGTGTGACCAGAGCACTGTATAGTTATAGGATGACATTGTTCAACTTTTACTCTAGTGATCTAATTAAGCAGCCTGCATGCTTTGAGTATTGCTGCTCCACGGAGATTTGACATGTTAAGTGTCAATCTACTATTGTCCCTGGATCTTTTTCCATTTTACTGTTAACTGTTTCTACACCATCCATAGTAAAAAATACATTTTAGGGGATGCTAGATAATCACATGAGGGGGAAAGGAATAGGAGGTTACGCTGATAGGGTTAGATGAAGTAGGGTGGGAGGAGGCTTGTGTGGAGTGTAAACACCAGGATGGACCAGTTGGGCTGAATGGCCTGTTTCTGTGCTGTACCTTCTCTAATCTTGTGTTATCTTTTCCTTCCAATGTGTCATTGTCTGTATTGAATTTTATCTACCATTCATTTGCCTATTTCCAAATTTTATCTGACTCCTTTTGTAGGTCACTGACTGTTTATCTGACTCTAGGTTCCCCTTGTTTAGTAAATGGTTCCCTCTCCTCATGTACTGTCTCCCTCCTATTCAAAACTGCCATCGTCAAATCCCTCCTCAAACAACCCACTCTTGGCTCCAAAGTCATTGGACGTGTTGTTGCCTTGCCGACCTGTGCCCATCTCTCCTACGCCTCCCTGTTTGAATTTCTCCAATCAGGTTTCCACCTCTGCCACAACACCAAAGCGGCTTTAACCAAAGTCATAAACAACATTCTCTGTAACTGTGATGATGATCCTTTCTCGTTCGCCTCCTGGTCTTCCAACGTCTTGAATTTAAAATTCTCATCCTCCTTTTAAATCCCTCCATGGACTTGCCCCTCCCATCTCTAATCTACTCCACTGCTACAATAGTTCCCCCAAACTCTCTATTCCTATAATTCTGGCCCCTTTGTGCACCTTCCCCATCCTTCTTAGATTGTATTGATCTTATTGAAACATATAAGATTCTGAGGGGGCTTGACAGAGTAGACAGGATGTTTCCCCTCGTGGGGGAATCTAGAACTAGGGGGCATAGTTTCAGGATAAGGGGTCGCCCATTTAAGACGGAGATGAGGAGGAATTTCTTCTTTCAGAGGATCGTGAATCTTTGGAATTCTCTACCCCAGAGAACTGTGGAGGCGGAGTCATTGAATATATTCAAGGCAGATTTTTGAACTACAGGGGAATCAAGGGTCATGGGGAACAGGCAGAAAAATGGAGTTGAGGCCAAGATCAGATCAGTCATGAGCTTATTGAATGGTGGAGCAGGCTCGAGGAGCCGAATGGCCTACTCCTGCTCCTATTTCTTATGTTCTTAAGTTCATCCTACAATTGATGGCCATGCCTTCAGCTATCTAGGCCCCAAATCCTGGAATTCCCAAACCTCAACCTCCACCTCTCCATCTTCTTCTCCATTTTTTGACCATACCTTTTGTCAAGTGCTTTGGGACATTTTTGTACACTAAAGGTGTTTTTTAATTGTGTTTTTTATTTTCAAATTTGTGAAGCTTGCTTTGGGTTTACAAAGCGAAGTAATTAATATAGATTAGGAATAATAGAGGTTCTCGACCCAATTCCTGGGGCACTCGACTCAGTATATCCCCGAACCTGGACATCATTCCCCTAACTGCTTCCTTTTCCGCAGCCATTTTCTTCACACCTTGGCTTTACTGGAATTTCCATTGCTTTCACTTTCAGTCGCAGCTTTTTGTGAGGAATGTTACAAAGGCTGTTTGGCAATCTAAGTGCATAACCTCATATGGTTCTCCACTTCCCACTGGGGATATCACTTCCTCAAAAAGTCAATGAGGTTAGTTCGCCTTGGGCTGCCCTTTATTATAGAAAATCTCTTAATATGACAATAATTATGCTTTGGCGATGCCAGGAATTGCTTTGTTATTGTAATGTTAATGCAATGTTACTAAAATATGCACTGTTTAATAATGTTAAACAGAGGGTTTTAAAAACTTCTGTCTCTTCCGCTCATTCTCTCTTCTTCCTTAATCTAACTTCTATGTTTACTATCTTAACATAGTATTTATAAACTTTATTTAAGCTTTTCTCTTTTTTTTTGCTCACATAATAAACTTATCAGTTTTCCTGCCCGTCCATTGTGCTGCTGTTTGTATTCAACTCGAGCTAGCTAGCTAACTGAGTTTATAATTTCTAGATTAGAGCCTCTGTTACAGTCAAGGTCACCCCTCGCCGCCACCAACCTATGCTCCCTGTTCTTTTTACATCTATCTGAAGATGCAGTTGGGGGCCTTGGTTTAATATCTCATCTGAAATGTGGCACCTCTGACAATGTAGCACTCCCTCGAAGCTTTGACCACGCCCGATCAGCTCCGATGGACGGGTCACATCGTCTGCATGCCCGATATGAGACTCCCAAAACAAGCGTTCTACTCGGAGCTCCGGCACGGCAAGAGAGCCCCAGGTGGGAAGAAGAAACGTTTCAAGGACACCCTCAAAGCCTCCTTGAAAAAGAGCACCCCACCAACACCTGGGAATCCCTGGCCCAAGACCGCACAAAGTGTCTCGAGTCTCTTCGCCAGGAACAAGCGGAAGCCAAGCGCAGGCAGTGCAAGGAGCGCACGTCAACCCAAGCACCCCACCCACCTGCCCCTTCAACCACCGTCTGCCCCACCTGTGACAGAGACTGTAGGTCCCGCATTGAACTCATCAGTCACCTGAGAACTCATTTCTACTGTGGAAGCAAGTCATCCTCGGTTCCGAGGGACTGCCTACGAAGAAGAAGAGCACTGCCTCAGTGCTGCACTAAAGTGTCAGCCTAGATTATGTGCTTTCTGAGTAAGATGAGAGTGCAAACTTAATATAAGGGATGCGGTGAATGTGTTACAAGGTTGCTTTTTGACTCGGTGTGTTGGGGTATCTCTATTGTAGACCTGGTTCCTACAAGTGATCAGGGCAACATCTGGTTGTACCTCTGAACACTAGCGATCACTGCAAGAGCAGTTGGAGAGAAAGGTAGAACTTAGAAAAATATTGAAGTTAACAATTGAAATATTAAACAAAGGTTTTATGGAAGTATTGCCAGAGATGTTGATACTAAATTGCTAACCAATTTAGTTTGTGATAAATTAGGGGGATTAAAGATGAGTAAATTCCTTTGTTCAGATGATCTATGGGATTAACTTTAAGTTTCCCTGCAATAAAGGTCAGGACAGAAATGTGTACGATCTTTTAAAAAAAAGCTGACCAAGGAAATGAGGGTAGAACTAAGAAAAGTGTTGCTGGAAGACCTCTTAATTGAGCAAAAACTGAACCCTTTTTAAACTATAATAATGTTGAGTATTTAAGGTAAGTATATACCCAAATAAAATAAGTGTAAGTGAACTAATCAGCTCCCAAAATGGGAATAAAAATACAATCCAAAGCCTACAGGGTGAAGAAGGAAGACAACTTCTGGGTCAGTGTAGGAATTTGCTGAAACAGGTTAACAAAAATGCTAGGAGGATTAATGCAGCTTATCCGTGCAGCACAATACTTAAAGTTCTTCCAATTTCATAAACACTAAAAGAGCAGCTAGAGATGAAGGGTCGAACTTGAAAACATTGAAGTTAGCCATTGAAATGTTAAGCAAAGGCTTTATGGAGGTATTACTGGAAATGTTGACACTAAATTGCTGTCCAATCTTGAGGAAAGCACGACAGAACGATGGGATAAGAGAGTGAAGACTAACAAATCCCCTTGTTCAGATGATCTGTATCCTAGGCTGTTGATGGAGAGGACATTTGTTGTATGCTGACTGCCATCTTGAAGAATTGCCAAGCGCTGGTGTCCCTCTGCAGGAGTAGAAGTGATCGAACATGCGACTTGTATATAAAAAGGGAGGCAACAGTGGACTAGGCAACTACAGCTCATCGTTAGGTGAAGACCAATAACTGGTAAACTAACAGAATTTATTCTAGAGGGTGACTTAGTTTGATGCCAGGAAGGGAGACTTAAGGGGGCCAATTTTTCTGACGCTTCCCCTTGGTAGAAATTCCATTCCCAAGTGCATAGGCCAGGAGAAAAGAGGCCCGTTATGCCTGGTCTCTGCTCTCTTTATGCTTCCATGGGATTTCTAGGGCTTCCTTGATGGGATGTGGGGTGAAGTTGGGCCTGTGGTTTCAAAGGGTGCAAGCCCAATGATGCCATGTCAATGAGGCGGGAGAGGAGTTCCTGGCTCTCCCCGGCCCCAATGTACACTTCTCCTCCTGTCAGTTGGGCGCCCGAAAAAAGTGATGGGCCTGGCACTGGTGACCAAAGTTCCCTTGAAGCCGCGCAGCCGCACAGCTGTCTGCCGGGCCTGCACAGCCCGGGACCGGCTTTCCCAATGGTGAATTGCGAAACTGTAAATGGGCCGCACACCCCCCCCAAAAAAAATCAGGGGGAACATTGCTGGTGACCCCCACCCGCCCCCCCCTCAAATCAGCAAGGGGGGTCACTGGCGCACGACCCAGTATCACCCAAGGGGGGCCTGGCAGCAGGACCAGAAGAAACACAACCATTTTTTTTCTGGCAGGCAAAGGCTGATTTTTGGGCCTACAGGCTTCTGCTGCTGTTATCCTCTCAAGACTGCAGCTGCAACTCTGTTTTTTCTCCCCTATTTTCCACTGCATAGGAGGTAGCCCTGGGCCGCATTAATGGCCTAGATTGCCACAATTGGTTGCAGCAAGGACCTGGGTAAGCGCAGAGCCCTTCGAGCGCACGCCACCTATCCAGTGCTGCTTAGGTTTGCCAACTCTGGTTGGAAGTATTCCGGGAGGTTTCATCTCATGATCTCCAACTGTTTGGCCCACTTAAATGGCCTTCTTTTCCTGTCTCCAACATTTTTATATCTAATAAATTAAAATTCTTGAAATCATTTTTTTTTTAATGCCCCTGTGGTATTTTTTTTCCTGGATTACTCGCAGTGTCCGGAAGATTAATCCTTCATTCCTGGAGACTCCAGGACAATCCTGGAGGGTTGTCTGCTGGGCCAGAGTGGGGACTGGGAGAACTGGCCCCAGTGTATCAGAGGGATGAACTTCAGTGACGCCAGTGGTATTTTTTTTAACCCTGATATTTTGTTTGTGTTTGTGTAAAATAATCTATCTGACAGAGCTTGAAAGGTTAACAGCATTAAGAGGATTGCTGTTACATTTGAGCACAACATAATATTGAAGACTTCCACATTTTAAAGAGCAAGTTTCATCATTAGTGTGTGTTATCCTATTTTTAAAGAATCAGTGATGTTGATGAATAACATTGTATATGTCCTTTCTGGAAATCTTTGCCTTTTATTAAACAAAACCTTCACGAGGAGCTATCTCCAGGACAAGTGCTGTATATACCCTAGATGTGTTCTGAAGTAATTTTTTTTGAGCAAAAATAACATTTCTACGTCTCCCCGATGAAGCTGTGCAAGTCTTGCATTCTCTTAGACAAAACTCAGCAATAAATAGGGTGAGGAGGTAGTGAGAGGGGCGAGGGAGAGAAAGAGACTGCTCCCTTTCAGCTTGGATACTGACCGGGCGCATTGCCAGTGATCAGAAGCAGGCTTGCTCCAAGCTAGCTCTCTTGCTGGTCCGTTGGGACATGTCTGCTCCACTGTCTGGCAGCAGAATTGTAGGACTTGCCAGACTTGTCAGAGCAGGCCTGTCTGGGCAACCTGACTTCAAACGGGGCCAACTACAGATCATGCACTTGTGGGTGCTGTGTAGTCCTGAAAATGCAATGCTGTTTCTGTGCTTAAAAAAAAATCCGATAATTTGAATTAAATAATGTAAGTAACGCAGCGAAATGGGAACTTAAAAAAGTTAAGTTATCGGATAACTTTAAATTGAAGATATTTCAGTTCTGGAGGAGCCTATTCATTGGAGAAATGCCAGATTTTATTTTACACAATCTGACCCTGATTAATCTTCTTAATTGGTCATGCAGTCAACATGTATTCCTTGTAAACTCATGGAAAGTTTACATGGGGCATACAGAGTAGTAATTACATGAACTATTACTTTACAGGCCAGTGGCCATGTCGTGCAGTCAGTGATAGATGTGTGTCAGTATTCCTGCACACAGTACAATCTGGCAATATCTCCACTGCCGTGCGTTCAGTAACCTCATACTGTCAAGCTCAACAACTTCCCAAGCCAACTGTCTTGCTGTGATGAAACCAAATCAACAGATATGAATAAACAAGGAAGTAAAAGTTGACAAAAAATGCATAACCGATTTTTAAACTAAATGAAATTATAAAGCTAAGCAAAGTTTAGAGTGTGCCTATCCCATACTTACCATTACTTGTAATTAGTAGAATGAACAGTGTTTAGATGACCTATCAAGAAATCATGAATACATCTGTCAGCACATTACACTCAATTATTGCCCATGCACATAATGCGCAAGAGCATATAATGTTGTACAAAAAGGAGTGTGATGGCCCATTTGTTGATTCACAACTGACCCACTGCAGTTAGTTCATTCCATCAATCTGTACTGGTGAACAATTTTCCATTGGTCAAGGCAGGACAGCACTGGGCTTGGAGTAGAGATATAATTAGATGTGAGAAAAAAAATTAAAACTAAGCCACTAACTAAACTAAATCATTATTATTGGCCAGTAAAAGCAGTAAACCTGAGGATTGGGAGCAGTTTAGGATTCAGCAAAGGAGGACAAAGGGATTAATTAAGAGGGGGGAAATAGTGTATGAGAGTAATCTTTCAGGGAACATAAAAACTGACTGTAAGAGCTTCTATAGATATGTGAAGAGAAAAAGATTGGTGAAGTCAAGTGTAGGTCCCTTGCAGTCAGAATCAGGGGAATTTATAATGGAGAACAAAGAAATGGCAGACCAATTAAATACATACGATAGCAAAATACTGCAGATGCTGGAAATCCGAAATAACAGAAAATGCTGGAAAAACTCAGCAGGCCAGGCAACATCCGTGGAGAGAAAATAGAGTCAACGTTTCAGGTGAAAACCCTTTGTCAAGACTAAAGAATCACAGGAAATGAAATAGATTAAGAGGCCAGGCCTCCCATTCTGCCAGCGCATTTCACACCTAATCTAGAGCCGTCTTTTGTCTCCACTAGTCTTATCACCATCTCGTCTCATTTTGAATACCTCTTAATGTCTCTTCACTTTTGTTCTCTCCCAGCCTGGCCTCTTAATCTATTTCATTTCCTGTGCTTCTTTAGTCTTGACAAAGGGTTTTCACCCGAAACGTTGACTCTATTTTCTCTCCAATTAAATACATACTTTGGTTCTGTCTTCAGAAAGGAGGACACAAATAACCTCCCAGAGATGTCGGGGAACATAGGGTCTAATGAGAGGGAGGAACTGAACGAAATCAGTATTTGTAGGAAATGGTGTTAGGGAAATTGATGGGATTGAAGGCTGATAAATCCCCAGGGCCTGATAATCTACATCCTAAGGTACTTAAGGAAGTGGCCCTAGAAATAGTAAATGCATTGCTGGTCATCTTCCAAAATTCTATAGACTCTGGAACAGTTCCCATGGATTGGAGGGTAGCTAATGTTACCCCACTATTCAAAAAAGGTGGTAGAGAGAAAACGGGGAATTATAGACCGGTAAACCTGACATCGGTAGTGGGGAAAATGCTAGAGTCCTTGTAAAAGATGTACTGTAATAGCAGAGCACTTGGAAAACAGTGACAGGATCGGACAAAGTCAACATGGATTTACAAAAGGTAAATTGTGCTTGACTAATCTACTAGAATTTTTTGAGGAAGTAACTGGTAGAATAGATAAGGGAGAACCAGTGGATGTGGTGTATTTGGACTTTCAGAAGGCTTTCGATAAAGTCCCGCATAAGAGATTAGCATGTAAAGTTAAGGCACATGGGATTGGGGGCAAGGTACTGACTTGGATAGAGAACTGGTTGGCAGACAGGAAGCAAAGAGTTGGAATAAATGGGTCTTTTTCCGAGTGGCAGGCAGTGACTAGTGGGGTACCGCAGGGATCAGTCCTTGTACCCCAGCTACCACAATATATATTAATGATCTGGACGAGGGAACTAGATGTAATATCTCCAAGTTTGCAGATGACACAAAGCTGGGTGGGCGTGTGTGCTGTGAGGAGGATGCCGAGAAACTCCAGTATGATTTGGACAGGTTGGGTGATTGGGCAGATGCATGGCAGATGCAGTATAATGTGGATAAATGCGAGGTTATCCACTTTGGTGGCAAAAACAGGAAGACAGATTATTATCTGAACGGCAATAGATTGGGAAAAGGGGAAGTGCAACGAGACCTGGGTGTCCTTGTGCACCAGTCGCTGAAGGTAAGCATGCAGGTGCAGCAGGCGGTTAGAAGGCAAATGGTATGTTAGCCTTCGTAGCGAGAGGGTTTGAGTACAGGAACAAGGATGTCTTGCTGCAGTTGTACAGGGCCTTGGTGAGACCACACCTTGAGTATTGTGTGCAGTTTTGGTCACCTTATCTGAGGAAGGATGTTCTTGCCGTGGAGGGAGTGCAGCAAAGATTCACCAGGCTGATACCTGGGATGGCAGGAATGACGTATGAGGAGAGATTGGGTCGATTGGGTTAATACTCACTGGAGTTTAGAAGAATGAGAGGGGATCTCATTGAAACTTATAAAATTCTAACAGGACTAGACAGACTAGATGCAGGAAGGATGTTCCTGATGGTCAGGGAGTCCAGAACCAGGAGTCACAGTCTAAGGATAAGGGGTAAGCCATTTAGGACAGAGATGAGGAGGAATTTCTTCACCCAGAGAGTGGTGAACCTGTGGAATTCTCTACCACAGAAGGCAGTTGAGGCCAATTCATTAAATATATTCAAGAAGGAGTTAGATATATTTCTTAAAGCAAAAGGGATCAAGGGATATGGGGAGAAGGCAAGGACAGGGTACTGAGTTTGGATGATCAGCCATGATCTCATTGAATGGCGGAGCAGGCTCGAGGGGCCAAATGGCCTACTCCTGCTCCTATCTTCTATGTTTCTATGTTTCTATTAGAGGGGGGGGGGGGATGAGATAGTTTACATTAGAAAAAACTCTTCCAAAATATTTTTCCTGTTTCTCAATACTTCTAGTACTGGTCTATTGCACTCGAGACAGATTCTCATTCTTGGTAAGTCCAGCGCCCAAGCCTGCGAGTGACCCTTTTGTGGAAGTTGTGGTATAGGAATACCTGATTAACTCGATTGCTCGTCTGCTTTCCTCTCCTTTCTGAACCACAACTACATTTACTCATTCTGGTTCTTTTTGTTGTGACACACTTAATTACTAGTTGGTGAGACGTTTGACAAACAACCAGCCAGCTTTTCTGATGCAGGTTGAAGTGTGACTGTGACTCAGAATTAACGCAACAGAGCCAAGCAGAAATTTTGGATGAAGACACTGCAATAGCACTCATGAACTTTCATATCCTGGATCTGATAGTCCGTTCATACAAAGTTTGATCAACTGTTGTTAAGTTGTAACACTTTAAAGTTCACTCTCGGTGACACATCGTTAGAAAGTGCCTAATGTAACTTGCTTGCGAAGACTCTTGAGATTTTATTGCTAATGTTTTTATAAGTTTGGTATAAAGATTTTTTTTTCTTAAATTGTATTTTTCTAAAAATTGAAGCAGGAATTTAGCAACAGGAAGGTGAAATGATACAATTGATTTTGAAGAACAGCACAATATTTGGTCAGGACAGGCATGTTGTAACCACTGTCTAGCTATTTTAATTATATTTTTCTGTTAAACCTTGCCTGGAAGTACTGTGACAGAGTGGTTGGATGCAGAATAAGCCACTATATTTATGTGGAATTGGATATATACCCGAAAGGGAAACATTTGCAGGGCTATGGGAGAAAGAATGGGGGAGTGGGACTAATTGGATGGCTCTTTCAAAGAGCCGGCACAGGCCTGATGGGCCGAATGTCCTTCTTACGTGCTGTAAAAATCTATGACCAGGAGATTGTACAGTGGCGATAAACATTTTTACATCCTTAGGGGGCAAAATTGGGTCTTTGAGGCGCTAACCTCGCCTTCTAATGCCATGTTGCCTTCTCTTTACCAACTTTATTGTTCTACAGGTAATCCTCAAGTTTTCTCCCGACAATCAATTCTATTATTTTACACAGAATGGAACCAAGACTAATGAGTCTGCAGTCGCCTGTGTCTGTTTTAGCACACCCTTTTGAATATAGGTATCATATTAGCCTCTTTCCAATCTAATGGCACCTCCCCAGTGTCCATTGCCTCCAACATAAAGCATATGCTGTCTTGCTGTGCCTTTTCTCACTCTCTCACACCTTCTCTCTCTCCACTTTCAATCTGCCTCTCTCCCCCTCTCTCTCCCCTCTCTCTCTCTCTCCCCCTCTCTCTGCCCCTCTCTCTCTCTCTCCCCCTCTCTCTCTCTCTCCCCCTCTCTCTGCCCCTCTCTCTCTCTCTCCCCCCCTCTCTCTCTCTCCCCCCCTCTCTCTCTCTCCCCCTCTCTCCCTCCCCCTCTCTCCCCGCTCCCTCTCTTCTCTCCACTCCCTCTCTCCCCATTCCCTCGCTCCCCTCTCTCTCTGCCCACTCTCACCTCAGAGTTTGTAAGTCATGGGTTCAAGCTCCACTGTGAATTCAGAACAGACCCGACACCAAGGGGAGGCATTTAAGATAGTTAAATGCTTGTTAAGTGCTTGTTAACTACTATTTTGCCAGCCTTTTTCAATTTCCCCACATTTTTAACGGGGTTCACATCGTTCGGAGCTCACGTCAGGTAAGTAGATCAGGTTCTCTATGTCTCCCCATTGCTATGAATAGGTGACAGCTGCAAAAGTGGTATGAATGCTACCATTTCACAGCTGGTCACTTTCCAATGCCAGAACCTTGAGCCTTCAGGACTTGGAAGACACTTTTGAGCTGTATGCAGTTTGGAAGTGGTTGGAGTAAACTCTCTATCCACTGTCACCTCCTTGGAGCAAATTCTCTCACCATTGACAGATCGCTTCTGTCATCTCAACTTCAGCTGTCATCTATTCCAGCAACATCGGTGCCCTTGAAAAAAATCTCACCTTGGTCCTCTGAATCCCTCCACGATCAGCTCCAACACCAAAATCACCAACAACAACACTAAACTTCTCCACAATCACCTGATGCTGCACAGGACACAGGGCATCAGCACCTGACAACATTGCTGCCTGGGAGGTCAGGGATGGCCTCACCATGTCCAGATTTACTTCACTTGATGCTGTACACCCTGGCTGCCACATGTGCGCCAGGTTGGCACCACCCCACACCAACACCACAAAGCATCTCTACAATGTCCAAGCCATTCCTTTCACACTCATCACCATTGCGGGGGGTACTGTTATGTCTCACCATTCACTGCAACTCACTAAACCACTTCCAAAGGTACAAATAAATCTGTCCAAGAATGCAAAGTGTTGAAAATGAAGATTTTTATGTTTGACACCACATTAACAGAAACTTTACATAAACATTGGATAAAATATCCAAGTGGCTATCCTTGTGTGTTGTTAGTTGGTATGATTGCACTAGGATGAGGGTGAGTGTGAGGGGTGGCTAGTGAGATGGAGAAGATAGATAGAGAGAGGAATGGATGGAGGTGCAAGGAAAGTTGGTGTGAGTAAGGATGTGCAGGAGTAGGGAAGGCAGAGTGATGGGGATGTGACGAGAGGCACAGCAGGATGAGGTTCAGTGTGGCTTTGTACTAACGTTTCGTGATCTACTGAGATCATTGAAACATTTGCAGCACTGCACCCAGGTCCTACTGACCACATCCCTGCTTGTGCCCTCCTGTGCAATGAGCAACCGGCTGTTTTGGTCTCCTGGGGAGGTCTCTTCCGCCTTTGGCATATGGAGGGAGTCATGGGACAGCCTGGGTGCTGCCGTGCACCTTTGTGTAGTGCTTGTCATCGCGATGCTGAGGACGTCGTGGAAAGCATGTTTAGGGAGTTGGTCACACCGCAGGTAAAGGTTGCACAGGCAGAAAGGGAATGGGTGACCACCAAGCAGAGTAGTAGGCACAGGCAGGTAGTGCAGGACTCCCCTGTGATCAACCCCCTCTCAAACAGATATGCCATTTTGGATACTGTTGAGGGGGATGGCTTATCAGGGGAAAGCAGCAGCAGCCAACTTCCTGGCACCGGGGATGGTTCTGCTGCACAGGACGGGAGGAAAAAGAGGGGTAGAGCTATAGTAATAGGGGATTCTATTGTAAGGGGAATAGATAGGCGTTTCTGCGGCCGCAAACGAGACTCCAGGATGGTATGTTGCCTCCCTGGTGCAAGGGTCAAGGATGTCTCAGAGCGGCTGCAGAACATTTTGGAAGGGGAGGGTGAACAGCCAGTTGTCGTGGTGCATATAGGTACCAATGATATAGGTAAAAAACGGGATGAGGTCCTAAAAGCTGAATATAGGGAGTTAGGAGGTAAATTACAAAATAGGATCTCAAAGGTAGTAATCTCAGGATTGCTACCAGTGCCACATGCTAGTCAGAGTAGAAATAGAAGGATATTTCAGATGAATACATGGCTAGAGGAATGGTGCAAGGGGGAGGGATTCAAATTCCTGGGACTTTGGAACCGGTTCTGGGGGAGGTGGGATGAGTACAAACCGGACGGTTTGCACCTGGGCAGGGCCGGAACCGATGTCCTAAGGGGAGTGTTTGCTCGTGCTCTGGGGGAGGGTTTAAACTAAAATGGCAGGGGTTGGGAACCTGAGCAGGGAGACAGAGGAAAGGGAAACAAGGATAAAAGCAAAAGACAGGAAGGAGAAAAACAAAAGTGGCAGTCAGAGAAATCAAGGGTTTAAATCAAACATGGCCACAGTAAATAATAATTCTAAAAGATCTAAGAGCGTTAAAAAAACAAGCCTGAAGGCTTTGTGTCTTAATGCAAGGAGCATTCGTAATAAGGTGGATGAATTAGCTGCGCAAATAGAGGTAAATGAATATGATATGATTGGGATTACGGAGACATGGCTCCAGGGTGGCCAAGGCTGGGAACTCAATATTCAGGAAAGATAGGCAAAAAGGAAAAGGAGGTGGGGTAGCATTGCTGGTTAAAGAGGGGATTAACACAATTGTAAGGAAAGATATTAGCTCTGATGATATGGAATCTGTATGGGTAGAACTGAGAAATACCAAGGGGCAGAAAACGTTAGTGGGAGTGGTATATAGACCTCCAAACAGTAATGCGGAGGTTGGGGATGGCATTAAAAGGGAAATTAGAGAACCGTGCAATAAGGGCACAGCAGTTATCATGGGTGACTTTAATCTACATATAGATTGGGCTAACCAAATTAGTAACAATACTGTGGAGGAGGAATTCCTGGAGTGTATATGGGATGGTTTCCTGGACCAATATGTCGAGGAACCAACTGGAGATCAGGCCATCTTGGACTGGGTATTATGTAATGAGAAAGGATTAATTAGCAATCTTGTTGTGCGAGGCCCCTTGGGTCGGAGCGATCATAATATGATAGAATGCTTCATTAAGATGGAGAGTGAAGTAGTTGACTCAGAGACTAGGGTCCTGAATTTAAATAAAGGAAACTACGATGGTAAGAGGCGCAAGTTGGGTAGGATTGATTGGGGAATGTCACTCAAAGGATTGACAGTGGATAGGCAATGGCAAACATTCAAAAATCGCATGGATGAACTACAGAATTTGTTCATTCCAGTTTGGCATAAAAATAAAACAAAAAAGGTGACTCAACTGTGGCTAACAAGGGAAATTAGGGATAGCATAAGATCCAAGGAAAGGACACATAAATTGGCCAGAAAAAGCAGTAAACCTGAGGATTGGGAGCAGTTTAGGATTCAACAAAGGAGGACAAAGGGATTAATTAAGAGGGGGGAAATAGAGTATGAGAGTAAGCTTGCAGGGAACATAAAAACTGACTGTAAAAGCTTTTATAGATATGTGAAGAGAAAAAGATTGGTGAAGTCAAGCGTAGGTCCCTTGCAGTCAGAATCAGGGGAATTTATAATGGAGAACAAAGGAATGGCAGACCAATTAAATACATACTTTGATTCTGTCTTCTAAAAGGAGGACACAAATAACCTCCCAGAGATGTCGGGGAACATAGGGTCTAATGAAAGGGAGGAACTGAATGAAATCAGTATTTGTAGGGAAATGGTGTTAGGGAAATTGACGGGATTGAAGGCCGATAAATCCCCAGGGCCTGATAATCTACATCCTAGGGTATTAAAGAAGTGGCCCTAGAAATAGTAGATGCATTGCTGGTCATCTTCCAAAATTCAATAGACTCTGGAACAGTACCCATGGATTGGAGGGTAGCTAATGGTACCCCCGAATCCAAAAATGTGGTAGAGGGAAAACGGGGAATTACAGACCGGTTAGCCTGACATCGGTAGTGGGGAAAATGCTAGAGTCCATTATAAAAGATGTAATAGCAGAGCACTTGGAAAACAGTGACCGGATCAGACAAAGTCAACATGGATTTACAAAGGGTAAATCGTGCTTAACTAATCTACTGGAATTTTTTGAGGATGTAACTGGTAAAATAGATAAGGGAGAACCAGTGGATGTGGTGTATTTGGACTTTCAAAAGGCGTTCGATAAGGTCCCGCATAAGAGATTGGCGTGTAAAGTAAAGGCACATGGGATTAGGGGCAAGGTATTGACTTGGATAGAGAACTGGTTGGCAGACAGAAAGCAAAAAGTTGGAATAAATGGGTCTTTTTCTGAGTGGCAGGCAGTGACTAGTGGGGTACCGCAGGGATCGGTCCTTGGACCCCAGCTATTCACAATATATATTAATGATCTAGACGAGGGAACTAGATGTAATGGCCTAGAAATTGAGTTTGCGCTGCGCCGGGGCTTAATGCCGGAAATTTAGCGCCGGTGCTAAGTCGCGCTGTGCGCGCCAAAAATTCAGTAGCGCCGCGCCCAAACGGCTGCCGGCGCTACTGAAGGCTGTTTGCGCCTGAAAACTGGCGCTACGCGCCGCATTGCGGCGCTATTCCGGCGCCCGATGCGGTGCGGCAGGCTCGGGAAGTGCAGGCCTCCTCCTTCAGTTAAGGAGGAGCTGCCTGCACCCGCCCGCTGGCCGGTTAAATCGCCACAAAAATGAGCCCGGCACCTCGGGGAAGTGCCGGGCTCGCAGCCGAGAAGCATCTGTTCCGTGGGGGGGGTGGTGGGGGAGTCCGGGGAGGGAGGTGCGGGCAGGCGGCCGGCGGGAAAGCGGCCGGCCGCCGCTCCACCTTTATGCGCCGGCGCAAAGTCGTGTAAGACTCTGTTGCCAGAGTCTTAGTTGCGGCTGCCACGGGCGAGGCGGCCGCAACTGAATTTCGGCGCTGGGGCCCGTCATCACGGCAACCGGGACGCTGCGCACACCGATGACGTCATCGGTGCCGGCGCAGCGCTACCGGTGTAACGCCGATGTTGGGCCCTAGTCAATTTCAAAACCGGCTGTAAGTCCAGCGCAATGCCCTCTAGCGCCGCAAAATGGGCGCTAAGCCCACTCAATTTCTAGGCCAATATCTCCAAGTTTGCAGACGACACAAAGCTGGGTGGGCGTGTGTGCTGTGAGGAGGATGCCGAGAAACTCCAGTATGATTTGGACAGGTTGGGTGATTGGGCAGATGCATGGCAGATGCAATATAACGTGGATAAATGCGAGATTATCCACTTTGGTGTCAAAAACAGGAAGGCAGATTATTATCTGAATGGCAATAGATTGGGAGAAGGGGAAGTGCAACAAGACCTGGGTGTCCTTGTGCACCAGTCGCTGAAGGTAAGCATGCAGGTGCAGCAGGCGGTTAAGACGGCAAATGGTATGTTGGCCTTCGTAGTGAGAGAGTTTGAGTACAGGAACAAGGATGGCTTGCTGCAGTTGTACAGGGCCTTGGTGAGACCACATCTTGAGTATTGTGTGCAGTTTTGGTCGCCTTATCTGAGGAAGGATGTTCTTGCCATGGAGGGAGTGCAGCGAAGATTCACCAGGCTGATACCTGGGATGGCAGGAATGACGTATGAGGAGAGACTGGGTCGATTGGGCTTATACTCACTGCAGTTTAGAAGAATGAGAGGGGATCTCATTGAAACTTATAAAATTCTAAAAGGACTAGACAGATGAGATGCGGGAAGGATGTTCCCGATGGTCGGGGAGTCCAGAACCAGGGGTCAAAGTCTTAGAATAAGGGGTAAGCCATTTAGGACAGAGATGAGGAGGAATTTCTTCACCCAGAGAGTGGTGAACCTGTGGAATTCTCTGCCACAGAAGGCAGTTGAGGCCAATTCATTAAATATATTCAAGAAGGAGTTAGATATAATTCTTAAGGCTAAAGGGATCAAGGGATATGGAGAGAAGGCAGGAACAGGGTACTGAATTTGTATGATCAGCCATGATCTCATTGAATGGCGGAGCAGGCTCGAGGGGCCGAATGGCCTACTCCTGCTTCTATCTTCTATGTTTCTATGTTTCCAGCACCTCAATGCTGCAGAACACTGACAGCACAATTGTCAAAATCAATTTGGACATGGCCCCTTTAAGGAAACTGGCTGACAGTGCATCGTGAAATGACGTCATCAGACCCTCTTCCTGTTAATTGGCTGGGAACCCCGCAGGGTGGGCTTTAGAAGCCCTATTAACAGAAATTCCTTTTGACAGAACGGCTGCAGCCGGGAGTGGGACCAGAACCCGCCAACCAGCTCTCCCGCTGCGATCCCGTCTCCGCTGGGAAAATCCAGCCCTACATTTCAAAATCATTGGCTGGGAAGTGCTTTTGGATGTCCTGAAGACATGAAAGGAGCCAAATAAATGCAAATTCCTTATTCTTAATATCCCTAGGTATAAAACTCTCACGAGTGATAAGGTAGGATGAAAGGGAATAGTAGCAATATTACACAGCATGGACTCGAAGGGCTGAATGGACTCCTTCTGTGCCTTTATGACTTTAATTAGACACATTACTGGGCAGGAAAAAAAAGAAATTGAGCAGAAGAATAACAAGGGATGACAATACTGGGAGGGAGTATGTTATAGACCATCAAAGTGGAAAAGAACTTAAGGATGGCGTTTGTGTCTGAACAATAGACTTACAACTGTAGAATTAGCCAAAATAACCCAGGATAGGGAAAATGTGGTGGCAAAGGGAAGGCTTTTTTTGTTGTTGTGTGTTCTGTAATGTTTAGTCAGTCAATATCTTCCTTGTCCAGCAAGGAAGGAAGCATCGCTTGACCTGGTTCTGGGTAATGAGAGAAACCAAAGTAGGTGCCCTGGGGAACCAGTGATCACAACAGTGTAACAATAGAAAAGGGAGAAGAAAGGTCAAGGACAAGGGTGCTTCAAAGAAAAAAAAAAGAAAATTATCGTGAGACTGCTATATAAAGAATTTTTTGGAAAGGCACAAAAAGCGAGGTTACCAAAGCTAAGCAGGTGTACGAGAGGAAATATTAAATGATGTCTGGATTTAGGGATATTATTAGTAAGAGGATAGTCAAGATAAGAATAGGACCACTAAGAGATGGCAGAACAAGTTTGTAGTGGAGAGTCAGGAAATGGCAGAGAATGCTAAATAAGTACCTTCCTTTAGTTTTTACAGGTGATGTGGGATGGATATTGGGAATGTAGGAGCAACAGAGGTGGGCGCAGAACAGCAAGCTGCTGTTCCAGGAATAATGGTACTAAAGAAGTTACACAAACTTAAGGTGGACAATTCACTGAGATTGGCTCAGATTACAGAAATTATTGCTCGAGGAATTCCGGCTCTGTGTTGATGAGCTGGAGTCCAAGCTTCAAACACTGAGACATATCAGGGAGGGGGAGAGTTACCTTGACTCTGTGTTCCAGGAAGTAGTCACACCAATTAGATTAATTAATTCAGATGTAGTCCGTGGCCAGGGACAGGATGGTGTGACTAGAAGTGAGGCAGGTACGGGGATCCAGGAGGTAGTGTTGGAGGAGCCGCAGCCCTTGCTCTTGTCCAACAGGTTTGAGGCTCTTAGTCCCTGTGAGGATGGGAACGGGGACTGCGGGGAGGATGAGCAACCCGGCCACAGCACCGTGGAGCGGGGGGCCATTCAAGTGGGGGGAGTTAAAAGAAATGTTGTAGTGGTAGGGGATAGTATCGTTAGGGGGATAGATAGGGTTCTTTGCAGCTGAGAGCGAGAGTCCCGAAGGCTGTGTTGCCTGCCCGGTGCCAGGGTTAAGGACATCTCCTCTGGGCTGGAGAGAAACTTGGAGTGGGAGGGGGAGGATCCAGTTGTCGTGGTCCATGTTGGTACCAACGACATAGATAGGACAAGGAAAGAGGTTCTGGTGAGGGAGTTTGAGCAGCTCGGGGCCAAATTAAAAAGCAGAACCACAAGGGTAATAATCTCTGGATTACTACCTGAGCCACGTGCAAATTTGGCTAGGGTAAATAAAATTAGAGAGTTTAATGCGTGGCTCAAAGACTGGTGTGGGGGAAATGGGTTTTGCTTCTTGGGACACTGGCATCAGTACTGGGACAGGAGAGAGCTGTTCCGTTGGGACGGACTTCACTTGGCCAGTGCTGGGACTAGAGTCCTAGCGAATAGAATAACTAGGGCTGTAGAGAGGGCTTTAAACTAATTAGTGGGGGGGGGAGGTTTTAAGAGAGCGAAAAATAAAAATGACAGCGGAGAAGGCAATAGAGCAAGGTAGCAGTGGGGGAATTAAAAACCAGAACGTGTCAGGAAGGGACAGAATGTATAATGGTAAAGTAGTAAAGGGGGTAAAAGCAGGAGTAAATTGTCAGAAAACATATTTGAAAGTTCTTTATCTGAATGCACGCAGCATTCGTAACAAAATAGACGAGTTGACGGTACAAATAACTACACATGGGTATGATCTGGTGGCCATTACGGAAACATGGCTGCAAGATGATCATGACTGGGAACTACACATACAAGGGTATTTGACAATGAGAAAGGACAGACAGGAAGGAATGGGAGGTGGGGTTGCTATGTTAATCAAGGATGGAATCACTGCAATAGTCAGAAATGATATTGGGTCAAAGGATCAGGATAGTGAAACAGTTTGGGTGGAGATAAGGAATAATAAGGGGAAAAAGTCACTAGTGGGCGTAGTCTATAGGCCTCCTAACAGTTGCAACTCTGTTGGTCGGAGTATAAATCAGGAAATAGTTGGGGCTTGTAATAAGGGAACAGCTATAATCATGGGGGATTTTAACTTTCATATTGACTGGACTAATCAAATTGGGCATGGCAGCCTTGAGGAAGAGTTCATAGAGTGTATTAGGGATGGGTTCCTTGAGCAGTATGTAACTGAACCAACCAGGGGGCAGGCAATCTTAGATCTGGTCCTGTGTAATGAGACAGGATTAATAAAAAATGTCCTAGTAAAGGATCCCCTTGGAATGAGTGACCATAATATGGTTGAATTCCAAATTCAGTTTGAGGGTGAGAGAGTTGGATCTCAAACCAGCGTACTGAGCTTAAATAAAGGAGACTATGAAGGTATGAGAGTAGAATTGACTAAAGTGGACTGGGAAAACAGATTAAAGTGTGAGACGGTACAAGAGCAGTGGTCTACATTCAAGGAGATATTTCACATCTTTCAAGATAAATATATTCCACTGAGGAAAAAGGGGAGTAAAAGAAAAGACAGCCATCCATGGCTTAGTAAAGTAATAAAGGATAGTATCCGACTGAAAACAAGGGCATATAAAGTAGCCAAATCTAGTGGGAGGATAGAAGATTGGGAAGCATTTAAAAGCCAGCAAACAATAACAAAAAATTAATTAAGAAAGGGAAGATAGATTATGAAAGTAAACTAGCAAAAAATATAAAAACAGATAGCAAGAGTTTCTACAGCTATATAAAAAGAAAAAGGGTGGCTAAAGTGAACGTTGGTCCCTTAGAGGATGGGACCGGGAAACTAGTGGTGGGGAACATGGAGATGGCAAAGACGCTGAACAAATATTTTGTATCAGTCTTTACAGTAGAGGACACTAAAAATATCCCAACACTGGACAAACAGAGGGCAATGGGGGGCGGGGGAGGAGTTAAACACGATTAAAATCACTAAGGAGATGGTACTCGGTAAAATAATGGGACTGAAGGCGGATAAATCCCCCGGACCTGATGGCCTACATCCTAGGGTCTTGAGAAAAGTGGCGGTAGGGATTGTGGATGCATTGGTGATTATTTTCCAGAACTCCTTGGACTCAGGAAAGGTCCCGGCAGATTGGAAAACTGCTAATGTAACACCCTTATTTAAGAAGGGAAGTAGACAAAAAGCCGGAAACTACAGACCAGTTAGCCTAACATCTGTGGTTGGCAAAATGTTGGAGTCCATTATTAAGGAAACAGTAACAGAGCATTTGGATAAACATAATTTAATAGGACAGAGTCAGCATGGTTTCATGAAGGGGAAGTCATGTTTGACAAATTTGCTCGAATTCTTTGAGGACGTAACATACAGGGTGGATAAAGGGGAACCAGTGGATGTAGTGTATTTGGACTTCCAAAAGGCATTTGACAAGGTTCCACACAAAAGATTACTGATCAAGATAAAAAATCACTTCTTATGTTCCTATGTTCTTATGTAAGAACCTACAGTGACCGGGAGACAGAAACCACAATGTTGAAAGATTTATATAATAGGAATTGCAATTCAGTACAGTTTTAATATTTACTCTAATTATTATAAATTTTATTCTAAGTGCATGGAATGGTAAATTTCCATTTTGTATTTTTCTTTTAAGTTGTTTCATAGAATTCTACAGCACAGAGAAGGCCATTTGGCCTATTGCACCTGTGCTGGCTCTCTGAAACAGCTCTTCAGTTAGTTCCATTCTCTGCCCTTCTCCCACGCCCTTTTTATTTTTCAAATATTTATCCACTTCCCTTTTAAAATCCCTTCTGGGTTCTGCTTCCACTACTGGTTTCTGGTGGGGCATTCCATGTCCTAACAACCTGCTGCGTAATAAAAAGAAATCTTAATCTCTCCCTTTGTTCTTTTGGTGATGATCATACATTTATGCCTTTAGCTATTAACTCACTTACCAATGGAAATAGATTTTCCCTATTTATCTTATCAAAATTCCTGATAAATTTGAACACCTCTACCAGATCTCCTTTTAACCTTCTGTGCTCTGATGAAAAGAGCCCCAGCTTCACTAATCACTCCTCATAACTAAAGCCTTGCATCTCTGCTATCAGCTTTAGTGAATCTCTTCTGTACCCTCGCCGTACCCTGACATCCTTTGTAACATAGGGCACCAAGATTATAGAATCATAGAAATTTACAGCACAGAAGGAGGCCATTCGGCCCATCTTGTCCGTGCCGGCTGACAAAGAGCTATCCAACCTAATCCCACTTTCCAGCACTTGGTCCGTAGCCTTGCAGGTTACAGCACTTCAAGTGCATAGCCAAGTACTTTTAAAAAGCTCGCAGAACAGCACCTCATCTTTCGATTAGGCACTTTACAGCCTTCCGGACTCAATATCGAGTTCAACAATTTCAGATCATAACCTCGGCCCCTATTACATTTTTACTTTTTTTTTATCCACACCTTTGTTTTGGCCCTTTCCCCCCCGCCCCCACCCCTTTTTTTTCTCTCCCCCACATGGCAGCTGTCTGCCAGCGCATTTCACACCTAATCTAGAGCTGTCTTTTGTCTCCACTAGTCCTATCACCATCTCGTCTCGTTTTGAATACCTCTTAATGTCTCTTCACTTCTCTTTTGTTCTCTCCCAGCCTGGCCTTCAGTCTTGACAAAGGGTTTGACCTGAAACGTTGACTCTATTTTCTCTCCACGGATGTTGCCTGGCCTGCTGAGTTTTTCCAGCATTTTCTGTTGTTATTTCGGATTTCCAGCATCTGCAGTATTTTGCTATCGTACTTTTAAAATGTGGTGAGGGTTTCTGCCTCTACCACCCTTTCAGGCAGTGAGTTCCGGACCCCCGCAACCCTCTGGGTGAAAACATTTCTCCTCAAATCCCCACTAAACCTCCTACCAATCACTTTAAATCTATGCCCCCTGGTTATTGACCCTTCTGCTAAGGGAAATTGATCCTTCCTATCCACTCTATCTAGGCCCCTCATAATTTTATACACCACAATTAGGTCTCCCCTCAGCCTCCTCTGTTCCAAAGAAAACAAACGCAGCCTATCCGATCTTTCCTCATAGCTAAAATTCCCCAGCCCAGGCAACATCCTTGTAAATACTCTCTGCACCCTCTCTAGTGCAATCACATCCTTCCTGTAATATGGTGACCAGAACTGCACGCAGTATTCTAGCTGTGGCCTAACTAGTGTTTTATACAGTTCAAGCATAACCTCCCTGCTCTTATATTCTATGCCTTGGCTAATAAAGGCAAGTATCCCGTATGCCTTCTTAACCACCTTACCTACCTGTCCTGCTACCTTCAGGGATCTGTGAACATGCACTCCAAGGTCCCTCTGATCCTCTGCACTTCTCAGTGTCCTACCATTTATAGTGTATTCCCTTGCCTTCTTAGCCCTCCCCAAATTCATTACCTCACACTTCTCCAGATTGAATTCCATTTGCCACTGTTATGCCCACCAGACCAGTCCATTGATATCTTCCTGCAGTCTACAGCTTTCTTCTTTATTATCAACCACACGGCCAATTTTTATATCATCTCCAAACTTCTTAATCATACTTCCTACATTCAAGTCCAAATCATTGATATATACCACAAAAAGCAAAGGACCCAGTACTGAGCCTTCCAGTCACAAAAACACCCTTCAACCATTGCCCTGTGTTTCCTGCCTCTGAGCCAATTTTGGATCCAACTTGCCACTTTGCCTTGGATTCCATGGACTTTTACTTTCGTGACCAATCTGCCATGTGGCACCTCATCAAAAGCCTTGCTAAAATCCATATAGACTACATCAAACGCACTACCCTCATTGACCCTCCTTGTTAACTCCTCAAAAAATTCAATCAAGTTAGTCAGACACGACCTTCCCTTAACAAATCCATGCTGACTGTCCCTGATTAATCCGTGTCTTTCTAAATGAAGATTTATCCTGTCCCTCAGAATTTTTTCCAATAATTTTCCCACCACCAAGGTTAGTCTGACTGGCCTGTAAATACTTGGTCTATCTGTTAAGTATGTGTATTGTATTGAACAATTAACACAAAGACTTAAACGTATAACTCAAACAGGTCTTTACTGGTTGGAGGTAGGGACTGCACGTAGGTCTTTACTTCATGCCCACAGGCGGGAACTGAGGGGAGATCAGTACCCACAGTACTATTTATACCCCTATGGCCAGGAGTGGTACTGCGTATCACTACGCCCTACAAGTAGTGCAGTCCTGTCCATAGGTTCAAAGTAGCACACATATTACATACACAACATTCCTCCCTTCCTAGCTTTACAGTCATCTCCCCATTTAACATAACGTAATAACATATATACATATATAACTTCAGGTTTACATAACAGAATAACATAGATACATAGATAACTTCATGTCAAAACAGATCACAGATTCAGTCTCTGCGGAAAACAGTTCACAGATTCAATCTCTGTGGTGTAGTCGGTTCACGTTGCTGGAGTGACTCATTCAATAGTCCTTCCATGGATTTAACAGTTTGAACTTCCGAACTGAATTGGCTCCGTTCGGAGGGACCACGTGTGTGATCTGGTAGAGGTAATAATGGTTCAGATGGGTCATCTTCTGTTTCGACTTTTCCTTTTCTGCTTCTTGGAGACTCTCTGGGCTCCACTGTCAGCTGCCAGCTGCATGCGCAGTTCCTCCTTCTCTTCCTCCTTTTTCCGTAGTAGAGCCACCTTCTCCCGATGTTCCGTAGACTTTCGGTGCTCCTCCATGATTTCTGTATGGTGGGAGTCGAAGTTACAAGTTGGGCAGGACAGGACATAGTAATATTCGGTGTCATCCTGATCTAGGCCAGCGAGAGGGTCTTCTATTTCCTCCATACCCAGCTGGGCGTTAGCCAGCTTTTGTTCCAAGTCCAGACATCTTTCCTGAAGAGACTTCTTCATGCGTACCTCTTCATCCAGCTTTTTCTGGGCTTTCAGCAAGTCGTTTACTAATGACCTCATTTGAGATTTTACTACTTCAACTTCTTTTGGAGATTGATTGATCGGACTATTCAATCCCTCTACCGGAGCAGCTGTTTCAGCGGTCTGTTGTTCTACGTTGACGTGAGTCAGCGTACTTTTGGCATCCAAGGGCTGCTCTGTTGCAGTCATCTCAGTCTGTGTTGCCACCTCAGCTCTTCCAATAACCTTTGAGAGCTCCGAACCCCTTCCGTTTGAATATTGAAGTTCGTGTTCAAGTTTTTCCCATTTCAGAGTCCTGTCCTTCAGCATATGCAGGAGTTGGCTGACCGTTAACTCCTCTGACATCAGACGTTTTGTGTGCTCCTGCTCCATTTTCTCCATCAGCTGCTTCTGTTGTCTTTCCAGATTCTCCAACTCTATATCAAAGAACTCTTTCGTTGCATTCAACTCTTGCTCAAAACGGCGAAGCATTTGTTCTAATTGCTGTTGTAGTTTGAAATGGAGTTGAGTTCGAGCCCGGTGTCCCTCAGAAATGGGCACATCAGTAGACTTGCCAGACTCAGAATCCACAGTTAAACTATGTTGTTGTTGCTCAGTGGAATTCTGTGCTGAAACTTTGTCTTTTGCACCGGAGTTGGGCTTACCATCATCCGTTCCAGAGTCTGGGCCGACTATCTTCACCGAGTTCTCACTCGTTATTGTTTGTAGGAAATGCCAGTCCATATTCATTTTCCTAATCCACTCCCGTCCTAGTAGTGGAGGACCTCCTTCAGATATCACATATAAGTCCATTATTTGACTGTCTTCGCCCTTGTGGACCACTGCAACCTCTATTTTCCCGATGGGGTACACTCTTTGCCCCGTGTATGTTTTCAATATAATCCCCGTATCCTGTAGGGGAATATGTTGGAATAACTTTCCGTAATCTTTCTTATTTATGACCGTCAATGCCGATCCAGTGTCCAATTCCAGTTTTACTTGGACTCCTTCTATCTGAAGAGTGACCCAAATTGTCTGGAGGTCTGCACCCTTACCAGCGTTGAGTACTCTTAAGCTAGCCAGTTCATTACAGCTTAAGCTAGCCAGTTCATTACTGCTAGCGTCTGAATCGGACTCCTGTTCGGTCACCTTGTGTACCTTTGCGTATTTTCCTTGCGGTGACTTCTTGTTGCTGGTCTTCTTCCCTGACCTGCATACTCTAGCTATATGTCCAAGCCTACCACAAGTTCTACATTCTTGGTTTTTAAACCAACACTGGTTCTGATCATGCGTTGTCTTTCCACAACGATAACATTTGCCAGAACTCACACCCAATTTGTGTGCACTGGGCTCCGGTGACCGTAGCTGCATTACTGCCGTGCCTCTCGCTGCGGCTTCGTGTGCTGCTGCCATAGTGACCGCCTTCTCAAGCGTCAGCTCATTCTCCTCGAGCAGTCGCTTTTGTGTATCCTGTTTAAATAAACTACACACAAATTTGTCTCGTAGTGCATCTGTCAGTCCCGTTCCAAACTGGCAATATTTCGCTAATTTACGCAATTCCAGCAAATATTCAGCATTGCTTTCATGCTGTAGCTGCCTTCTGTCGTAAAATTTAAATCGTTCCGCTAGCATCAGCGGCGTGGGGTTTAGATGATCTTTCAGGACAGTAACAATCTCATCGAACGTCTTATCCGCCGGTTCATCTGGTGATAACAGGTGTTTCAATTGCCCGTATGTCTTCGCACCCATTAAATTTAATAATGTTAGAGCTTTATCTTGGTCACGAATTTTATTGGCCTTACAATAATTTTTTACTCTTTCAACATATATGGCCCAATCTTCGAGGTCACTATCAAAGGTGCTAATATTCCCGTGTTTAGGCATTGTAGATTTGCAATTTCTCAGATTTTATTTTCTTTACTTGTTATCAAAGATGGCGGCTTCCCGCTCTTGCCGTCGTCCTCCGCCCACAAAATGGCGGTTTTCCCGCGTTTGGCGGTCTTCACCCGTCCCCCGACGCCGTCTCCCTTCAGCCCCCGAGTGCGGCCCTTATCTTCGCCGCGATCGATAGCCCGCGCTGTGCACCGCGGCTCTCGCACCTTGAGCTTCTGCAGCCGCCGCGCCTTACAGTCCAAGTGCGGCCCTTATCTTTGGTCCCGATCGCTGGCCCGCGCTGCGCCTCGCACTTGAAGTGGCTCCCGGCCTCTGGCTCACCCGCTCGCGCGGCTCTTGCTCGCTCCCTCCCGGGCTCTGGCTTACCCACGAGGTTATGGAGGCTTCAGGGTCCTAATGCCTGTCGCTTCCAGTCGCTGGAAGCTGTCAGGATTTCTGCTGCCCTTCAGTTTTGAGTGGGGTGTTGAGGATTGAAACCTCTCTTCAACGTCCTGTCTTTGGACGAAGCCGCCGTGGAATAACTGCCGCAGGGTTCGAACCGACTCGTCGCCAGTGTTAAGTATGTGTATTGTATTGAACAATTAACACAAAGACTTAAACGTATAACTCAAACAGGTCTTTACTGGTTGGAGGTAGGGACTGCACGTAGGTCTTTACTTCATGCCCACAGGCGGGAACTGAGGGGAGATCAGTACCCACAGTACTATTTATACCCCTATGGCCAGGAGTGGTACTGCGTATCACTACGCCCTACAAGTAGTGCAGTCCTGTCCATAGGTTCAAAGTAGCACACATATTACATACACAACACTATCCTTTTCTCCCTTTTTAAACAACAGTATCACCTTAACAGTCCTCCAGTCCTCTGGCACCACACCTGTAGCCAGAGAGGATTGGAAAATGATGGTCAGAGCCTCTGCTATTTCCTTTCTTACTTCCCTTAACAGTCTAGGATACATTTCATCAGGGCCTGGGGATTTATCCACTTTCAAAGATGCTAAACCTAGACATGCTAAACCTAGATGCTAAAACTAGACACATTATTCTAACTGTGGCTTAACCAATAATTTCTGGAGGCTTAGCATTACCACTTTGCTTTTGTACTCAAAACCCCTGTTTATAAAACCTAGGATCCCATATGTTTCATCAATTTGTTCTTCCATTTCTCAAGATTTATATATCTGAACCCCTAGGTCTCTGCTCCGCTACTCCTTTTAAGCTTCTACCAGTTGGTTCATGAATGGTAACTTGCAAAAAGTTGTAGAAAAAAATGGAAAAACCCCTTGGATTTATGTAGCAACCTCTCATATCTCTTAACCTTCTCAAAGCAATTCATGTACCTTGAACTAATTTCATGCACAGTGGCTGTTATGTAGAGAAATGCAGCAGCCATGTGGGACTAGCTGAGAGTCGGCACAGGCTCGACGGGCCGAATGGCCACCTTCCATACTGTAACCATTCTACGATTCTATGTTGTGCTCAGCAAGATCTCACCAGACGGCAATGAAATGATTGAGCAGCTAATCTGTTTTTAGTGGTATTGGTTGAGAGAATGAGAGAAATGGGCAGCATGGTGGCATAGTGGTTAGCACTGTTGCCTCACAGCGCCAGGGACCCGGGTTCGAATCCAGCCTCGGGCGACTGTCTGTGTGGAGTTTGCACATTCTCCCCGTGTTTGCGTGGGTTTACTCCGGGTGCTCCGGTTTCCTCCCACAGTCCAAAGATGTGTGGGTTAGGTTGATTGGCTATGATAAATTGACCCTTAGTGTTAGGGGGATTAAATACGTGGGGTTACGGGGATAGGGTGGGATATGTGTTGGTGTAGGGGTTACGGGGATCGGGTGGGATATGTGTCGGTGCAGGCTCGATGGGCCGAAATGGCCTCTATCTGCACTGTGTGGTTTCTGTGATTTCTGTGAATACAGTTTGCTTTTTTAAAAATGTTTACCTGAACCAGTATTACAGGCAGAACTTGGTTTAATGCCTCATCAGAAGGGTGGCACCTCTGACAACACAGCACTCCCTGAACATTGCACTGAAGTAGCATAGATTATGTGCTCAAGTTCTGGAGCGGAACTTGAACTGACAACCTCCTGACTCAGAGGTGGGAGTGTGACCAGTAGAGCCAGGCTGGTATTTGGTTAAATTGGCTGGAAGTTTCCTTCCATTCACGCACAACGGAGATGGTGAGATTCTGCTCAGAACTGCTGAAAAATGCAGTGAACAGTTCTACACACACACATGCACACACATTTGAATAAACCCAACTTGTTGCTGGAAATCATGATCCCTGTCATGATGTCCTCATTTATACCACACACGTTGGGGAATGAAAGCTAATAATAGATTTGTGTTGTTTCCACATCATGAAATCATTGGAGATGTGTTGCACATTATACAATGGGTGTGAGCAATAACATGCGTAAATTGTTTCCATAATTCAGAGGTATGATTCATATGCTGCCGAGACTGTAACCAGATTTCTTACCAGTCACTCAGACCCAGCAACTGTCTTCCCCCAATAATATTGCACTTATTTGTCACAGACGGTTTAAAATTAACAGCTGTGCATTTCTCAACTTTTCAATGCTTTAACTAAAATATATTGATTTAATGGACGTGGAAGATTGCAGAATTGGAACCTAGTGAGTATTTATGTCACCGTGGCTCAGTGGGTAGCACTCTCGCCTCTGAGTCAGAATGTTGTGGGTTCATAGCTCACTCCGGTGACTTGAGCTCAAAATCTAGGCTGACACTCCAGGGCAGTACTGAGGGAGTGCTGCACTGTCAGTGGTGCCGTCTTTCGGATGAGACGTTAAATCTACGATGCCCCATTTGCCCTCTCAGGTGGACGTAAAAGATTCCATGGCACTATTTTGAAGAAGAGCGAGGGTGTTCTCCCCAGTGTCCTGGCCAAAATTTATCCCTAAAAGAAAACAGATTATCTGGTCATTATCACATTGATGTTTGTGGGAGCTTGCTGTGCGCAAATTGGCTGCCACGTTTCCCACATTACAGCAGTACTTCCAAAGTACTTCATTAGCTGTAAAGCACTTTGGGACATCCTGAGGACATGAAAGACGCTATATAAATACAAATTTCTTTCTTTCTTTCAGCAGCTTGGTGAATTGTTATTGAACAATTTTAATTTATGTAATCCAATTAAGTTATCAGAGACAAAAATCAACCTGTCTGATTGGATAGGTGCAATCAAACTGGACATTTCAGACTGAGCATTTCAGCATGGCGTCCCTTCACATGTGAAGAAAAAGGAGCACATCATGGAAACTGAAACACAATTGGTGCAATTTCATGAAAAAGACCTTTAATGTAAACTCACTTATGGCTTTCGCTCATTTGAGTTGCGAGGCTGCCCTGCCTTGTGGAATAAGCTCATATTCCCCAATTCTCCATTGTGCAGTATCTGTACACCCCACCATTACAAAACACACGCGCTATTTTACAAAGCACCGGTTCAATACATTTGTTGCCAAGATCACAAGAATGTTGTAGTGAAACTTTGGGAAAAATCAAAACCAAACCTGGAAGTTCATTGTGTTGCCACCCACCATACTTGACCTAATGATGAAAGAGTGCCGTGTTCTCGTCAGCAGAGAAACCCACAGTAATGGTGGGAAGATAACACAAATATGTATTAGTGCATGCCTATTTTATGGAACTACTGTCTAAGACATTTGCTAGCACTTTGACCTCTGCATTACTTTTCCACGTGCTGCCTTGTACTAAGAAAAATACTTGTGCAATGTTGGGTGATGTGCAATATAAACATCCTTTATACTGGGAGTAGAGTTTCCTGGTTGTCAATTTCACATTGTTGCTCAATAAAGATAAGAGTGATGGCATCCCAGATTCAGTTCACTTGCTTAAAAGCTTGCATTGACAAGCCGGCAAGCTGGCTGCGCAGGATCCCTGGAGTACTGCGCGGTTACGCAGCTTAAAGGGAGCATTGCCAGCCAGGGGAAACAACCTCTCAGCATCTACCCTGTCCAATCCACTCAGAATCTCCTATGTTTCAATGAGATCACCTCTCATTCTTCCAAACTCCAGAGAGTATAGGCCCAATCTACTCAATCTCTCCTCATAGGACAGCCCTCTCATCACAGGAATCAATCTAGTGAACCTTCGTTGCAACTGCCTCGAAGGCAATGATATCCTTCCTCAGATAAGGAGACCAAAACTGTGCGCAGCACTCCAGGTGTGGTCTCACCAAGGCCCTGTACAATTGTAGCAAGACTTCCTTACTCTTATACTCCAACCCCCTTGCAATAAAGGCCAACATGCCATTTGCCTTCCTAATTGCTTGATGTACCTGATTGCTAACTCTCTGGCCGCGATTTTTCCTATCGATGCAGCTTGGGGTGGGACAGCTGCCTTCCGGGTTTCAGTCCCGCCCCCAACGACATCAGATGCACAGATGCGATTTTGCATCAATTGGCCTTGTTAAGCGTACAAAGGTGAGCCCTTGCATCCAGGCTCTCCACTGACTCCCTCCTTAGGCTAGAACAGATGGCAGCTGCAGGCGACCTGTCACTGGTGAGAGAGGTTCTCCCAATGAGGTGGGACTACACACACAATCCAAAACTTGTCACCTACAGAAAAGTGTACATGCATTAAAAATGATTTTCCCAACATTTTCTTACCTCTGAAATTCACCAGTGCACCATTGGACCCTTCACACCACTTCTGCAGCTGTCATCAATGCAGAAACATTACAGCAGACTCACAACATGCCACACTTACCTGGCGTGGTGTCCGGACGTTGGGAAGCCCGCAGTAGACCTGTCAAAATTGCAAAAAGCCTCTTAACTGCCTGTTAATAACCTGTTAACAAGCAGTTAAGTGCCTATAATCCTCTTCCTGCCGCTAGGTGTCGGGTCCATGCGCAAATCGAGGACCCAACACCTGGGAAGATTGTTTGGAGGCGGCGTGACCCGCTGTCAATCTTTGCGATTTTGCCAGATGTCCTGCCTCCAAACCCACCCCCTGAGCACCGGCAAAATTCCAGTATCTGTGTTTCCTGTACGAGGACGCCTAAATCTCTCTGAACACCAACATTTAATAGTTTCTCACCACTTGAAATAATGGTGTACTTATTGTGGTGTATAGACTGCTCAATCAAAACTCTAAATCCACATACATTCATGTATAAATTCAGATTAATTGTAGCGGTGGGGACTGCACTCTATCCTTAAGTAGCTGCTTTAAATGAATCCCATTGTAAGACCAATGGTATAAGATGATTCTCATTCACGCAGTGACATTTTTGTAATAACTTCCCAGATGGTAAACAGTTCTTGCGCAGCTGCCTATACTTCACCCTCAGATAAGCCCCACTCGTATTACTCAGCCCTGATCTAGCTGTGTGCAGGACCAGCCGTGTCATTTGGCTTTCCTGGCATTTCATTTGGCTGTTATGCATGTAGGCAAACCAGTTTTCTCCAGTTCCAAAGTACTGCCCAGAATAACTCTAATTGGAAAATATATCAGTCTGCAATTCGGTTTTAATTACAGAGGCGTGCGGTAATGTCACGTTTGCTGGTTTGTTTACATTCGAGCTGTCAGTCCATTATGTAGGCGTAGCCGGGAATATGGTCTCTACTCCGTAATCCTCGCTTTGACCACAAGGTTGGCTGCCTGCTGTAAATGTAAACAGGTCAACCAACTTTACAAATTAAAGGGAATTGGAGATTGATATTAGGTTGGGCTATTTTGAGAATTAAGCATTAATTAAAACTGTGAGGGCAGGTTAATATGATCTTGATTTTCTCTGGTGCTGCTAAGGTTGTAATGAACTCTCCAGCAGGTTCTGTGCCAGAATATATAAATATGTATTTTTTGAGCTTTTGCATTGTGCTTTTGTTTAGCTTGTGGTCCCTTGTGGCGACTGCCAGATTGCACGTGGAGATGGAGCCCACACAGTACCACTTGCTAGATTCCAAAGAAGGTTTGCACAATGTGCAGCTTTAACCTGAATTAAAGGAGCAACACCACTTTCTTAAATTGCCCAGAAAGCTTCCTCTCGTCCTGGTTTATAAGATGGTGATGTTGTCCATGTTGGAAAAACCATCATGCCTTGCGTTGATCGTGCATGGTGATACTGTGACAATACTGATTCTTTCGGTAGTTTCCTTCACGCGTGCTATGCTGATTTCACATTTTTTTTTTAAAACAGTTTGGGTCCATGTTTAGATTTCACACATCTGCGTGTTGAAATTATTTGCTGAATACAAAACAGTTTAAACTTTTGATTAAGGGATTTGTGGCTGCCGGTGACTTTGGATTGATAACCTCATTCTTAAAGTTAACATAAAAAAGTACTAAATGTAGAACTAAGAAATAATCCTAACTTTTGGACTGTCAACATAAAGAAGCAGAATGTAAAGCCGAGAAGCAGTTACAGCCACAGGACACAGCCCAGGAGCGGGGTCTGGATACACTGGCTAAAACCAGTCGCGGAGCGTGCAGCAGCACCAGAAAGTCACGCATGAGGAAAAGCATTCGGCTCATCTTCGATCATCCACCCAGAAGGACCCTCCAGTTCTCTGCATTTCAGCACCCATTTGTTTCTTAACAGATTCCAGGGTTTTCACCATCACTACTCCTCCTGGAAATCCCTTCCCTGCATTGATCACTCTTTGTGTAAAGAAGAATTTCCTGATATCGGTCCTGAATTTACTTTTTACTAGTTTAAATATATGTCCCCCTTGTCCTCCTTTCATGATTTAACTTCATGTAATGTTCTGGGATTACCTTTTCAGTTCCCTTCACTACCTTGCATACCTCTTAAGATCGCCTTTCCGATGCCTCCCTTCCAGGCTGAAGATACCATTTTCTTCAGTCTTTTCTCACAACGTAGATCCTGGGCATGAGGGATCATAGAAACATAGAAACATAGAAGATAGGAGCAGGAGTAGGCCATTTGGCCCCTCGGGCCTGCTCCGCCATTCAATGAGATCATGGCTGATCATCCAAATTCAGTACCCTGTCCCTGCCTTCTCCCCATATCCCTTGATCCCTTTAGCCTTAAGAAATATATCCAACTCCTTCTTGAATATATTTAATGAATTGGCCTCTACTGCCTTCTGTGGTAGAGAATTCCACAGCTTCACCACTCTCTGGGTGAAGAAATCCCTCCTTATCTCTCTCCTAAATGGCTTACCCTTATCCTTAGACTGTGACCACTGGTTCTGGACTCCCTGACCATCGGGAACATCCTTCCTGCATCTAGTCTGTCCAGTCCTGTCAGAATTTTATAAGTTTCAATGAGATCCCCTCTCATTCTTCTAAACTCCAACGAGTATAAGCCCAATCGACACAATCTCTCCTCATACGTCATTCCTGTCATCTCAGGTATCAGCCTGGTGAATCTTCGCTGCACTCCTTCCATGGCAAGAACATCCTTCCTCAGATAAGGCGACCAAAACTGCACACAATACTCAAGATGTGGTCTCACCAAGGCCCTGTACAACTGCAGCAAGACATCCTTGTTCCTGTACTCAAACCCTCTCGCTACGAATGCCAACATACCATTTACCTTCTTAACCGCCTGCTGCACCTGCATGCTTACCTTCAGCGACTAGTGCACAAGGACACCCAGGTCTCGTTGCACTTCCCCTTCTCCCAATCTATTGCCATTCAGATAATAATCTGCCTTCCTGTTTTTGACACCAAAGTGGATAACCTCGCATTTATCCACGTTATATTGCATCTGCCATGCTTCTGCCCAATCACCCAACCTGTCCAAATCATACTGGAGTTTCTCGGCATCCTCCTCACAGCACACACGCCCACCCAGCTTTGTGTCATCTGCAAACTTGGAGATATTACATCTAGTACCCTTGTCTAGATCATTAATATATACTGTGAATAGCTGGGGTCCAAGGACCGATCCCTGTGGTACCCCACTAGTCACTGCCTGCCACTCGGAAAAAGACCCGTTTATTCCAACTCTTTGCTTTCTGTCTGCCAACCAGTTCTCTATCCAAGTCAATACCTTGCCCCCAATCCCATGTGCCTTAACTTTACATGCTAATCTCTTATGCGGGACCTTATCAAAAGCCTTCTGAAAGTCCAAATACACCACATCCACTGGTTCTCCCTTATCTATTTTACCAGTTACATCCTCAAAAAATTCCAGTAGATTAGTCAAGCACGATTTACCTTTTGTAAATCCATGTTGACTTTGTCCGATCCTGTCACTGTTTTCCAAGTGCTCTGCTATTACATCTTTTATAATGAACTCTAGCATTTTCCCCACTACCGATGTCAGGCTTACCGGTCTGTAATTCCCCGTTTTCTCTCTACCACATTTTTTGAATAGTGGGGTAACATTAGCTACCCTCCAATCCAGGGGTACTGTTCCAGATTCTATCGAATCACAGAAATCACAGAACTCACAGAAACCCCACAGTGCAGATAGAGGCCATTTCGGCCCATCGAGCCTGCACCGACACATATCCCACCCGATCCCCGTAACCCCTACACCAACACATATCCCACTCTATCCCCGTAACCCCATGTATTTAATCCCCCTAACACTAAGGGTCAATTTATCATAGCCAATCAACCTAACCCGCACATCTTTGGACTGTGGGAGGAAACCGGAGCACCCGGAGGAAACCCACACAAACACGGGGAGAATGTGCAAACTCCACACAGACAGTCACCCGAGGCCAGATTCGAACCCGGGTCCCTGGCGCTGTGAGGCAACAGTGCTAACCACTATGCCACCGTACCCGCCAATCCATGGGTACTGTTCCAGAGTCTATCGAATGTTGGAAGATGATCAGCAATGCATCTACTATTTCTAGGGCCACTTTCTTAAGTACCCTAGGATGTAGATTATCAGGCCCTGGGGATTTATCAGCCTTCAATCCAGTCAATTTCCCTAACACCATTTCCCTACAAATACTGATTTCTTTCAGTTCCTTCCTTTCATCAGACCCTATGTTCCCGACATCTCTGGGAGGTTATTTGTGTCCTCCTTTGTGAAGACAGAACCAAAATATGTATTTAATTGGTCCGCCATTTCTTTGTTCCCCATTATAAATTCCCCTGATTCTGACTGCAAGGGACCTACGCTTGACTTCACCAATCTTTTTCTCTTCACATATCTATAGAAGCTTTTACAGTCAGTTTTTATGTTCCCTGCAAGCTTACTCTCATACTGTATTTTCCCCTTCTTAATTAATCCCTTTGTCCTCCTTTGTTGAATCCTAAACTGCTCCCAATCCTCAGGTTTACTGCTTTTTCTGGCCAATTTATATGTCCTCTCCTTGGATCTTATGCTGTTCCTAATTTCCCTTGTTAGCCGTGGTTGAGTCACCTTTTTTGTTTTATTTTTATGGCAAATGGGATGAACAAATTCTGTAGTTCATCCATGCGGTCTTTGAATGTTTGCCATTGCCTATGCACCGTCAACCCTTTGAGTGACATTCCCCAATCAATCCTACCCGACTCGCGCCTCAGACCATCGTAGTTTCCTTTATTTAAATTCAGGACCCTAGTCTCTGAGTCAACTACTTCACTCTCCATTTCAATGGAGAATTCGATCATATTATGATCGCTCCGACCCAAGGGGCTTCGTACAACAAGACTGCTAATTAATCCTTTCTCATTACATAATACCCAGTCTAAGATGGCCTGATCTCTAGTTGGTTCCTCGACATATTGGTGCAGGAAACCATCTCGTATACACTCCAGGAATTCCTCCTCCACAGCATTGTTACTAATTTGGTTAGCCCAATCTATATGTAGATTAAAGTCACCCATGATAACTGCTGTGCCCTTATTACGAGGATCAGCCTCGTGGCTCTTCTTTGCACAGTATCCAGCGCTTGAATGTCTCCATTGTGTCTTGGCAACCAGAACTGGGCGCAGCCCTCGAGGGGCAGTCTAACCAGAGGACTATACAGTTTGATCATGATGTTCTCTGACTGGCATTCTACTATTTTGACGATGCAGTGCATCATTTTTTTGACTTTGTTGATTGCTGCTCAGCATTAGTTGGGCATCTTGAGCATCGAGTCTACTAAGACTCCTAGGGCTAAAAATTGTGTAGCGCCCCAATTGAGGCGCTAACTTCGCCGGGGCGTGAAAAATTAGTGCCCCACGCTGGAAATTCAGTGGTTGCGCCCCAAGAGGGAAGTGGGGCGCTACTGGAAGCGCCCCGCCTCCCTCTTGGGGCACTGCGAGTGAATATCGTGGCGCTACATGCTGCAGCGCCACACGCTGCGGCACATCGCGCCGCGGTATTGTAGGCCTTCCTTCCCTTCTTAAAGGGGAGGGGCCTTGTGCAGCGCGACCTGGGGCCCAGTTGTGCCCCAGGGATCGGGAGTGCAGGCAAAAGAGCCCGGCACCCAGGAGAAGTGCCGGGCTCTTGGAGCGCAGCCGACACTCCGCGGGGAGGGGGGGGTTCAGGAAGCCGGGGACGGGATCGCAGGCAGGTGCTGGCAGGCGGCCAGCAACAAAAATGGCCGCCCCACACCTTGCCTTTAAATTGCGTCTCCTCGGCTGCAGGTACGCCCCCTGACCCTGTCGGACATTGCGTCCGGTGGTAAATCAGGGGGCGCTCCCGAAGATCGCAGCCGGGGCGTGAGCAGGGTGCTGCGCACACCAATGACATCATCGCCAGCGCCGCAGTGCGCTACCGGTTAGCGCCAGCACTAACCTCACGCTGAATTTTGCGGGAGGCGTGGGCAGTGCCGCGCCCAGGCGCTAGTTGGTTTGCGCCCCCACTTAGCGCCCTCTTAAGGCGCTAACGGGTGGCGCTACCAACTGAATTTCCCCCCCTAGTTCTCTCTCCGCTTCATCTGTAGCTATTTCATGGAGTGCATGTGTTGCTCAATTTTTTTCTTCCTGTACTTTATATCTGTCTGTATTCATTTTCATCTGTCATCTTACATATTTTCTTCAATTCAGTCTGTAATTTCTGAGCTGCATCTTCTGAAAAATAAGACTTCCATTTTTATAGCACCTTTCACGACCACCGGATGTCTCAAAGCACTTTACAGCCAATGAAATACTTTTGGAGTGTAGTCACTGTTGTAATGTGGGAAACGCAGCAGCCAATTTCCGCACAGCAAAGTCCCACAAACAGCAATGTGATAATGACCAGATAACCTGTTTTTGTTATGTTGGTTGAGGGATAAATATTGGCCAGGACACCGGGGATAACTCCCCTGCTCTTCTTCGAAATAGTGCAATGGGATCTTTTACGTCCACCTGAGAGGGCAGACGGGGCCTCAGTTTAACATCTCCTCCAAAAGACAGCACCTCCGACAGTACAGCACTCCCTCAGCATTGCACTGGAGTGACAGCCTAGCTTTATGTGTTCAAGCCCCTGGAGTGGGACTTGAACCCACAACCTTCTGACTCAGAGCTGAGTGTGCTACCCACTGAGCCACAGCTGACACTACTGATTCCACTGCCCCACCTCTCATCTGCAAATTTGACCACATTGCACTGAGTTTCTAAATCCAGGTCATTTATGTCACTTAGAAATGGTAGTAGCTCCAACACCGAGATCCAAGGCATCACACTCGGTCCCTCCCTCACCCACCCTGACACGACACCTCGAACGAGTACTCAATGTTTTCTACCCTTTAGCTAGTATCCAATCTGCTCTGAGGGATTACCCTGAATCCTTAACTCCTTTCATATGGAACTTTGTCAAATTCCTTTTGGAAGTTGAGGTACACCACGTTGTAAAGCTTTCCACAGTCCATTTGGGTGGTCACTGCCTTGAAGGAGTCGAGGAGGTTGTCGGGCAAAATCTTCCCCTTCTGAATCCATGTTGACTGCCATTAACTAGGTTTTTATTGTACAGATAATCCTCAAGTTTACCGCTGATTATCAATTCTATTATTTTACATAGGATGGAAGTAAGACTAACGGGTATGTCGTCGCCTGTGTCTGCTTTGTTCCCCTTTTTGAATATGGACATCTTATTAGCCTGTTTCCAAATTACTGGAACCTCACCAGTGTTCACTTACTCCCTCATAATGATTGCCAGTGCCTCATAAATCTCCTCTTTAGTGTCTCTCAGCATTCTGAAATAAATACCATCTTTCCTTGCAGATTAATTTGTTTTGAGCCTTTTAAGCCTGTTGAAGACTTCCATCTCATACATATTGAAACCGTTGATATTGCTTAGGTTACTTCTGTTTGGGAAGGGCACGTTGCTTATATGTTCTCTTGTGAGTACATGGAGGGAGTAATCATTCAGAATATATACTAATTTGTGTTCATTCTATGTTTCAAGCTCATTTGCATCTTTTAGGGTTTTCACTTTCTCTGCATCCTTGTAGTACTGAAATAATTTTTTGATGTGTTTAGCTTCTGATGCTCTGCTTTTACCTAGATCCTTCTATTCTCCCTGATCACCTTTTTAATGTAATTCTGAATTTTCTTATATTTATCCCAGTAAACATTTCTTTCTCGCTGCAGGATTTGTTGAGGGTCATTTGCCTCCTTACTTCACTTTTTAGTTTTTATCCATTTAGAATTGTATTTATTTAGACTGAACTTGTTGGCTTTAGGAATGTATTTATCCTGCATGTTCAGCATTATACCTTTAAAGGTGCTCCACTTATCCTTTACTGAAGCGTTATTGAGAAACCTCCTCCAATTCATTTGCTTTAGTTGTTCTGACATTTTAATCGATAGGTTTTTGCTAGACAAGGGTATAAAAGAATATACCCAAGGCGGGCAGATGGAGTTAAGATACAGAGCAGCCATGATCTCACTGAATGGCGGAACAGGCTCGAGGGGCTGAATGGCCTACTCCTGTTCCGATGTTCCTATTTTCTTGGAATTTGGCACTTTTAAAGTTCTTTACCTGACTCCTGGTCTTGGGTATGTATATCTGACTCCCAGATCATGCTTAGCTTGATCATTTTGTGACCACTATACCCCAGGGGTGGTACAGATGCTCATCTACAATGTCTGGGTCATTAATGAATACCCGGTCAGGATGAGCACTGCCTTTTGTGGCTTCCCGTTAAAGTATTGGGTAAAATTACTGTCATGCAAAAACAATAAGTGCACTCACCCTAATATCGCACATAGTAATTTCTTAGTTCACATTTGTTTCCTGCCTGGTGTTAGTGAGTGGGCCCAGCCATGAGAATTTAAACCGTCACGTTGCCCTCAAGCATGCAAGCTGAGTGTGGATGATTCCTTATGGAATATTAATGAATAGTTTATTTTTTTTCTAAAAGCTGCTGTTAAAAAATAATATAGCATCCTGGTTATGCTGAAAAAAATAGTTACTGGCAACTTAAATTTCTGGTTTAAAATGTATAATCCACTTGTAGTGAGCAAGACAAAAATATAACCACCCGAGTGCAAATTCTTGTTTAGCTAACTGCTGTCAGGGAAGGGAGAAGAATAGGAAGAAAGAAAGACTTGCATTTATATAGCGCCTTTTACGACCTCAGGACGTCCCAAAGCGCTTCACAACCAATGAAGTACTTTTGAAGTGTAGTCACTGTTGTAATGTAGGAAACACGGCAGCCAATTTGCGTACAGCAAGCTCCCACAAACAGCAATGTGATAAATGACCAGATAATCTGTTTTTTTGCAATGTTGACTAAGGGATAAATATTGGCCAGGGCACCGGTGATAGCTCCCCTGCTCTTCTTCGAAATAGTGCCATGGGATCTTTTACGTCCACCTGAGAGAGCAGACGTGGCCTCGGTTTAACGTCTCATCCGAAAAACCGATACAGAGTAAATGGAAAATTCCAGTTCTGAGAAATGAGTTATTATTATACTGCAGAACCTGTCTGGTGAGCAGTGTTGTGTTGACTCCCAAGAGGAAGCGATATGACAAAGCCTAGTTAAACTGGATTCGGGAGAGAGAGAAGAGAGGCCTGAACTGATCTTGGGGGAGTGAGAGATTGAATTGAGAAAAGGGATTTGAATTTGACTTGAGAAATATAGAGTATGAATAGGAACACAGGGAAAAAGGGATGGAATTTGAACTGAGATAACAACGATATATTGCATCAGGATGGGGCTGACTGGAGATGTCAATTGGAGTGATTTAACAAAACTGGGGTTTAGTGTGACACAACACAATTTTACTTATTAAATATGGTTATTGAAGGCAACTGGAGAATATTGTTTAGTTATGTGGGAAAAAGTAGTAATGTAGGCCAGACTTGGGAGGAAAAGGAACATTAGGGTAAACTGATGTCCATTAATTTTAAGATATAGTGCTAATTGTTTAAATGCTGTCATGATGATGTGAAATGATTACCCACAAATTTACTTGAAATTTGACCGTGTTTGGCTATAAAGTTGTCCATGTTAAAATTGTCCTATGGGTAAAGTTAGGTAACCACTGTGGCGTTAGCCTGTGGATTAAATGTAGCACGTGGCGGAATTTCTAGCCAAGCATGTCCAACGCAAGATTTAGTGGGCTTCACTTCGAAATGAAGACTTAGTTGATTGAAACCCTTTGACTATTGACTCTTGTTTTCATAGAACCTTACAGCACAGAAGGAGACCATTTGGCCCATGGCACCTTGAAAGAGCTAGCTAATTAGTCCCACCGAATGTTCCCTCTGAGCTGTGCTTTGTTGTTCGAGGCCTGTTGATTTCAAGGCCCGATCCTTTAAATTTCTGCACATGCGCCGTATTTCCAATGGAAAAGCTTGTGAGCGGCTGGCGCGGGAACTTGCAGATTACCGCCCCGCCTCGCACGTCCTCAGCTTGGAGGGAGCACTGGTCCCCCTCCCACACCCCTGGCTGTTTCCACTTAGCCCTGCATATTTTTACTTTTCAAGTATATATCCAATTCCCTTTTGGAAGTTACTATTGAATCTGCTTCCGCCGCCCTTTCAGGCAGTTTTCTATCCCCTTTAATCAGTTTTAATCATCTTTCTATCTCCTTTGCAGTTGACTGCTTACTGAATACTGCTCGTTAGCCTCTAGATTACATTGATAAGTATTGATGCGTAAACTGAGGGTGCAAAGATTTGTAAAAGAAGCTAGAAATAAAGGTTGCGTGATGAGTAATGAAGATTAAACCATTAACCTACAATCTCAACGGGATAATGAGTTGCGCATTAGTAGGAGTGTTGTATCTTGCAGCAAAATTACTGCCCACAAATCATTTATCTACTTTAAGCCATCTTTTTTGTGGATATGGAAATGTTATTTTAAAACCTAGCCTAATTCTTTGGCCACACACAGTATAAGTAGAGCATATTTACTAGGGGCTGCCACTTTCATGTCAGTGGTGACACAAGTGATTTATTCTATGTACAGTTTAAACGGCCCATCTCTGATTTGTTAACACACAAGGTAAGAGACAGTAATAAGCTAAAAGAAAAGGCTTACACAAATGCAAAAAAAACCAGTGGAAATACAGCAGACTGGGATAAGTACAAAATAAACAACAAAGGAATACAAAGAAAGTAATGAGAGATTCAAAAAGGGAGTATGAACAAAATCTACCACAGATATCAAAACTAACAGTAAAAGTTTTTGCCAAGTATTACGAAGTACAGGAAACTTTCGATTTACCGGCACCTAAATAACCGGAAATCTCGGTTAACCAGCAAAATTCAGGAGTAGGTTTTACTTCATATTGTATTTGCCTTCCTCCGTCTGTTGCTGTGCAAGGGTGTGGCTGCAGCTGTTGCTAAGCTACAGAGACGCTTGGAACTTGTGGCCATTGTTCTACACTTGTTGCTAAGCAACAGGGTTTGTTGCTTTATACGGAGCTGTCAGCTCTCCCTATCTTTTACTATAGCGTTCGGTTATCCGGAAGTTTTGATGAACCGGCACCACGTCGGTCCCGTCCGTGCCGGATTAAAAAAAGGTTTCCTGTATTAACAGCACAGAAACAGGCCGGTTGGCCCAACAGACCCTTGCTGGTGTTTATGCTCAACACGAGCCTCCTCCCACTCCTCGTCAACTAACCCCGTTAACATATCCTTCTATTCCTTTCTCTCTCATGTGTTTATCTAGCTTCCTCTTGAATGCATCTCTGCTATTTGCTTCAACGACTCCCTGTGGTAGCGAGTTCCACATTCTCACCACTCTCTGGGTAAAGAAGTTTCTCCTGAATTCCCTATTGGATTTATTAGTGACTATCTTATATTTATGGCCCCTAGTTCTGGTCTCGTCCGCAAGTGGAAGCATCTTATAATTATAAATATATTAAGGAAGAGAGAGTGATAAGAGGAATGTAGGCCCATTAAAGACCGTTGCAGGTGAGACTATAATGGATAATAAGGAAATGGTAGACTTATTAAATGAATACCCTGTATTTGTTTTCACAGTAGAGGAAGAGGACAAAATACCACCAGTACAAAGGAACCTAAAAATAAGTCAAGGGGAGAAACTTGGTATAATATAAGGGGAAAAAAATAATGGGTCTTAAGATAGACAAGTCTCCAGGACTTGATAGTTTCCACCCTAGGATATTAAAAGAAACAGGTGGGGAAATTGCAGATGTATTTGTAATAATTTTCCAGTGCTCCCTTGATTTGGAAATTGTGCCCTTGGATTGGAAAATTGCAAATGTCACTCCATTATTTATGACAGGAGGGAGGGAGAAACCAGGAAACTACAGGGAAGTGTGAGGTCATCCACTTTGGATCCAAGAAAGACAAATCAAAATATTTTCTAAATGACGAGAAACTAGAAACTGTGGAGGAGCAAAGGGATTTGGGTGTCCAGTTACACAAATCACTAAAAGCTAGTGCACAGGTGCAAAAAGTAATCAAAAAGGCTGAAGGAATGTTGGCCTTTATCTCAAGAGGGTTGGAATACAAAAGGGGAGGATGTGAGGCTTTGTTTATACAGAGCCTTGGTCAGAGCCGATCTGGAGCACTGCATTCAGTTTTGGGCACCGCATCTCTGGAAGGATATATTGACCTTAGAGGGGGTACAGCGTAGATTCGGCAAAAAGATACCAAGACTTGAAGGGTTAAATTATGAGGACAGGTTGCATCAACATGGGTTGTGTTCCCTTGAGTTCAGACGGTTGAGGGGTGATCTAATTGAGATGTTTAAGCTGATAAAGGGATTCGGTAGGGTAGAGATAGTGAAACTATTTCATCTGGTGGGGCATACCAGAACAAGGGGGCTACAATCTTAAAATTAGAGCTGGGCCACTCAGGAGTGAAATCAGGAAGTACTTTTTCACACAAAGGGCAGTGGAAATGTGGAACACTTTCCCCACAAAAGGCTGTGGATGCTGGGTCAATTGAAATTTTCAAGATGTGAGATCAATGGATTTTGTTAGGTAAGTATATCAAACGATATGGAGCAAAGGCTGGTAAATGGGCTGAGGTACAGATCAGCCATGATCTGATTAAATGGCGGAACAGGCTCAAGGGGCTGAATGGCCGACTCCTGTTCCTACGTTCGTATTTGAAAAATTCATATGGCATAATCTCAGAATTTAGTTAAGTTGTGCAGCAGAACATAGCACTGGGAAATTGGAACACTGACTTACTTGTGGGACCTTCCGTTGATGTTTTGCTGTATTTATCGCAAGTGCATTTAATGTGATTGACAATCATATCCTTGTTTCTGACAATAGTGGCTTTGTGCAACACAAAGTAAAGCGCACTCGTGCTGTCTGTCTGGAGGCCGCGCCATTGAATTAACTCAAAGCTGAACATACCGTTCAAAAGCATCATTGTTTTTATGTGCACGTGGCTGATGGTCCTGTAGGTGAAATCTGGCTGATTCTTTCACATTGTTGTGATATTAGTTGTAAATCAGATGCGAGCGGTTAACCTCTCCATTAGCTTCATTCCACAATAATTGACAGCGATAATTAAGCCTTCTGATTTTAGGACGAAATCTGATTGATTACCCCTGAAAGTTGAATTGCAAAATGAGGTTGAAGCCTGATAAACCCCAGAAATGCCACCTCCTGCATGCTGTGGCCCTGGTGTGGCAGCTGCTGTTCCTCGTTGGTGTGTCTTCTCTCTGTACAAACAAGTAGCAAAGAGGTAGAGTGTAGCTTCCATCACCTATGTCACCTCCAGACAACTCAACAAAGTTCTGTGTGGCAGGAGTTGCTATGGATGCAGGTGATCAGTTCCTTTTAGCATTGAATTTTGTCAATAATGACAAAAAAAAACAGCTTCCACTCCTATTACAATTGTAAGCATTTATATTATTTAAAACATTTTATTTGTTTCTTCCAAAGTTTGCAAACTTGTTTTATGTTTGACCTGAAAAAAAACACAACGGCTCGCAACTAATTTCACCCGATTTCTCTTTTTGTTGTTGTTTTTGTTCATTCAACTCAAATTTTTTTTTGCTAGAATTCCTCATCAACGCCGGGCAAAAGAGCTTTACAGGCTTTGTCGCAAAAAATTGAGCACACGCTGCTCACAATTTTCCATCCATTAAAATGAATGGACGGAAAATCTTAAGTACTGTAGTTTGTGCCTGATTTTGCAATGAGGGCCTTCTGCCCACCAAGCTCTCGTGCCCCATCTGCAAAGGAGGAAAATTTACCCACAGAAGTCCTAACTATAATCCACTTACCATTTCAAAGTAGGATAACAATACTTTCCCTCTATTTTTTGATTGGTAGCTTGGATTATTTATATTTAGTAAAAAAAAAATACATCTAACACACAGAAGGGGAAAAATTTGATTATATATAAGGGGGGAAAAATTCGGTTGATTTGCGTCTCCCGTTAGCGCCCTAAGGGGCACAAAGCAACTAGCGCCTGGGCATGGCGCCGCCAGCGTCTCCCGCAAAATTCAGTGGGAGGTCAGCGGCAGCGGTAACCGTTAGCGGTGCTGCGCCGGCGACGATGACAGCGCCCCGCTTATGCCCCAGTGCCCCCTGACTTACCGCCGGACGCTATGTCTAACAGGGTCAGGGGGGCCTACCTGCAGCCAGGGCGGCGCAAATTAAAGGCGAAGTGACGGGCGGCCATTTTTGTTGCTGGCCGCCTGCCAGCACCTGCCCCTGTTGCTGTCCCCGGCCTTCTGTGCTGCCCCCCCACTCAGGGTGCCAGCACTTCTCTTGAGTGCCGGACTCTTTTGCTGGCACTCCCGATCCCTGGTGGCCCAGCTGGGCCCCGGGTCGCGCTGCGCTAGGCCCCTCCCCTTTAATAAGGGGAGGAAGGCCTGCAGTACCGCGGCGCGACGTGCCGCAGCATGTGGCGCTGCGGCACGTAGCGCCGTGATATTCACTCGCAGCGCCCCAAGAGGGAGGCGGGGCGCTTCCAGTAGCACCCCGCCTCCCTCTTGGGGCGCTACCAGTGAACTTCGGGCGCGGGAGCACTTATTTTTTTCGGGGTGCTAAATGTAGCGCACTGGCAAAGTTAGCGCCCCAAAGGGGGCGCGACCCAATTTTTCCCCCTAGAAGTTTACATCAGTGGTTCCAGAGAAGGTTGCAATACAGTAGATGTTCATTCGGCCCATCATCTCTATGTCAAGTCTTTGAAAAGTATTCCAAAATGAATCCCACTATCTCCTTGTATCCTCTGTCTTCCTCAGCTTCAAATATTTATCCAATTTTCCTGCGATGGTCTCTGCCTCAATCACTTCCCGTAGCAAAGCATTCCCTGCTCCAAGAACCTTCTGTGTAAAGAAATTTCTCCAGGCCCCTCTTCTCACTCTCTTAGTGGCCATTTTAAATTGATCACTTGACACTGACTCTCCAACCAGAAGAACTAGCCTTTCCCTATTCTTGCCTTTTTTTGTGGTAAATAGTGATAGCAGTCAAGTTCCCTGAGAAGCAGAATCAATTGGCCTGCCGCATTTTGGATTCATCCCACATTGGACGACTGTACCTCCGCCATAATCATTGGTGCGTGAAGTAACTGATGTCTGCATAACATACTGGCCCAGAAATTCGGGTCCCAACGCGTGAGTACGGACGGAGTACTCACGCGTGGACCCGATGGAAGTGCCGGAATCTTGCATGCACTACACATGCGCGGGAAACCGGCACTTCCGATCCTCTGAACCAAGGGGTTCAGAGGTCGAACGCGTGCACGCGGGAGTCTGCGTGTGCGCGTTGAACTTCCTTTTTTTTTTCAGGTTTTAACGTGCGGGTAAGTCTGTACATTTTAGAAATGTAAAAAGCAGCCGTAAGGACTTCATTTTCAAAGGTAAGTGGTCAATTATTTAAAATTAAAACATTTTTTCCACAGGTTTTTTACTTTTAAATCCTTTAAAGCAAGGTAAGTTTATTTTTAGCCCTGTTTTTTTATAAAATTATTTTTTTCAAAAATTTAAATTTTTGCTTAAAATAGTTATTTAATGTCATTTATAGTTTATTTACAAAGTGTGATTTAAAATTTTTTTTATTTGAAGGTAAAGTACAGTTTTACAGCCTCAGCATTTATACGTTTTGACAGGTCTATATGTCAAGACTTATGAATGGAGCATTCCCTGCTCCGATTGGCTGCCTGCTGCTCACGTGATCCCAGGGGACGCTTCGCACTAACTACGCCCCTGGGACACGCCAGCTTAGCGCGCCAGCCTCTGGGACAGGCCTCGGAGAGGAATTCCACACAGGCCAAGAGGTCAACTGCCGGCACGCTAGGTAAGTGTAGGTCGGGGGCTTGCACCCGCGGGATGCCCCCGACCCGAATTTCTGGGCCAATGTCATTTGTTGAACCTATAGAGCAGCAGGTGTGCTGGTCCCAGCCCTACAATTTCACCACATGGAAAGGTTCTGACTCCAGTTGAGACTATCTGGGCTTAAACCAAGCAGACCTGCTTGCTCTCATCAGGGAAATGGAAGTAGTGCCTTTTTTGAATAGATAAAATATTCGTACACTGGCTTCCATAATGGTTCAAGTTTTTTTTTGCAGCAAGCTTATATTGTACTTATTAATACATTAGTTTTACACACTGCAGCAGCAAGGTGGCATGAGGGAAAGGCGATGAAAGATAGTTGGAGTCCCATTGGTTTGTTTCACAGTTGTTGTGCTAGGAACATGTGGCGGTGTTCTCCCGCCTATCCTATTGCTTCAATCTGCTGCATGTCACCTTTTGCCATTTCAGCCAAGGGTACAGAGGCAGCATTAGCATCAGACCACTTGGAGGAGGGGTATTGCACAGCACAGTAGTGCTGAACTGGGGCAGTGGGAGGGGCGGGCGGTTGCGGGGGGGCTTCCCGAACGTAACTGTGTGGTATTCAAGTTTGTGTGTGTGATTAAATACTAGAAAGTCCCTACCGCAGCCTACTTAACACCTAGAATAGGGGGAAAACTAGCAGAGCAACAGTGAGAAATGTAGAAAAGGCTCGAGCCTAAAATCTCTGGGGATCTGACCTGGTAGATGCACATACAGGATTCACATCAAGGACCGATCAGATGTGATATTTAACCAACTGAAGAACTTGCTTGTCATTTGCTCATTAATGAGTTGTTTGTTCATTTAGGGAATTCATTGATAAACATCCTATCACCGCAGTGGATTATCATTATGAGCACAAGTTGAAATAAGTATGAACAAAGGGTTGTAGTTTCAGATGATAAAGTATCAGTAAATCAACACGGATTTAACAGAGATGAAAATAATTCAACACAAAGCAACTTGATGACATCGTAGAAGAGGTTACATTATCTTTGAGCAGCAAGATGGGAAAAAAATGTTTGAAAAATAATGACTGGCCTAAGCATGTAACACATATGCATGGAGTCTCTCTTTGTTTTCAAGCTTGTATCCGTGTTTGTGCCTTTGTTACTTTGTGGGTGTTGGCTCAAAAGAGATATTTACTGTCACTAGGTATAACATGTCATTTACCTATCCATATATAGTGTAAGAGACTGAGGTGCCACCATGGCCAGGAGGGCATGATTACAAGCTGATCAGTTTACATGGGCAGTCTCCATTACAAATGTGGATGTAGGAATTCATAATGGATATGCAAAATAAGGTCAGAATGCATGACTTTAAAATGGGGACTGAACTGCACCTGAGTGAGCTGGTTTAATTATCGCCGGCCGTGTAACCTTGCCTTACCTGAAGTTTACATTTGGTGCTGACTCGCTGTGCAATGTCTGAAGTTATGCGGCAGTTCAGGAGAGTCCCTGAGGAAGTTCTCAGTGCAGGAGAGGTGGTGTAGAGGTAGAGCTTGATGTCACTGTAAGCTGATCCATGTCTGCAGTTGATGTCGCCAAGGGGCAGCATATAATTGAGGCATAGGATGGGGCCAAGGATTGATCCTTGAGGGACTCCTGAGGTAAAAGTTCAGGGGCGGGAGAAGAAGCCACTGTATAGGTATGCTCTGCCTACAGTTGGATAGGTAAGAGTGGATCCACGTGACCGCAGTCCCACCGAGCTGGACAACGGAGGGAAGGCTTTGGACGAGGATGGTGTGGTCATGTCAAAGGCTGAAGAGCAGTTGAGGAAGGATGATGCACCATGATCACTGTCACAGAGAGCTATTTCAGATCTGTGGGAGGGGAGAAAAGTGGTTGGAGGGAGTCAAACAGACAATTGCAGGCGAGATGGCATGGCTCTAGGAGGAGGCATGTTTGAGGACTTTGGAGATGAATGGGAGGTTGAGATAGGAAGCAGGTTAGTAAAACAGAAGAGTTAAGGGTCTTTTTAAGACAATGGTGGCAGTTTTGAATGCATGGGGGAGAGAATCATTTACAATGTCAGCTAACATGGGAACCAGGGAGGGAATTTGGGTGGTCAGCAGTTTAGTGGAAATAGTGTTCAGTGAGCTGGAGGTCAATCTAATGGATGAGATGAGCTTGGAAAGGGCTTTGCGGTTAATGGAAGATAAACTAGAGAGACTGGAGTTCAGGCCTAGTGTAGGGGGAGGTTTGGCTTGGTGGGCAAGAGGCAAGAAGGAAGTAGCAGAGGCAGCTGAGCAGATGGTGTCTATCTTGCTAACAAAGAAATCCATGAGCTCCTTGCATCTGTTGAGGTTTAACGTAGAACGGCCACAGAGATTGTTTTAAGGAGGGGGTTGGTAATGGAGAAAAGAAGCCTGGGCTTATCTTTGCTCTCCAGAATGATCCTAGAGTGGTGTGCAAATGAGAGCAAGGCCCAGTAGAACTTCTTGTGGTTCAGCCACATCTAGTGATCAATGGCTGAGCCAATTGTGTGTCAGTTCACATCTCTTAGTCCTGACTGAGTGATGATGGGAGGAATATCAGGGGGAAATGACTGGGATGGGAGATAGTAAACTGGGGACAAGGGCATCAAAGGTGGAAGTGAAGGAATGGTTGAGAAACTCAACAGTTGCAGAGGTATTGTGACAAATGTAAGGCTAAAGGAAACATGGGGTAGGGGAGAATGAAGGAAATGGGGTTGGAAAAGAGTGGCGGGGGGTGGGGGGTGGAGGATGTTGGCTGTGAGGGATACAAGGAAGTGTTTGGAGATGACTGCCAGTGATTAAGACCATGGAAGTAGAGAGGCCACGAGAGACCAACCAACAGCATTTGCTCCAGCATTATTTGGATCTTTGCAGGCAATGATATCTTGGTATATGGTACAAGCACTGTGACATTAGCAGATGTATGGTAGACTTTGAATTTTGAACAGTTTTGTGGTTGAACTCAACCAGGTTATCCAGAGTTCTTCAGCTGAGAGCTGCTGATGATATTGGAGATAATACTGGAAATTTTTGTGAAGAGTGAATGCATATCACAATATTTTAGGTTTGATTGGAGCAGTTGCTGATCATTCATCTCCAAAATGGAGCTACTGACCTCTTAATTCTGATCTGATGGTGTTTGGCTCTTGGTCATCTTCAGGCAACCTTCTGTAACGCCAATCACACCCTTTGTTGAATAGTGTAGTGCCTCCCTGCTCCCAAATAAAGACTACCTCTGATGATGTTCTGATCTCATGGAAGCATTTACAAATGAGACCAGCTCCAGGAGAGTTCTGCTGCAGCATAAAGACTTGCCACCTTCCAGCATTTTCAAACTGTTGTCAAACGCTCCATCTAGAGCAAGGAATTTAATTTTAGAGTGAAGTTTAGTCTGTCACCGATCATCTCTAGTTTCACATAGAACGTGCACAATACAGAAACAACAAATCATCACACAATGATTTGGGTGAAGAAGGCCCATTGGCCTATTTAATATCACCTCTCCCAAATACCAAGCTTACCATCTTCCCATTACAACTTTTAACTTGAACAAGCAGACAGGACCTTGATTATGCAAAGTGCAGTACCTCTGACCGACGTGCTCAAGTTCTGTTTCAAACCTACAATCTCCCGACCTAGAATACTACCAACTGAGCAAAACGGACACTGATAGTAGAAGCTGTTCAACATTTATCAACGAGGAAATGACCTTCATTCTGGTGCACGTACGCATGCATGCATGATTCTCTTGGGTGGTGGGGGGTTAGGGAGGAGAAAGGGGGCCATTGGTGTGAATAATTGGCCTGAATGCTGTAGAATCAGATACTGAGACCAGAATGATGCTGGAATGGCAAGTATAATGAAGGTACTAAAAGAGGAGAATAATATTTGTGTGACATATCGGTTCTTTTGTACTGTGAAAGCAGGTTCCAAGGAGGAAGGGGAGTGGTTGCAAGGTGGTAGAAGGTAAAATCTAAATGATACTCTAAACCACAGGATTGAGTCTTATTAGTTTGTACACATCTTCTCAATACCAGGATTTGTTTTTAGCCTTTAATTCCTTCCGGGTATGCATTGTTTTATACTGGTAACAAATTTAAATCTTTGTAAGTTTGAAAATGGCTGTCAACAGCCAGTAATTAGCTGCTCCAGGGGATTGTTGTGGTGCGGCATGTGTTGGCATGTTACAGTCCTTGGAAGAGTCTTGTCAATTTATTGGAGAATGGTGTTCTTAGCAATCTGTTTCAGAAGGGGGTCAGTAAAAGAAAATGCTGAACTTTATTGTAAACTTGCTTGCCTGGTTAGGTCATTTCCACTAGTTTTCTTCTATTCCTCTGGCTGCAGCACTGCACAGACACTGGCTGCTTGGCTATCAGTTTAAACGATATATCGTGTTAAATAGACTTATTCCTTGAAGCTCATTGCCGTGCTTGGCAGTACTGCACTCAACATCTGTCTCTACAATAAGTTGAGTTGGCACTAGAAAATAAGGACATTTATACTGTGTAATTGAGATCAATCTAACCCTATCTATAATATATGCATCTCATCTCATGTCCTCCAGTGTGTCCACTGCTGACTGGATCAGACAGATGCAAGAACCAGAGATGATCTTGCGCTGAGCATAGCATCGGACGATCTGGTTGGACTTGACTGTAGAACTTTCATCTGCAATGGTAATCAGAATGATCTGAGTTTCTAACATGATAGTTACGTATGTAAAACCCACACAGGATGCTTTGTAGTGAAAGATGAATTGACTGTCTAAATGCAGTACATGACATCATTTTACCCTTTAGCTGAAAGTGATGTTTACTGGCATATGAATAAAAGTAAAACCTGGAAGAATCTCATTGTTGGCTATTGCTGAATTTCTTTATGGTTTTTGTTAGGTAGTCATGCATTTGGTTTATTGGCAGTTAACTGCTTGGTAAAAGTATCATGCACTGTTTCTCATTTCTATAACTGTCAGGAAACACTGAACAGCCTGGGGCTCTGTTCTCTAGAAAAGAGAAGGCTCAGGGGTGACCTGCTAGAGGTTTTTACATTTTCGAAGGGGTTTGGTAGGATAAATGTAGAGAAAATGTTTGTGGGGGAGTCCAAAACTAGGGGTCATAAATATAAGATAGCCACTAATAAATCCAATAAGGAACTCAAGAGAAACTTCTTTACCCAAAGAGTGGTTAGAATGTGGAACTTGCTACAACAAGGAGTAGTTGAGGCAAATAGCAGAGATGCATTTAAGGGGAAGCTAGATAAGTACATGAGGGAGATGAAGTCAGGTGGGAGGAGGCTTGTGTGAAGCATAAACACCTTCATAGGCCAGTTGGGCTGAACGTCTTGTTTCTGTGCTGCAATTTCTATGAAATTCTACATTCAGAAAATAGAATGAAATGTCCCCAACCTGGTAAATGTCCAAATCAAATCAAATCAACTTTTATTGTCATTGTTAGTGCACAAGTGCAGTACAACGAAATGTAGGCTTGCGGCTCCCGAGAGTGTACAATTTGGATTAGGACACTTAAACATTTCAACATACATTTGTACATATATATTAGCATAAATATGACCATAATAAAGTGCATCGGCAGATGTGCAGGCTTTAGTGTTTATTTGTGGAGTTCAGTAGGATGACAGCCCTGGGAAAGAAGCTGTTCCTAAATCTGGTCGTACGGGTGCGAATGCATCTGTAGCGTCTTCCAGATGGTAGGAGGGCGAACAGACTGTGGCTGGGGTGGGTAGGGTCTTTGATGATGGACCGTGCCCTCCGTAGGCAGCGTTTCTGATATATATGTTCTATGGTCGGTAGCCGGGTGTCGGTAATGCGTTGGGCAGTTTTGACTACCCGCTGCAGGGCTTTCCGGTCATGGGAGCTACAGCTGCCGTACCATACCGTGATACAGTTTGTCAGGATGCTCTCTATAGTGCAGCGGTAGAAGTTAGAGAGGATCGGGGTTGACAGGTTACATCCCTTCAGCCTCCTCAAGAAATATAGGCGCTGCTGGGCCTTCTTCACCAGAGAGGAGGTGTTGAGGGACCAGGAGAGGCCTTCCGTGATGTGGACTCCGAGGAACTTAAAGCTGGCCACCCTTTCCACCTCCGCCCCATTGATGTGGATGGGGGTGTGACTTCCGCCTTTGGACTTCCTGAAGTCCACGATTATTTCCTTTGTTTTCTTGGTGTTAAGGGCCAGGTTGTTGTCGGCGCACCACTTCACGAGATGCTGGACCTCCTCCCTGTAGGCTGACTCATCGTTGTTGGTGATCTGGCCTACTACCGTGGTGTCATCTGCAAACTTGATGATGGTGTTGGAACCATTAACCAAGCACATTTATCAATGAAGAGTAGAGCCATGAATACAGTAAAATAGATTAAACAATTGGAGGTGGGGAAGGAGGAGGTGAAGTGTTTATGTGTAAATTATACAATTATAATATTTTTAACTTCCATTTTTGCAAGATTTTTTCCTCCTTCCTTCTTTGGATTCCCTGTGCCACAATAAAGTGGCAGGAAAATTGACACGTTAGGAGGCTTCTTGGAATGGTAAACCAGGAGCAAGAAGGTGTGCGTCAACCCAGCATAGGTTAAAGATTCCCTGTTCCCTATGGTTTTCCTCCCTCATATTAGGAGGAGAGGCCTCAACCTGATGCATCCCTAGTCATTCCAGTTGAGATCAAGAACTTGCCATGTGCAGATTTATGGGGGTAAACTATTGTCTTGCCACTTCTCAGCACACTGCTGTCGTTTGGCCGCTTCCCTATATTTATTTCAACATAGTATTTTAGGCAGCACCCTAGGCAGATATCTACTTGACTGATCCTTTGTGATCCCTTTGATTTTTTTTGTCTCTCTGTAAATTTATCTTGACCCCGATATGACTTCACTTGTTTTGAACTTCACTTAAAAGGAGTTGTTCCGGCAAGATTAAATTTATAGGTGGCAAACGAGCTGACGCAGCAAATCCACAGCTAGCAAAATTACACTTTTGATCTAATTTTCACAAAAGAGCAACAAAAACTGAGCCTCTCTGTTGAACCTCTGCCAAGCCCACCATTTTGGAAGAGTGCCAACTCTGGGAGCTGCAGCTGCATGTTCCCACCCCCTGTAGCCTGACCCTGTTACCCTGACAGCGCATGCAACAATACTCTAAATCTTACAAGGACTTAGCACTGATTGAGTAGCTTTCAATAAATGAGGCCACCACCAGTTATGCTTCCAAGCTTTAAAAAAAAATGATAGATGTTTCGCAGGTGATAAAATAATTTGAAACAAGTCTCGCCGTAGTCAAGCCATTCTTATGCTGAACACAGAGCTGGCCAATTTTGTTTATTTTTTTTAAAGGAAGCTTTTACAAGACAATTCAGACATTCTCCCTCCACTCCCCACCCCCACCCCGGCCCCCCACCCACTCCCCTCCGAGCCCCTCTCACCCAGTCCAATAATCGGCTCGTTTGCAGGTACGCTCGGCCATAGCTTTGTAGTATCGTCATGTGACAGCGGCAATTTAGACATTTTTTTTTCAAAAAGTGACCAAAACCACATTCATGCTTCCAGAAAGTTCACCACAGATTCAGACTGAGAGGCTCTCTTCTTTTTAGACGTCGTGGGTTTCTAGAAAGGAGAATAGTTCCGTAAACTTTGGAGCCGGCCGAAAACCCACACAGACAGACTGACTGTTGTTTGCATCTCCAATCCAGTTACTGCAAGTGGGGTCAGCGGGTCAGTGGCAGGCACAGAACTCTCCCCCCTTCTCTCTCCCTCTGCAGAGATCATTTTTCCAGATTTGTCAAAACAAAATTGCTCTATCCGAAACCCAAGTTGAGCCTCGTTCTAAAAACATTAAAAAAGTACACTGCATTCAGTTGCTAAAAGCGTTTTTGTGATTTCATTAAATAAAAATAACATACAACGAAATACAAAAATTAAACATCTAAAACAATTTTGTTCCGTCGTGGATCTCTGTCGATACATTTGGCAAGATGCTCTTTTAATTTTGTCAGCACAAAGGGAGGGTGTGGTGTCAAACGCGCTGAGATTGTCACTTATACTAAAGCCCCTTAATTGCAGGTAGTTCAGAGATCAGCGCATTGAATATTGAGTTTCGAAACAGTGTAACAGCAGTGTACTTTGCTAGCCCTTGTGTCTAGGTCACTCCTTCCAGGGCACCTTCCTACCTGAGGAAGGTATTAGGGTGAAGACTTAGCCAAGTGCAGAAGGGATGAGCTGTAGCCAAATTAGTTGGGGATTTGGGGGCTGTCTTAGGTGCATTGGGCTTTCGAAAACCATAGAATCTTACAGCACAGAAGGAGGCCATTTGGCTCATAGTGCCTGTGCCGGCTCTTTGATACTAGTAACCTAAATAATGAAATAAGTGTATGTACATATTAAAAATGCAAGAGATTATTTAGAAAGGAAGTTGAATTAGAAGGCCTGAGATCCTCCTGCTCCACCCTTATTTCTTTTACTGGGAATTAAAAAAAAAGAACAAAACACTTTGTGGTATTCATAGCGATGGACTGTCGGATCCTCATAGTGAGTATTGCTAAGGTCGGACTGAGCCACCCCAACGCCTGCCCTGAGTTTATTGAAATTGGGAGATTTAAAATAATTGCAGGGGTCGACAGGGAATGACTCCTCTCTGGTAGGGAAATCTAGAACAAGGTGACGTACTGTTGGATTTTGAACTAATTGACTCCTAAAGGGGCTGGCTCTAATTTTAAGATGATACCTTCTTGTTCTGGATTCTCCCACCAGAGGAATAGTTCCTCTGTACCTACTCTGAATCCCTTTAACGACATCAATTAGATCACCCCTCAACCTTCTAAACTCAAAGGACTAAAACGCGTATAAAGGAGATCTAGCTACACGGACAGAGTGATGGCTGGAGGACAGAAAACAAAGAATAGGGGTGACATGAATCTTGTCATTTATGTGGAAATGACATGAAATGATACTGGGTGGCCTGCTGGTGGCGCTGTCCAGGGAGAGTATAAATACTCGGGCATGGGCCCAGCTTGCTCAGGACATTCTTTAACAGGAACTAGTGAAGGACACAACTAGATCTCCATGTTGAAAAACTGTTGATTAAAGCCTTGTTTAATACTTAGACTAAGTGCCTAGTAGTTTTCTTATGCCAAGGGGTAAAAGAATTTCTCAAACGACAAAGCTGTTTTATGTGGTCTTCCATAGTGATCTGTGTTGGGGCCAATCATATTTTATAAATGATCTGGGCTCAGGAATTGAGGATGATACCAAAACTGAGAGGTTATACTTATAGCAGGAAAGGCTGAACGGGGCTGGGGCTCTTTTGTCCGGAAAAGAAAAGGCTAAGGGATGACCTCATAGAGGTCTTTAAAATTATGACGGGGTTTGATAGGGTAGATGTAAAGAAGATGTTTCCACTTGTGAGGGAGACCAAAACTAGGGGCCATAGATATAAGATAGTCACTAATAAATCTAATAGGGAATTCAGGAGAAACTTCTTTACCCAAAGAGTGGTGAGAATGTGGAACTTGCTGCCCCACCAAGTAGTTGAGGCGAATAGCACAGATGCATTCAAGGGAAAGCTAGATAAGCACATGAGGGAGAAAGGAATAGAAGGATATGCTGATAGGGTGAGTTGAAGAGGGGTGGGAGGAGGCTCGTGTGTAGCATAGACGCCAGCATGGACCAGTTGGTCTGTTTCTGTGCTGTACATTTTATGGCCAGGATCTTAACTGAAGAGGCGCGTTGGGGGCGGGACTGCTGCCTTTCGGGTTCTTGCCGGCCAATTAAGAGAAAGCCGGTGTCAGATGACGTCAGTTGATGACGCATCATCTGCTGGTTTTCTTAAAGGGGCCACCACCATTTCTTTTTGACAGATGATTTTCTCAGTGTTTGACAGCATTGAGGTGCTGCAAACACTGACAATCACTGTACAAAGGTGAGCACTTGCACCCAGGCTCCCCAGTGACTCTCTCCTTAGGCTAAAACAGATGGCAGCTGCAGGAGAGGGTACAGAAGCGATCTGTCACTGGTGAGAGAGGTTCTCCCAATGAGGTGGGATTACACAAACACTTCAAAGCTTGTCACGTACAGAAAATTCTAAACACATTAAAAATTACTTTCCCAACATTTTTTTACCTCTGCAACTGACCAGTGTCCCAATGGATCCTTCACACCACTTCTGCAGCTGTCATCTATACACAAACATTACAGTAGACCCACAGCACGCCACATTTACCCTGGTGGGGTTTCCTGACATCGGGAAGCCCGCAGTAGAAGTGTCAAAATTGGAAAAAGCCTCTTAACTACCTGTTAACTCCCTGTTACGACAGAGATGAGGAGGAATTTCTTCACCCAGAGAGTGGTGAACCTGTGGAATTCTCTGCCAAAGAAGGCAGTAGAGGCCAATTCATTAAATATATTCAAGAAGGAGTTGGATACATTTCTTAAGGTTAAAGGGATCAAGGGATATGGAGAGAAGGCAGGAACAGGGTACTGAATTTGGATGATCAGCCATGATCTCATTGCATGGCGGAGCAGGCTCGAGGGGCCGAATGGCCTACTCCTGCTCCTATCTTCTATGTTTCTATGTTAACAAGCAGTTAAGTGGCTATAATCCTCTTCCCACCGCTAGGAGTCGAGTCGCTGCGCAAATCGGGGTCCTGACTCCCGGGAAGATTGATTGGAGGCGGGTTGGAAGCGGGTTCAGGACGCGCTGCCAATCTTTTTGATTTTGCCAGCAGTCCCGCCTCCAAACCCGACCCCTGAGCACAGGCAACATCGCCCTCTATGTCATTCAAGTAAGCTAAATTTCATACATCTTATAAACCTTAGACATGAATGGTAAATTCCAACCTATTTCTCTGGCCTGTGTGAGGAAAGGATGAAAGAATAATACCCCTAGTTCCCTTTACTCCTCCACCCCATTTAAACGCTTGCTTTCCTTATTCTTCCTACCAAAATGCACCACCTTATCTATGTTGAAATTATTTTGACAATTGCACGATCATGCTGCAAGTTTATTAATGTCTTCTTGTAATTTGTCGCAGTCTTCCTCAGTATTGACTATACCCCCCAAATTTGGTGTTGGCCGCAAATTTTTGAGATTGTACTTCTGATTCCCGAGTCCAAATCGTTTATGGAAATGATGTACAGCACCAATCCCTGCGGAACACCACTTCCCACCTTTTGTCAGTCTGAGTAACCTCCCATAACCCCATCTCTCTGCTTTCTGTTTTGTAGCCAGCTTGCTATCCATTCTGTTACTTGTCTCCTGACTGCATGCTTGCTCTATATAAACCTGTTCAAAGTATATTAACAGTTAAACAAAATAATCTGTGCACAGTGGGGACAGAGTACACTAGTCAGTGCAGTGATTAACTTCTAATTGCCAAAGCCAATATTGGACACACAGTTGCAACAGCCAGAACTACTTTATTTGACGCACTGATGATAACGTGACCAACAGCATCACAAGCTTTAATATCAAAGAATATATAAAGTACTTTGTTCGATGTTAACTGACAATCTAGAAGAGAAGAAAGAAACTTGCATTTATATAGCGCCTTTCATGACCTCAGGATGTCCCAAAGTGCTTTCCAGCCAATGAAGTACTTTTGAAGTGTAGTCGCTGTTGTAATGTGGGAAATGCAGCAGCCAGTTTGCACACAGCAAGCTCCCACAAAGAGCAATGTGATAACGGCCAGATAATCTGTTTTAGTGATGTTGATTGAGCGATAAATGTTGGCCAGGACACCGGGGAGAACTCCCCTGCTCTTCTTCGAATAGTGTGCTGGGATGTTTTACGTTCACCTAAGAGGGAAGATGGGGCTTCGGTTTAACGTCTCATCCAAAAGACGGAGTCTGAATCATTACAGGCACAAATGTAGTTTAACTGTGTTGCAGTACCTCAGTAATAGCCAAATTCTTTTTGATTGCAATATAACGGAGTTATGTTCGTGGTCAAAGAGAACTGTTTGGCTTAGCAAGGTTGCATTAACACTTTTATTCAATGTACCTCTGGTAAACTTTATTCCTGGAATATTCAGACTGTTCCTGTATGATATAAGCTTGGATATGCAGCCCTGTCTGTCTAGTACATTAGCTGTTCAACTTCCTCTGGGATGCTCAACTTCACCTCTGGGGTTAAAGCTGGCAGCAATTCAGTCTCTAGTTGTCTTATTTCTTTGTCATTTTCTCATCCTAGCTTAACTAACCTTAGATGTAATAAAAAACAGAAAGTGCGGGAAATTGCAGGACAGGCAGCATCTGTGGAGAGAGAAACAGAGTTAACCTTTCATCGAAACCTTAAGAACATAAGAACATAACATAAGAAGTAGGAACAGGAGTAGGCCATACGGCCCCTCGGGCCTGCTCCGCCATTCAATAGGATCATGGCTGATCCGAACCTAGACTCACGTCCACTTCCCTGCCCGCTCCCCGTAACCCCTAATTCCTTTATCAGCTAGGAAACTGTCTATCTCCGTTTTAAATTTATTTAATGTCGCAGCTTCCACAGCTCTCTGAGGTAGCAAATTCCATAGATTCACTACCCTCTGAGTGAAGAAGTTTCTCCTCATCTCAGTTTTGAAAGGGCAGCCCCTTATTCTAAGATTATGCCCCCTAGTTCTAGTCTCACCCATCAGTGGAAACATCCTCCCCGCATCCACCCGATCAAGCCCCCTCACAATCTTAAATGTTTCGATAAGATCGCCTCTCATTCTTCTGATTTCCAAGGAGTAAAGGCCCAACCTACTCAACCTTTCCTCATAAGTCAACCCCCTCATCTCCGGAATCAACCGAGTGAACCTTCTCTGAACCGCCTCGAGAGCAAGTATATCTTTTCTTAAATATGGAAACCAAAACTGTACGCAGTATTCCAGGTGTGGCCTCACCAGTACCCTGTATAACTGAAGCAAGACTTCCCTGCTTTTATACTCCATCCCCCTTGCAATAAAAGCCAAGATTCCATTGGCCTTCCTGATCACCTGCTGTACCTGCATACTAACCTTCTGTGTTTCATGCACCAGGACCCCCAGATCCCTTTGTACAGTAGCACTTTGCAGTTTCTCTCCATTTAGATAATAACTTGCTCTTTGATTTTTTCTGCCAAAGTGCATAACCTCACACTTTCCAACATTATATTCCATCTGCCAAATTTCTGCCCACTCACTTAGCCTGTCTATGTCCTTTTACAGGTTTTTTATGTCCTCCTCACTCACTGTGTTCCCTCCCATCTTTGTATCGTCGGCAAACTTGGATATGTTGCACTTGGTCCCCTCCTCCAAATCGTTAATATAGATTGTAAAGAGTTGGGGTCCCAGCACTGACCCCTGCGGAACACCACTATTTACTGATTGCCAACCCGAGAATGAACCATTTATCCCAACTCTCTGTTTTCTGTTAGATAGCCAATCTTCCACCCATTCCAGTATATTACCCCCAATCCCGTGATTTTTTATCTTGTGCAGTAATCTTTTGTGTGGCACCTTGTCAAATGCCTTTTGGAAGTCCAAATACACCACATCCACTGGTTCCCCTTTATCCACCTTGTTTGTTACGTCCTCAAAGAATTCGAGCAAATTTATCAAACATGACTTCCCCTTCATAAAACCATGCTGACTCTGTCCGATTAAATTATGCTTATCCAAATGTCCTGTTACTGCTTCCTTAATAATGGACTCCAACATTTCACCAACCACAGATGTTAGGCTAACTGGTCTATAGTTTCCAGACTTTTGTCTACCTCCCTTTTTAAATAAGGGCGTTACATTAGCAGTTTTCCAATCTGCTGGGACCTTTCCTGAATCCAGGGAGTTTTGGAAAATTACCACCAATGCATCCGCAGTCCCTACCGCTACTTCTCTCAAGACCCTAGGATGTAAGCCATCAGGTCCAGGGGATTTATCCGCCTTAAGTCCCATTATCTTACCAAGTACCATCTCCTTAGTGATTTTAATTGTGTTTAGCTCCTCCCCCGCTAAAGCCCCCTGTTTGTCCAATGTTGGGATATTTTTAGTGTCCTCTACTGTAAAGACTGATACAAAATATTTGTTCAGCGTTTTTGCCATCTCCATGTTCCCCACTACTAATTTCCCGGTCTTGTCCTCTAAGGGACCAACATTCACTTTAGCCAGCCTTTTTCTTTTTATATAACTGTAGAAACTCTTGCTATCTGTTATTATTTTTTTTGCTACTTTACTTTCATAATCTATCTTCCCTTTCTTAATTCATCTTTTAGTTATTCTTTGCTGGCTTTTAAATGCTTCCCAATCTTCTATCCTCCCACTAGATTTGGCTACTTTATATGCCCTTGTTTTCAGTCGGATACTATCCTTTATTACTTTACTAGCCACGGATGGCTGTCTTTTCTTTTACGCCCCTTTTTCCTCAGTGGAATATATTTTTCTTGAAAGTTGTGAAATATCTCCTTGAATGTACACCACTGCTCATGTACCGTCTTATACCTTAATCTATTTTCCCAGTCCACTTTAGTCAACTCTGCTCTCATACCTTCATCGTCTCCTTTATTTAAGCTTAGTACGCTGGTTTGAGATCCAACTCTCTCGCCCTCCAACTGAATTTGGAATTCAACCATGTTATGGTCACTCATTCCAAGGGGATCCTTTACTAGGACATTTTTTATTAATCCTGTCTCATTACACAGGACCAGATCTAAGATTGCCTGCCCCCTGGTTGGCTCAGTAACATACTGCTCAAGGAACCCATCCCTAATGCACTCTATGAACTCTTCCTCAAGGCTGCCCTGCCCAATTTGATTTGTCCAGTCAATATGAAAGTTAAAATCTCCCATGATTATAGCTGTTCCCTTATTACAAGCCCCGACTATTTCCTGATTTATACTCCGACCAACAGAGTTGCAACTGTTAGGAGGCCTATAGACTACGCCCACTAGTGACTTTTTTCCCTTATTATTCCTTACCTCCACCCAAACTGTTCACTATCCTGATCCTTTGACCCAATATCATTTCTCACTATTGCAGTGATTCCATCCTTTATTAACATAGCCACCCCACCTCCCTTTCCTTTCTGTCTGTCCTTCCTAATAGTCAAATACCCCTGGATGTTTAGTTCCCAGTCATGGTCACCTTGCAGCCATGTTTCTGTAATGGCCACCAGATCATACCCATGTGTAGTTATTTGTACCGTCAACTCGTCTATTTTGTTACGAATGCTGCGTGCATTCAGATAAAGAACTTTTAAATATGTTTTGTGACAATTTATTTCTGCTTTTACCCCCTTTACTACTTTACCTTTATCTTTATATATTCTGTCCCTTCCTGACACGCTCTGGTTTTTAATTCCCCCACTGCTACCTTGCTCTATTGCCTTCTCCGCTGACATTTTTATTTTTCGCTCTCTTGAAACCTCCCCCCCACTAATTAGTTTAAAGCCCTCTCTACAGCCCTAGTTATTTGATTCGCCAGGATTCTAGTCCCAGCACTGGCCAAGTGAAGTGCATTCCAACGGAACAGCTCTCTCCCGTCCCAGTACTGGTGCCAGTGTCCCAAGAAGCAAAACCCATTTCTCCCACACCAGTCTTTGAGCCACGCATTTAACTCTCTGATTTTATTTACCCTAGCCAAATTTGCTCGTGGCTCAGGTAGTAATCCAGAGATTATTACCCTTGTGGTTCTGCTTTTTAATTTGGCCCCTAGCTGCTCATACTCCCTCAGCAGAACCTCTTTCCTTGTCCTATCTATGTCGTTGGTACCAACATGGACTACGACAACTGGATCCTCCCCATCCCACTCCAAGTTTCTCTCCAGCCCAGAGGAGATATCCTTAACCCTGGCACCAGGCAGGCAACACAACCTTCGGGACTCTCGCTCTCGGCTGCAAAGAACCCTATCTATCCCCCTAATGATACTATCCCCTACCACTACAACGTTTCTTTTTACTCCCCCCACTTGAATGGCCCCTCGTTCCACGGTGCTGTGGCCAGGTTGCTCATCCTCCCTGCAGTCACCGTTCCCGTCCTCACAGGGAGTAAGAGCCTCGAACCTGTTGGACAAGAGCAAGGGCTGCGGCTCCTTCAACACTACCTCCTGGATCCCCATACCTGCCTCACTCATAGTCACACCCTCCTGTCCCTGACCACGGACTACATTTGAATTAGTTAATCTAATTGGTGTGACTACTTCCTGGAACACAGAGTCCAGGTAACTCTCCCCCTCCCTGATGTGTCGCAGTGTTTGAAGCTCGGACTCCAGCTCATCAACACGGAGCCGGAGTTCCTCGAGCAGCCAGCACTTACTGCAAATGTGATCACTGTGAACATCAATGGTGTCCACCAGCTCCCACATATTGCAACAGTAACACATCACCTGCTCTCCCACTCTATGTAATTAATTAAATTTATTATTATTATTTTTAAATACCCTCTGCCCTGATACTAGATGATGAATATCACACCTCTATTTAATTGAACTTATCAACTTATAAAGGTTTAAAAGGGAAGGAAGAGTACTCACCAACCAGCCAATCACCTACCAGCTTGGCTGTGATGTCACTTTTGAATTCTGACCTCCCCTTGGAATGTTGCCTGTGGAGCCTGTTTAGGCTGCCTCGCCTCGCTGCTCCGACTCGACTCAACACCCGCTGCTGCACCCGGCTGCCTCAACTGGGCCTCGCCTCTCTGCTCCGCCTCCGCGATGTCTGCTAATCCTGAGACTGGCAGGAAAAACAAGGCCAGATACAAAACAGAAACAGCACCTAACACCCCACTTATCCTAACTCTCTTACTTACCCAAACTCTCACGGCACTCTCTGCTACTTGCACTCCGAAACCTTGTTTCTCAAATCTGTACAGTTACTTCACTGTCTCTACACCCAGACTGGAGCAGTTGAATAACAGTGGTGATGCACTTTATAAATTTACCTCAGAGAAAACACTTTCTTAACTTTTGAATTTTCAACCTTTTTTTGGGCTGGAAACCTGCTTTCTAAACTCTTTACAGCTTTTAACGTTATATCTCTTTTATAAACCTTCTGGTTTCACTGTGACCTTTTTTATACCTTTATATTAACAAAGTAAATACCATTTCAGGGAACATGATTATTAGCACCTTCTCGAGGACAATTAGGGATGGGCAATAAATGCTGGCTTTGCCAGCAACGCCCACATCCCAGAAACAAATTTAAAAAAAGTAACCTACCAAGGTGATTCATTCTGTTACCTGAATCCATTCTAAAATGTCATTCAGTTTAAATAGAAACACTCCTTTCCTGTCTCAGCACTGAAGTTACAATAATAAGACACCTCAGTTTGATAGGAACCTTTGTTCATTATTCTCTTATTTACCCAGACAGTGTGACCTCTTCATACACCTTGACACACCTACACTTGCACAGCACCGGTCCTTTCATTAAGAATATCTGGTCTTTCCGATGAATACTTTTTTGTTCCAGCTCTGAATTTTTTGGTCAGTTCTTACAGAATTCCAATATTAATTAATCCTTTTGGTTTTCCTAGAATTTAGTAAGGTGGTTCAGGAGGTCACGTTTTCTACAAGTTACTGGGCTCTGTGCGCGTTTGATGGGTTTTCACATTAAAATTGGATATTTTAAAGCCCTAATAAAAAAATGGATTTGAATTGCACAGTAAAAGTGTGATAAATTGTCGACGGTTAAGTCAGTGGATTTGACACCGAAACTCATGATCACATTTATCTGGAAGTTTCTATTGATGGCTGGTTTTGTTTTGTTGGTGCCTCGTACAGTAAAAGTGAAAATACGGAGAGGAAATAAAGTAATATGATTGGGAGGTAAATGAGAAGAACCAAAAGATGGGCCAATTATTACAGACCCCTGGTTCTGGACTCCCCGGCCATCGGGAACATCCTTCCTACATCTAGTCTGTCTAGTCCTGTTAGAATTTTATACGTTTCAATGAGATCCCCTCTCATTCTTCTAAACTCCAGCGAGTATAAGCCCAATCGATCCAATCTCTCCTCATACGTCATTCCTGCCATCCCAGGTATCAGTCTGGTGAATCTTCGCTGCACTCCCTCCATGGCAAGAACATCCTTCCTCAGATAAGGCGACCAAAACTGCACACAATACTCAAGGGGTGGTCTCACCAAGGCCCTGTACAACTGCAGCAAGACATCCTTGTTCCTGTACTCAAACCCTCTCGCTACGAAGGCCAACATACCAGAGATTGCCCCAAGGCCCGGCAGCAGGCTGGACCCATGATTTTTGTGGGTCTTAGTTGGTACAGCTGAAACAAATGACCCTGCACTGTGCTCCTAAATGCACTGAGAGGCTTAACACATCAGCCACTTGTTCACTGGGCCACCTTAGCACTTGTTCCAAGTTTTTTTTTAAATTGAAAGAAAATTCATTCTTTATACAGTATTATCCTTTGCCTTTAAGGTATTGGAGGCTGATTTGAAAAGGACCTGGTGAGCAGAAGACCAGATCTCCATTTTCTCACTCGGCCTTCAGTCAGCCTATAGAAGACCAGAGACAAAAGGGGGAGAAATTCGGTATCGCCCTGTTTGGGGCGCAATTATCGGCCGGGCGTGAAGTTTAGCGCCTGGGGCTAATTATTGCCTCCGATTGCAAACTTGGCTTCTATCGCCCCTGGAGGTGATTGGAGCGCTAAATCAGGCGCTACACACCTCTCTTAAGGCGCTAACGCCGAGGAGCGAGGCGCTACCTCAGAACGCTGGCGAAGCTCATGTGATGTCAGTCAGCAATGGAGCACAGACACACTGGCACCGGCCAGTTCTTAAAGGGGAGGGTCGATCTTGCAGCCTTGAATCTCAGCCTGGAGAGACCTGTACATCAAATCTGCTGGAAAGAACAAAGAAGAGACCCAGGGTAAGAGCTCAGAGTGCAGCCCCCATAGTCTCTTCAAAATTGATGCAAGGAAGATCAAATTAAAATGAACCCGCAAAGTGCTGCTCAATACCCAAAACTCCTCAACACAGCATTGAATATCTCCTGCAGTCTCTCTCTCTCACTCAGAATGCGTGGTGCAAAAATGTCGCCCAAAAAAAAGGCAGGAAGCGGTCGCCTTTAAATAGCGCTCCCCCAGCCCCTTCCCGACTGCAAAACGCTCCCCTCAACCTGTCGTTGCTAGCGGCAGGTGGTAAGGCAGGAGGCGCCACTCCGGGACGCTACCGGGGCATTGCACTCTCGACTGACGTCACAATCTGCAGGCGCAGGAGATTGTGGCGGTAGTGTTTAGCGCCGCCGCAAAATGTCTGGTCAACTTCACAAGCGGCGCAAACTTCACCGCACCCGGGCGCTAGTTGCTTTGTGCCCCATTAGCGCCCTCTTAAGGCGCTAACGGGAGGCGCAAACCAACCGAATTTTTCCCCCAAAGAGTAATATGTAATTCTCGGTGAGCACCACATGTGGGTTGTCCCCCTTGAAACCGATAGATCATGTAAATGAGTCTTTAGCTTCGATATTTTATGCCGGTGTCCTCTCATCTGTTCATCGAGATGGTTATGGCAGGTAAAGATATGTGTAATACTACCCGTAGCTTTCTCTGTTCCTCCACTACCTGGAGAATTTTAAAGCTGTATTTCTTTTCCCAGCTTTTCACACTAACCCCACATTTAAGCACCCTGTTAGAAATTTACTGACATCATCTTTCGTTATTTATCTCTTGAAACTTTTATTTGGTCTTGTCAGACAGCTGACCACATGGATTTGAAACCTCACTCGGTAGACAGTAGGTGCCAGTGGCACAGTGAACGGCACAACTCCCCATGAAATGTGAGTCTATTGCCACCATCCTCCTGATCACAGCACAGACATAAACCATGATCTATTCAACTGTGCTGTAGCTGCAGAGACTCAGCAACACCTGCTTGCCTCTCTGCAATCATGGGAGGCTCTGATTCCTGGATATATCAGCCATATTCCAGTCATATTCCTGGATATATCAGCCATATTCCAGTCATCTTGATGTTCCAAAGGTCCAGGTCCATACCGGGTGTACCCCTCATCAATTGCTTAGTCTAAGTCCTCATGTGAGGGGCTCTGACAAATAGACACAGATGTTTTGCACAGATGCCGCAAGCTTAGCCCGCATTGGGATTTTGCTGTCATTGAAGATAGATGAGAAAGAATAAGGTGCACTTGCCCTTTCTCAGCATGGTCCTGGAGGACTGTATCAAGGCTGAACTTGGCATCCGCCAAGACCTTCATGTTCCAACATGAATCAACAATTAGGATAGCTGCCCCTTGCATCTGTCCATCCATATCTTTGGAGAGCCCCTTTAGAACAATCACACTACGCTTGAGGGAAACCCACTGCCAAATTGCTTTGGTTAGTGTGTTCAAGATGGTGAGTGGAGGGCACTAAATATCCAGATCAGTACGCCAGCAACACAATATCTGCAAAAAGGAGTGTTGCACTACTTTCAGAAATACATGTTACAGACTGAGGCCATTCCTAACAATGATGTTGACGACATTATTCATAAGTCTAACAAATAGGGTGTGAAATAGTGGACAGACCTGCCTCAGTCCTCTGTCGAGAGACACAAAATCAGCAAGTGTCTCATTTTACCCGTACACATATCTTGGAGCTGAGGCATGAGACACTAGGTCGAAAGACTTAAAGTTGATAAAAGTAAGGTAAGTGTGGTGGTTTCCCTGAGCCTGATGACATTCTGCAATATCACATAAAGCCACAATCTGTCTTCCGTATTCTTCACAAGAATGAAATCCAGCATTTTAATTTATGATTGCTTCACGACCCTCCAGAGAACCTGATAAGCGTGCCATCGTAATCGCAGAAAACACCTTAAGAATCAGCATTATCAGCGAGATTTCTCTCTCGTTTTCAGGCTCACAAGGGTCATCAATTTATTTTTTAAATTTGTTTTTATGGGACGTGGGCGTCGCTGGCAAGGCTAGCATTTATTGCCCATCCCTAATTGCCCTTGAGAAGGTGGTGGTGAGCCGTCTTCTTGAACCGCTGCAGCCCGTTTGGTGAAGATACTCCCACAGTGCTGTTAGGTAGGGGGTTCCAGGATTTTGACCCAGCGATGATGAAGGATCAGCGATATACTTCTAAGTCAGGATGGTGTATGACTTGGAGGGGAACTTGGAGGTGATGGTGTTCCCATGCGCCTGCTGCCCTTGTCCTTCTAGGTGGAAGAGGTTGCGGGTTTGGGAGGTGCTGCCGAAGAAGCCTTGGCGAGTTGCTGCAGTGCATCTTGTAGATGGTACACACTGCAGCCACGGTACGCTGGTGGTGGAGGGAGTGAATGTTTAAGGTGGTGGATGGTGCCAATCAAGCGGGCTGCTTTGTCCTGGATGGTGTCGAGCTTCTTGAGTGTTGTTGGAGCTGCACTCATCCAGGCAAGTGGAGAGTATTCCATCACGTTTCTTACTTGTGCTTTGTAGATGGTGGAAAGGCTTTGTGGAGTCAGGAGGTGAGACACTCGCTGCAGAATACCCAGCCTCTGACTTGCTCTTGTTGCCACAGTATTTATGTGGCTGGTCCAGTTAAGTTCCTGGTCAATGGTGACCCCCAGGATGTTGATGGTGGGGGATTCGGCAATGGTAATGCCGTTGAATGTCAAGGGGAGATAGTTAGGCTCTCGCTTGTTGGAGATAGTCATTGCCTGGCACTTGTGTGGCGTGAATGTTACCTGCCACTTATGAGCCCAAGCCTGAACGTCGTCCAGGTCTTGTTGCATGTGGGCATGGACTGCTTCATTATCTGAGATCACAATAGAAATCACAACTGTGCTGTGGAATACCAAAGATGTGCTTGCCACAAACAAAATCCTATTCACCAACTTTAGAAGGGCAGCTCCAAGGAGCATTGGTGGTTCCTGCCTCTGTTCTTCAAGACCATTTCCATTCTGTCTTCCTCTCCCTCTACACCCTTGCCGAGAGCAGTGTTTTAGGAATTTTCCCTGAATACCATCTGTAGCAGCCACTGTTTCCACTCCTACACTCTGTTTTCTATCCTTTGACCATTGCTCTATTCATGTACCTTTTCTAAAACCATGGATCTTTATTTTCACAAGTTGCTTATGTGAAAATTTATCAACACTTTTTTGAAAGTACACACATGCTACATCCGGTGAATTCCCTTTGTCTATGTGCTTGGCCACCTTTGTCAAATGTCTGGAGACCATAAAGAAGGGGAGAAAGATAGTGCCTGTCAAAAGCTATAATTGCTACTCTCAGCTTGGTCTTGAAGAATTTGTTTAGTCAGGCATGACCTTCCCTTTACAAATCTATGTTGACTATGTTAAAGCACATGGGATTGGGGGTAAGGTACTGACTTGGATAGAGAACTGGTTGGCAGACAGGAAGCAAAGAGTGGGAATAAACGGGTCTTTTTCCGAGTGGCAGGCAGTGACTAGTGAGGTACCGCAGGGATCGGTGCTAGGACCCCAGCTATTCACAGTATATATTAATGATCTAGATGAGGGAACTAGATGTAATATCTCCAAGTTTGCAGACGACACAAAGCTGGGTGGGCGTGTGTGCTGTGAGGATGATGCTGAGAAACTCCAGTATGATTTGGACAGGTTGGGTGATTGGGCAGATGCATGGCAGATGCAATATAATGTGGATAAATGCGAGGTTATCCACTTTGGTGGCAAAAACAGGAAAGCAGATTATTATCTGAATGGCAATAGATTGGGAAAAGGGGAAGTGCAACGAGACCTGGGTGTCCTTGTGCACCAGTCGCTGAAGGTAAACATGCAGGTGCAGCAGATGGTTAAGAAGGCAAATGGTATGTTGGCCTTCATAGCGAGAGAATTCGAGTACAGGAGCAAGGATGTCTTGCTGCAGTTGTACAGGGCCTTGTTGAGACCACACCTTGAGTATTGTGTGCAGTTTTGGTCGCCTTATCTGAGGAAGGATGTTCTTGCCATGGAGGGAGTGCAGCGAAGATTCACCAGACTGATACCTGGGATGGCAGGAATGACGTATGAGGAGAGATTGGGTCGATTGGGCTTATATTCGCTGGAGTTTAGAAGAATGAGAGGGGGTCTCATTGAAACTTATAAAATTCTAACAGGACTAGACAGACTAGATACAGGAAGGATGTTCCCGATGGCGGGGAGTCCAGAACCAGGGGTCACAGTCTAAAGATAAGGGGTAAGCCATTTAGGACAGAGATGAGGAGGAATTTCTATACCCAGCGAGTGGTGAACTTGTGGAATTCTCTACCACAAAAGACAGTTGAGGCCAATTCATTAAATTTATTCAAGAAGGAGTTAGATATATTTCTTAAGGCTAAAGGGATCAAGGGATATGGGGAGAAAGCAGGGACAGGGTACTGAATTTGGATGATCAGCCATGATCTCATTAAATGGCGGAGCAGGCTCGAGGGGCCGAATGGCCTACTCCTGCTCCTATCTTCTATCCCGGATTAGCCTAAAGCTCTATTCTCTACTATAAAATATTGCCATCTTAGTCCCTTGAAGGCCCCACCCTTTCTGAGACTGTCCTCTTGATTTTGACGTGCTTTGCTATTTTCCTTTGTGTTGACTGCAGCCTCTTTTTTTGCACTCTCTCTCATCCTTTCTCTGTTTACTTCTCTTCTATGTTTTATTCCGTATTATTAGAATTAGCTTTATCATATGCGCCTCCTTCTGAGACTTTGGGTTGGCTTCCATTCCAAATCTGAAAAAGGCCCCATTCCTGTTTCTGTTCAAAATGTCCGCATCTGCTTGTGCATACTTGTAAGGAAAATGCACACCCGTTGGGTTCAGGAGGCAAGTGTGATTTCAGTGGTTGCTTGGTTGGTCGATTGTGGATCAGGAATTAAAGTAGATTTATGTGCAAAGGTTGGTGCATCAACTATTTCTTTTAAAGGGGGAGGGCGGAGGAGAAATTAACATGGTCTGAGAAAGTGCTATCCATGGATTTAAACAACAGACCATTCAGCTGTGTTTCCACTTAATGACTTCTCACATTGGACATATTAAGTGCCGGGAGAAACGCCTGCCTGGCACAAGCCATGACTTGGTCACAGGAGAAGGCACCATTGTCCGTCACATAAGTCTGAGTGGTAATTAATTTGTTGATTCCAGTAGCTGAATCACCAAAATTCAGAATGACTTTTTAAAAATTTGTTCCTCAGATGTGGGGGTCGCTGGCAAGGCCAGCATTTATTGCCCATCTCTAATTGCCCTTGAGAAGGTGGTGGTGAGCTGCCTTCTGGAACCACTGCAGTCCGTGCGGTGGAGGTACTCCCACAGTGCTGTTAGGGAGGGAGTTCCAGGATTTTGACCCAGCGACGATGAAGGAACGGCTGATATATTTCCAAGTCAGGATGGTGTGTGACTCGGAGGGGAACTTGGAGGTGGTGGTGTTCCCATGTGCCTGCTGCCCTAGACTGCGGAAAGCGTAGTGATTGCCTCCTGTTTTACTATCTTATCCCAGATAGTGATGGGATGACAATGGGTTGGTGGGAGGGCAACTAGAGAAGAGTAATGAGTTCCAGCTGATGTTGATTCTTGATTTATACTGTTAAATAATGGATGTTCAGGGAGTATGTGATCTTGAGTTGTTATTTTTGGCCACAGAAACTGAAAACTGGCTTTGTATGGCCACATATGCTTGAGTGATCCCCAACTGTCCTGTTTTTATATAAAGGTTAAAGACTGGAGAGAGTTGAGAATTTTTTTGTTATCCAATTGAGGCCAACCTTTGAACTCGTAGATAAGATTGCAAGTGAGTTATACAAGTCAGCACCCAAGTGGCGTTGGGATGGAAGTGCTCTGTTTTTCTGCCATGCAGCATCCCACTGATACAAAAATTGTGACTTATTTTTCACCTGGTGTGTTTATTTCCTCTGCACATTTTATCTGTAATTTCATAGTGTGGCTGCTGCATTTTCAACCATATACTTGTGGACTCGCTATCAGTGGTTCATCTTCTCTGAAACTGGAATTTTTTTTTCAAATTTCTGAATCAAGAGATTGGCTTGAGTAAACCCAATAACTGTACACTTTGCTTCTTTTTCTATTTTCTTCCTCTCCTATGCTCCCTTATTTTTTCCCACATGGTCATTACTCCTGGGTGATTCCAGACAATAGGTGTCAACAACTATTTGTTCATGATGGTGCCCCCCAAGCAACTCTAATCCTGTGCTTACTTGACATCCCCCCCATGCAGTCTTTCCAGCAAGGCTCGCTGGATTGTGATCAGAAAAAAGGATTGCGGTTGAGTTAATTTTTTTCACCCCCTCCCCAGCTTAGTAACGCTTGGAGCAACTGCAATACTTCACTGCCACTCTGACTGGGCTCAGCTATTGAACCTGGGGCCTACCTAGGCTGTGTAACTCAGTACAACAACACACAGTACATTTACCCTCTGAGCCAGACTTTGCTACCGTCATTTAAACTGCCCACATTATTATTTTCTACCAGTTATAGTTAGTTATTGACTCTTGGCTGTAATCTTCCAAGAAATGCAGCAAAGAACATAAAGCGTGGAATGGGAAAAGGACATTCATACCATGCATAATCTATCCCACCATTGACTCTTGGTTGCCTGTCCATAACAAGGTGATAGGGAGGAAGCCGAGTTATACAGTAGGTTAGGCACTGGCTTTTCACCTGTCTGAATCCAGCTCATTTTGATGAGATGACGGTCTCCTCAGTGTACTGAATATAAGGATCCTATGTGAAAAGAGCTTGAAGCTAAGAAATGGATTCATGTAGTTCCAAAGTGCTTTACAGCTAATGAATTACTTTTGAAGTATAGTCACTTGTTACGCAGGTGAATGCAGCAGCCAGTATGTATACAACAAGGCCTCACAAACACCAACTGAGATTAATGACTAATTCATCTGTTTGTTGAAGATTGAATGTTGGCCACAACACTAGGAACAGAAAATGCTGGAAATACTCAGCAGGTCAGGCAGCATCTGTGGAGAGAGAGAAACAGAGTTAACGTTTCAGGTCGATGACCCTTCGTCAGAACTGTGAACAAGTTTGTGAGCTGGCAATATTTAGCTGTCTTTTCAGAGCTTGCAATAGAGTAACTGTTGAACACCGAAAGTCTACAGATGTCTGTCCACCTTTGATAATATTTAGAATTACGTGACAACTCTGTAAAATAGTCTTCCCCTTGAAACTTGTGATTTTTTTTAAAATTTGTTCCTGGGGTGTGGGCATCGCTGGCAAGGCCAGCATTTATTACCCATCCCTAATTGCCCTTGAGAAGGTGGTGGTGAGCCGCCTTCTTGAACCGCTGCAATCCGTGTTGTGAAGGTACTCCCACAGTGCTGTTAGGGAGGGAGTTCCAGGATTTTGACCCAGCGACGATGAAGGATCGGCAATATATTTCCAAGTCAGGATGGTGTGTGACTTGGAGAGGAACTTGGAGGTAGTGGTGTTCCCATGCGCCTCCTGCCCTTGTCCTAGGTGGAAGAGGTCGCGGGTTTGGGAGGTGCTGTCGAAGAAGCCTTGGCGAGTTGCTGCAGTGCATGTTGTAGATGGTACACACTGCAGCCATGGTATGCTGGTGGTGGAGGGAGTGAATGTTTAAGGTGGTGGAAGGGATGCCAATCAAGCGGGCTGCTTTGTCCTGGATGGTGTTGAGCTTCTTGAGTGTTATTGGAGCTGCACTCATCCAGGCAAGTGGAGAGTATTCCATCACACAGCTGACTTTTGCCTTGTAGATGGTGGAAAGGCTTTGGGGAGTCAGGAGGTGAGACACTCGCCGCAGAATACCCAGACTCTGACCTGCTCTTGTAGCCACACTATTTATGTGGCTGGTCCAGTTAAGTTTCTGGTCAATGGTGACCCCCAGGATGTTGATGTTGGGGGATTCAGCGATGGTAATGCCGGAATGTCAAGGGGCGGTGGTTAGATGCTCTCTTGTTGGAGATAGTTATTGCCTGGAACTTGCGCGAATGTGACTTGCCACTTATCAGCCCAAACCTGAATGCTATCCAGGTCTTGCTGCATGCAGGCATGGACTGCTTCATTATTTGAGGAGTTGCGAATGGAACTGAATACTGTGCAATCATCAGCAAACATCCCCACTTCTGACTTTACGATGGAGGGAAGATCATTGATGAAGCAGCTGAAGATGGTTGGGCCTAGGACACTGCTCTAAGGAACTCCTGCAGCGATGTCCTGGTGCTGAGATGATTGACCTCTAACAACCACAACCATCTTCCTTTGTGCTAGGTATGACTCCAGCCAGTGGAGAGTTTTCCCTCTGATTCCCATTGACTTTAATTTTACTAGGGCTCCTTGATGCCACACTTAATAATAATAATAATAATAATAATCAACTTTATTGTCATTGTTAGTGCACAAGTGCAGTACAACGAAATGTAAGCTTGCGGCTCCCGAGAGTGTACATTTTGATTAAGACATTTAACATTCATTTGACTTGTAACATAAACATAAACATAATAAAGTGCATTGGCAGATGTGCAGGCTTTAGAGTTTATTTGCAGAGTTCAATAGGATGACAGCCCTGGGAAAGAAGCTGTTCCTAAATCTGGTCGTTCGGGTGCGAATGCATCTTTGGCATCTCCCAGATGGCAGGGGGGCGAACAAACTGTGGCTGGGGTGGGTAAGGTCTTTGATGATGGTCAGTGACCTCCGTAAACAGCGTTTCTGGTAGATGTTCTCAATGGTCGGTAGCAGGGTGCCGGTAATGCGTTGGGCAGTTTTGACTACCCGCTGCAGGGCTTTCCGGTCATAGGAGCTACAGCTGCCATACCACACTGTGATACAGTTCGTCAGGATGGTCTCTATTGTGCAGCGGTAAAAGTTAGAGAGGATCAGGGGTGACAGGTTACATCCCTTCAGCCTCCTTAGGAAATATAGGCGCTGCTGGGCCTTCTTCACCAAAGAGGAGGTATTGAGGGACCAGGAGAGGTCTTCCGTGATGTGGACTCCGAGGAACTTAAAGCTGTCCACCCTTTCCACCACTGCCCCATGGATGTGGATGGGGGTGTGTCTTCCGCCTTTAGACTTCCTGAAGTCCACAATGATTTCCTTGGTTTTCTTGGTCAAAGCTGCTTTGATGTCAAGGGCAGTCACTCTCACCTCACCTCTGGAATTCAGCTCTTTTGTCCATGTTTGGACCAAGGCTGTAATGAGGTCAGGAGCCGAGTGGTCCTGGTGGAACCCAAACTGAGCATCAGTGAGCTAGGTTATTGGTGAGTAAGTGCCGCTTGATAGTACTGTAGACAACAGCTTCCATCACTTTGCTGCTGATTGAGAGTAGACTGATGGGGCGGTAATTGACCAGATTGGATTTGTCCTGTTTTTTGTGGACAGGACATATCTGGGCAGTTTTTCACATTGTCGGGTAGATGCCAGTGTTGTAGCTGTAACTAGTGGGGTGCCGCTGGGATCAGTGCTGGGGCATCAACTATTTACAATCTATATTAATGACTTGGATGAAGGGACCGAATGTAATGTAGCCAAATTTGCTGATGATACAAAGATAGATGGGAAAGCAAATTGTATGGAGGATGCAAAGAATCTCCAAAGGGATATAGATAGGCTAAGTGAGTGGGCAAAAATCTGGCAGATGGAGTTTAATGTGGGAAAATGCGAGGTTATCCACTTTGGTAGGAAAAATAAAAAATCTAATTATTATTTAAATGGGGAGAGATTACACAATGCTGAGGTACAGAGGGATCTGGGGGTCCTTGTACATGAATCACAAAAAGTTAGCATGCAGGTACAGCAAGTAATTAGGAAGGCAAATGGAGTGTTGTCCTTTATTGCAAAGGGAATGTAGTATAAAAGTAGGGAAGTCCTGTTACAACTGTACAGGGCGTTGGTGAGACCACACCTGGAGTACTGCGTACAGTTTTGGTCTCCTTATTTAAGGAAGGATATATTTGCATTGGAGGCAGTTCAGAGAAGGTTCACGAGGTTGATTCCGGAGATGAAGGGGTTGTCTTATGAAGAAAGGTTGAGCAGGTTGGGCCTATACTATTTAGAGTTTAGAAGAATAAGAGGGGATCTTATTGAAACATATAAGATTCTGAAGGGGCTTGACAGGGTGGACGCAGAGAGGATGTTTCCTCTCATGGGGGAATCTAGAACTAGGGGGCATAATTTCAGAATAAGGGGGCACCCATTTAAATCGGAAATGAGGAGGAATTTCTTCTTCAGAGGGTCGTGAATCTTTGGAATTCTCTTCCCCAGAGAGCTGTGGAGGCTGGGTCATTGAATATATTTAAGTTGGAGATAGACAGATTTTTGAAAGCTAAGGGAGTCAAAGTTTATGGGGAGCGGGCAGGGAAGTGGAGTTGAGTCCAAGATCAGACCAGCCATGATCTTATTGAATGGCGGAGCAAGCTCGAGGGGCCAAATGACCTACTCCTGCTCCTACGTCTTATGTTCTTATAGCAGCTTAGCTATTGGCGCGGCTAGTTCTGGAGCACAAGTCTGATGTGTTTAACAAAGTTGGAAGAAACTGTGACCGTGGTTTTATATTCTGACACATGCGGCCTATGGATTGGTGCAAGGTGGTTCACAGCTTTACTTCTGAAATGATTTTTGGTGATTTTTATTTTTTCCTCTGCTCTTTTAAGACTCTGTGGCCACATCCCATTTTGTGGCTGAGCGAGACACCAGGCCTCTGGGGCTCTGCAATCCACTGCTGAATGACGCACTACTGCAGCCCTGGATGATTCGGTGTCTGTGTCCCTCCCTCCCTTCCTATTGGCCATCAGTGATCACCTTGGCCGAGATTGGGAACACATCATATGCAAAATTACAATTGTGGTCCAGTAGCCTATATCATAATATACACTGTGAGGCTGTGTATTGATAAACTGACCTACTGTGTCCTGCCCCTATATTTGACATATTCATAGCAAATGTTTGGCTGTGAAAAATAGCTCCACCGCCCTCCCCCCCCTCCCACCCCCATCCGTTCCTGTCCTCGTTCAACGTCTACACGCACCCACTTTCAGCAGGGGTAACGTGACAGCGCTCAGGAGCCGGGAAAGCATGGTTGACTTCGTTCCTTCCCTGACCCAGAAGCACCGAGGCCGGTTGTATTGGCCCCCACAACAGAATTGCCTGAGATCAAGTAGCTTGTCCGCAGAGCAAGGATTGAACTTGGGACCTTCCTTCACAGTCTTTCTTGAAGTTCTCTGTAGGCAACTTTTTATTTTATTCATTCGGTAGATCACTTTCTTTTTATTTGAGGGGTCTGGCCTTTAATTGATGGTCTTAAACAAATGACATTCCCCCCACTGCATCTTGATTCTTGCAGTTTTCAAAATATATTTTGGATGTTGCTTCACATTGAATATTTGATGCCAGTTTATGGGTACTTCTCAGTGATGAAATGAAGGATTGGATTTTCTTCTTGCTGACTTTCGCTAAGCCTGAGTTTGTTCTGTAACTGGCCAGTTATTATGTCAGTGCTGTGTTTCATTGACTGTTTGCTCTTTGTTTTGTGATATATACTAGCACTTATTTAAACACACAGTGCAACAGTGGGCCAGTTGAGATCTGAGTGAGGGGGCTGCAAGCATGGCAAAATCTGCCACCCATGCAACGTTCCATGACAATCTTCGGCATTTATCAGTTGCGTTTTAAAAACCAAGTTGAAACTGACCAGAACCATGTCAGAGTACGACGTAAGTGTTCGCAGAAGCATATCATACACATCGTAGAATATCTTTGCACTGGTATGGTGACTCCCTTTTTGAGTAATTATCGGTGCGATGGACACGAATCTCTTGAGTTTATTTACAGTTCGAGGCTTGGATGTGATATCCCCAACACTCAAAAGGTGAAATGGCTTTTAAATATCAGAGTATAATACAGTACTTAACTGCACAGTTTAAAAAAAAACGCATTTTATTATTAATTCTCGGGATGCGGGTGTCACTGGCAAGGCCGGCATTTATTGCCCATCAAAAAGAATAATGAAATGAGTTTGGCCAAATGTTAGGGGTGATGTGCCCTCAAGGTGCCCTCAATGTAAAACTGTCAAATACATCACTGAGTTATTCTCTTCCCTAACACTCCACTACCATCCTACAACTTAATGAGCATCAAAACGCAACAAAAATTGAGATTTTAAGCACACAATGATTTTATTTGCTTGTGTGTGTGTGTGTGTGTGTGTGTGTGTGTGTCTCTCTTTCTCATATGTACATACAAATGATAGAATCATATGGCAGAGAAGGAGGCCATTCGGCAATTGTGCCTGTGCACATATAATATAATGATCCGGATTTACGGTCAGCGGTAAAGCAAAGGCGTTTGCCACGGGCCACAAAGTAAACTTCACAGAAAGATCTCGTGATCCCTCTATCGAGAAGTTAAGGTTTTCTGACATTTAATTCAAATCAACGGAGTATAGTGGGGATCCCCCAGTGCAAGCTGCTGTGACGTCAACAAGCTGCCGCAGCCAATCAAGACACAGAATTCTCACAGACAGTGAACAAGGAAGTGAGTAATCTCTTTAACATTTTTAAAAAGTTAGAATTTTGAGAGAGCAACACAGAGATTAGGTCTCTCACATGGGGAGCAGGCAAACCTGAAATAAAGATGAACAAACTTTAAAAAAAAAATTACAATTTTTTTTTAAAGTTTCTGAAATGTTTAATTTTTTTTAAATTAAAATGGATAAATTTGACACTACACAAAATTAAAATGAGTTTTTCAGGCCTATAACCTTTGTTTAGCAGTAATAACGCTCTTAAAACCCCAGTTACACTTAATCCCTTTGGGTCCAACTTTTAGTGGAGAATTTAACAGCGTAATTATTGTGGAAGAGCCGAAGTTTTCGTCAGTTTCTCTGATTTGAGTGATTACACCGATTGCTGGCTCTGTGGGGGGGGGGGGGGGCACAGTGCAGCCTGTGTCGGAGCTGTGACTGACAGACCGCAACTTCAGGATTCCGCACGCGCCCGTGCATGTGCCAAATCCCGAAGTTGCGGTCAGTTTCGAAGGCGGAATGACGGCGTCACCCGGACCGCAAATTCCGGGCCATAATATATATATATCGGATATTCAGTGTAACATCTAAATATTTAAAATAACAACAGAAAATGCTGGAAAAACTCAGAGAAATAGAGTCAACGTTTCAGGTCGAAACCCTTCGTCAGGACTGAAAAAGCACAGGAAATGAAACAGATTAAAAGGCCAGTTTGGGGGCTGGGAAATGGGGATGAAAGAACAAAAGAGAAGTGAAGGGACATTGAGAGGTATTCAAAACGAGACGAGATGGTGATAGGACTAGTGGAGAGACAAAAGACGGCTCTAGATTAGGTGTAAAATGCACTGGCAGAATGAGAGACAGCTGCCATGTGGGAGAGAAAAAAAAGGGGGAAGGGCACAAAACAAAGGTGTGGATAAAAAATATATATAAAAATGTAATGGGGGCCGAGGTTATGATCTGAAATTGTTGAACTCGATATTGAGTCCGGAAGGCTGTAAAGTGCCTAATCGGAATCTAAATATTTAAGTGATCCTCAAGCTTCTCCATTGTTATGTAGGCAGCTGAACACTGCCATTACTTCTGCTATTGAAATTCTCAGTTCTGTTTAATCTGAAATCTCCAGTCTGCTGTCAGGACCACTAATCCTCTGTTGAGTGACGTGTGTACTGTGATTCACCCAATCTTTCAGTAACTATAATTATCTTCATTCTTTGATAAGATCAGATCTAAGTTCTTTGGGCGTCAGTCACGTTCAAGTTCTTTGGGTTTAGATAAGTGGGGGTGCGCACTTCACACCCAATAAGAGGTAAATGCAGTGAGGCATACAGAAAATAAATGGAGCAGTGATAGGTGTGCGACAATTGGCCTCAGTGCTCCAGGGTTAGGGAGGGGCAAATCAACTAAAGTTTTCGGTCTGTGATTACCAACCAGTGTCCCTGGTGGAAAGTGTGTGAGGATTTAGTGTGGACAGGATTTGGTCTGACCATAATGCCCCCCTACCGCCCCGCGCCACCACCCCCCACCACCCCCCACCCCACCCTCCATGGTCAAAAAGCCTGCCTACACACAGGAGATGAAATTGGTCTGTGGCGAAAGGGGCGATAGTAAATCGGCAGCCCGTTTAACGCCCCATCTGATTTTTCTTTCTGTTGACTTCAATATAAAAGAAATTAGGTGCGGTGTACAGTGTAATACGGGCTGCCGATTCGCTCCCGCCCGTTTCGCATTGGCGCATAACGCCAATTTCACCCCTTCTTTGTCCGGGTTTACCCATTAAAGAATGACAAAGTGGATGAGGTGCCAGAAGGCTGCTGATATCGGTTGAACTGCATTCCAGTGTGAGTTGGCACCCTCAGGATTCAACATGGTGTGGGGGATTGGCGGGGCGGGGAGACTTCATTTGCAGGTGGCGCACAAAAGACAGACCTTTCACGAGCGTATGAAGCATACTCTTGAGAAGAAGGGCTTGTGTTCCATTAAGCCGTCTCGTGCAGAAAATGTCAGCTTTTTACAGTACACTTCTGGAGGGTGAAGGAGAGCCAAAGGACTTCTTTTTAAATGTTTGAGAAACATGACTAGATTGACTTTGCCTGTGGAGGAGAGGGAGACGGACGGTTCCATTGCTTGCTATTGATAGCAAAATCATAAATGTATACAGTAGTGAAATTGTCCCCCTACTCATTTTCATTTTCAATTAACCGCTGACTGATCCTTTTTATGTGTTATGTATCATATTGGGTTATACATGAGGCTTAATGATAAATCAACACTCTGAACATAGACAGCAGTACTGAATAAAAATAAAACCCAATAAAACTTATTCTTGCACATTGAGGAGGCAGAGATTATTTACTTATTAATGCCAACTTTAATACATTCAACTTTGTGCAAAGGGTTAGCAACATAGTGACAGGGGTTGGCCATTCAGCCCCTCGAGCCTGTTCTGCCATTCAATGAGATCTTGGCTGATCTGTACCTCAACTCCATTTACCCGCCTTTCCCTTGACACACTTACCTAATAAAAATCTGTCATTCACGGTCTTGAAAATTTCAATTTCAATTGAACCCCCAGCATCCACAGCCTTTTGGGAGGGAGAGTTTCACATTTTCACTACCCTTTGTGAGAAAGTGCTGCCTGATTTCACCCCTAACTAGCCTAGCTATAATTTTAAGGTTTGTTCTGGATTCCCCCACCAGAAGAAATAGTTTCTCTGTATCCACTCTATCAAATCTCTTTATCATTTTAAAGACTTTGATTACATCACCCCTGAACCATCTAAACTCAAGGGAATACAAACATAGTTTATGCAACCTGTCCTCATAATTTAACCCATGGTAGCAGTGTGGTCCTTACTGCTAAATCACACCTTAGCTTCTCCTCCCCGTTTCTCTGGTACTTTCTCTTCCTTTGAGGACCCTTTTCACTTCTCGTTTAAAATCCTCATTCTCTACCACCCACCCAAAGTTTCTCACCAAGGTCTCCTTCATCCTTTTCTCCCTGAGCGACCCCCTCATGCTCGGTATTGTCAATCTTCATCTCAGCTCCCCATGTCACCTCTCCTCTGATTGCACTGCCTTCCTGTCCTCCCTAAACCTCTCCTTCCAGCACTTTTTCACACAAAGCGTAGTGCAAATGTGGAACTCTCTCCCCCAAAAGGCTGTGGATGCTGGGTAAATTGAACTTTTCAAGACTGAGAATGACACATTTTTATTAGGTAAGGGTATCAAGGGATATGGAGCAAAGGCGAGTAAATGGAGTTGAGATACAGATCAACCATGATCTAAACTCTCCTACTTATATTCACAATCACCCTCTCAACGTAGCCATCTCATGTGGCCCCTCTACTCAAATGACCTCAATCGCCGGCGCGGCCATCTCCGACCACTTCCTTGTATCCTCACTACCTACACTCCCAAACCCTCTTCCAACACCATTTCCTTCTGCACCCATCCTTGGATAAAACTCTGTCCCCAAATCATTTACAACTGAACTTTCAACTCCCAGCTGCCTAACCTTTGGTCCTCCGTTCACCACTGTAAGAACACTGGGATTGATACCCTGACAAGAATATTCATGAAGGAGACCAGACGAATCCTTAACCTCTTCATCTAAACTCTTCGTCAAGGAACCACCTAGGGTTTACTACCCAGTTTATGTCCAAGAGGCAATGGGCTCGAATTTATCAACGGGGACGTGATGGAGGCAGGACTCCCACTTTTTGGGTTGTAGTCCCGCCTCTATCGACTTGTGGTCAACCCACGCTATTTTCCCTTGATTGACCTTGTTAAGCCTGCCCAGCGGGCTAAGCAGGCCAATGAAGGGACACCTGGTTACTGGTGACGTCAGCGATTGACATTTCATCTGTCAAGAGCTTTTGACAGATGAAAAATCAACATTTGACAGCTCTGTGAAGCTGTCAAACACTGACAATCTGTCTTCTAACTTGAGTCCTTCTACTCAGACTCAGTTAGAGATCTCTCCAGACCAGAAAGCAGAATGCTGCCGCTTTTGACAGTTCAGCGGCCATTCTGCTTTCTGTGCCGGTGAACTGAGGGACTCCCGAGAACTGAAGGAAGGAAGCCTGCAGGAGAAAGTAAAGGTAAGTAAAACTTATTAAAACACTTTACACTTACCTCACACACTTACCTCTGCACACATGCACCCATCACTCACCTGCACAATGGACATCTCGACCCCGCCAACCCCTTCAGACCGACGGTCCGCCTCGCTAACTTGGCGTGGTTCGGAGCCATCGGGAAGCCCACACTTCAGGGCTAAAAATAGGGATTAGGCAAACAACTGCCTGTTAACTACCTGTTAACAGGCAGTTAATTGGCACTAATCCCCTTCCTGCCTCGGGGAAGCGGCTCCCAGCACAGGTCGGATACCCGCCTCCTGGGACATTGGCACGGAGGCGGGTTGGGGGCGGGATGGGTTCCTACCCCCCGATTCTGCAATTTTCCCACCACTCCTGCCTCCAAACCCGCCTCCACGGGGCTTGGAAATTCGAGCCCAATGACTCCTACATTTGGCTTGCTGAACACTCCCATCAACCAGTTCCACCAGGATCCGGACAATCTACTGAGTGAATGAATTAACCCCTTCTCGCCAATTATCAAAGAAGTCAGACAACAAAGTCATGAACTAACAATTGTTTATTAACTTTAAAATCATAGTAGCACTTAAATTTAAACATTCAGTATGCAAACAATTAGTAGATAGGCTTAGTTGATGAAATAAATAAGGGGTTATAAAGGGAGTTCGGCTATGTCACAAAAATCAGCATTGACTGCTTGCTGATTATAAATTTGGAGTTGAGATCACAGCCTGAGTTTGATATAAATTGGTGAGAATAATTTCGGTATTAGACTCCTTCGACTGCTGACAAGTTAACAGCATTAGAGAGCCAGTCTATCGAAAAGATTAGAGTCTATCTGCTTGTACTTAGCAATATTTTATGAGTTGGCATGGATGGATTTGTTGCCTCACCTTCTGAGAGGGTGGTGTTAGCCTTCTGAGATGTCAGATTGATGAACTTCTATCTGTTTGATATTGTTTGTTCTTCGTGGATCCTCTGCTCCCGGGTAAATTCACCTTCCACATTGGTAGCTCTATCTGGACTAACTGGACTAAATCTCACCTCTCTTGATCTCAGGGATACTTGTACAACTAAATGATGCACTTATATCTGCCTGTAACTGGCTGGTATAGCCGTAAAATCTTCTGTAACCTTTTGCATACACTAGGCAAAGTACCCTTCAACCTTCCACTACAAAGGCTACTACAAGAACTACTAAGAGAACTAAAACTAAACTCAGAACTAAGAACTGAAGACTGAAAACTGATTGTAAAAACAATATCTTATATATTGTTGAGTTCAAAGAAACCTCCTCAATTCTATTGACTAATTTGAGTGACACATGTTAGAAGAATTCAGCCCATTTGATGTCAATCACTTCAGACATCCAATTTGATACACCTGATGGTCTCCAAATCAATGAAGCCCGTGATCCTAGACATGACCAGTTGCTTGTTTACTTACTAGCTTCTCAAGTCTTTGCTAGTAAAAGCATTGCACAAATGTCCAGATAAGGCAGGACATCTTAGTTTCACTTAGAAAGCAAGAACTTGCATTTATATAGTGCCTTTCATGACCTCAGGATGTCCCAAAGCACTTTACAGCCAATTAAGTACTTTTAAAGTGTAGTCACTGTTATAATGTAGGAAACGCGGCAGCCAATTTGCGCACAGCAAGGTCCCACAAACACCAATATGATAATGACCAGTTGATATGTTTTTTAGGTGTTGGTTGAGGGATAAATATTGGCCAGCACAAATTAACGAGCCATTTTTCAGGCCTATGGTCTTGATGGCTTGTTTTCTGTCACTGGTAAGGAACAATTTGTTTCGCTAAGCTTTGTGGTTTAATTACCATTAACCCTTTTCCTTTTCCTTTCCTAGCATTCAGTCTGACTACTGACTCCATTTTGAGGACACATTTGAGGTCGTGAAAGGCGCTATATAAATGCAAGTCTTTCTTTAAATGACATCCTCTGTGACTGTGACAGTGGTGCATTATCACCTCCTCCACCACTCTCCAGCCTTTGACATGGTTGACCTCACCCTCCTTGTCCAAAGCCGCTCCTCCGTTGTCCACCTCAGTAGGACTGCCCTCTTTTGGTTGCACTCTATCCGTTCGTGGCCAAAGAATCTCCAGCAATGACTTCTCTTCCTGCCCTCGCGTTGTCACCTCTGGAGTCTCGCAATCTATTCTTGGCCTCCTTCCTCCTTTCTTTAAATTCATTCTCGGATGTGGGGAATCGCTGGCAAGGCTGACGTTTGTTTATTTATTGGTAAAGTTTAATAAATGTAGTCTCAAAACAAAAATCCTCATTTTTGCAACCTTGCAATTTAGTATACTGTACTCGCTGCTCACGATGTGGTCTCCTCTACACTGGGGAGACCAAACGCAGATTGGGTGACCGTTTTGCGGAACACCTCCGTTCAGTCCGTAAGGGTGACCCCGAGCTCCCGGTGGCCTGTCACTTTAATTCACCGCTCCATTCCCACTCAGACCTCTCTGTCCTCGGCCTCTTGCATTGTTCCACGGAAGCTCAGCGTAAGCTCGAGGAACAGCACCTCATCTTTCGATCAGGCACTCTGCAGCCTTCTGGACTCATCATAGAGTTCAACAATTTCAGATCATAACCTCGGCCCCTATCACGTACATATATTTTCTTCTTTTTTTTACCCACACTTTTTGTTTGGCCCCTTTTTTTCTTCCCTCCCACATGGCAGCGGTCTTTCATTCTGCCAGCGCAATTCACACCTCATCTAGAGCCATCCTTTGGTTCTTAACCTGTCCCATTACCACCTCCTCTCGCCTTGAATATCTCTTAATGTCTCTTAATCTCTCCTGCTTTCTATCCTATCACAGACCTTCCCTTTTGTTTTTTCATCCCCTCCCCCTTTTCCCAGCCCCTAAACTCGCTTTCCATTTCCTGCTTTTTTCCAGTTCTGACGAAGGGTCATCGACCTGAAACGTTAACTCTGTTTCTCTCTCCACGGATGCTGCCTGGCCTGCTGAGTATTTCCAGCGTTTTCTGTTGTATCTTCATTTTTTTAGTTTCACATCAAATTCAGTTTCAGTGCTGCAATACCACTTGCCAATCTGAAGGGGGTGCTATCTGCTTGTATGATTGATCTCGGTGTTGGCACAGAAAGCATTGCTGGCTCCAGCTCAGTTGAAGGAGTTTCAAATCAGTCAAGTGTTTTTTGTAACCAGAGACCCATAGCGCTGCTTTATACACTGGCAGCAATTCAAATTGTATGAAAAGCTTCAGTCTTTGCGTGCAGTGCCTTGATGGTCATTTTCATACATGTATGATTGATCGTCGAGTGCCTTTCATGCTCTAGATTGACCTCTTCTGAGACAAATGTGGTCAAAAGCTCGCAACCACGTGGGTTAACAGATGGCTTCTGGGCGAAAAACTTCAGAAACCTCAGAGACCACACCTCAAATAATCTGTTGGGAAAGGCAGAATACGGAGTTGAAAAATTACAATCTTGGGTTTGCAAACTCTTCCCTTTTGGTTTAACTGAAGGCAGTGTGTTATTTTTGGAAGCTAATGACAGCATTTAAGATGCCCATCTTTGCTTACTATTGTTATAGCAAAATAACTATGGCACTTGGAGCGGGGGGGGGGGGATGTTTTTCAAGCTACCAAGTTGTCCCTTTCTATGAAAAGAAGTGAAATGTTGTCAAATTTGATATTGCACTGTGAGATATTAGTAATAAATATGGATAGCTCCCTCTGTCCTGTATTTTTTTTATAAATGTGTTAACATGTTAAACAAGTTAATGTCTTCATAAGAATAAAGGACAAAAGAATTTTGGATGAAGATGTTACTCATGCCACACAGTGCGATTGCCACAAAACCGTAGAGTTTACAGCACAGATGTTGGCCATTTAGCTCGACATGACTGTGCCAGCTCCTTATCCAAAATGAATCCCATTGCCTTGCACCTTCCTCTGCTTCAGATTTTCCCATAAAAGGTGCAATGGTCTGTGGCTCAGTTACTCCCTGTGACAAAGCATTCCATGCTCCAACAACGCTCTGTGTGTAGGGATTTCTCCCAACTGCTCTCCTCAGTCTCTCAGTGATAATTTTAAATTGACGACCCCATTTGATTTATTCTCCAAACCAGAGGAAACTGTCTTTCCCTGTTCACCCTATCAGGATTCTTAATTTTTTAAAAAGCTTTATTAAATTTCTTCTTAACTTTCTCTGCTTCAGTAGAAATAATCATATTATTATCAAGTTTCTCATCCTTGACATCATCCTGGTGAATGTAGCATAGGAAGATAGGAACAGGAGTAGGCCATTCAGCCCCTCTAGCCTGTTCCACCATTCAGTTAGATCATGGCTGATCTGTATCTTAACTCCATCTACCTGCCTTGGCGCCGTAACAAAAATCTATCAACCTTAGTTTTTAAATTTTCAATTGACCTAGCTTCAACAGTATTTTGCGGGAGAGAGTTCCAGATTTCCACTACCCTTTGTGTGAAGTACTTTCTGACATCACCCCTGAATGGCCTAGTTCTAATTTTAATGTTATGCCCCCTTGTACACTGTAAGATCTCTATGGTTTTAATGCGCTTACTATAATGGGGCACCCAAACTGCACACTGTAGTCTAACTGTGGCCTAACAATATCTATATATATAAAAGGATCGTGGTGTCTGTCTGTCTGTCAGTCTGTCCGGGGCATCACTCAAAAGTTATAGAGCGTACCTACACATATGTTATATCAAAAGAAAGCTTATGATTAAGGGAGTCTCATAGGTGTATTTACTTTTTGGTCAGACAAAAATTGTTCGGACAGTATACAAAAAACGTTCAAAAATCCACTCATTAGCGGTTGGCCAATCATATGGGGGAATCCACTCATTAGCATTGAGTGACGTGAAGGTTGACCAATCCTACGGGGGGGGCATGCTGCGTCACGGGGGGCGTTTCATGGTGTGTGTGGGCGGGGCCTAATCTTTCAAACTGCCGTTAGTGCCTCACAAAATGGCAGCCGCCCCTCTTCACCCGCAAAATCTCCCTCCGGCTCTCACCTTTTAGCGGGGGAGAGGCTGCTTTAAATTAGACTCTTCATCTCTTTTGTTTTTCTGTTCTCTGGCCGACTGCGCGGGAAAACAGACAACCACGCGGCCTGAGAGACAGCGAGCGGGGGAGCAGCGGCGGCAGGTCGCAGCGGGAGCTGAGCTCGGGTGAGCGGCGGCGGGCCGCAGCGGGAGCGGGCCGCAGCGGGAGCTGAGTTCCGGTGAGCGGCAGCGGGCCGCAGCTGCAGCTGAGCTCCGGTGAGTGGCGGCGGGCTGCAGCGGCAGCTGAGCTCTGGTGAGCGGCGGCGGGCCTGAGGCGCTACGCCGCGCGCGGGGGCTCCGCTTCACCGGAGCGGGAGCTCATGAGGGGGGTTTTGCGACGGGTGTTTTTGCTGTCTCTCTCTCCTTCCCTCTCTCTCTCTCCTTCCCTCTCTCTCGCTCTCTCTCCTTCCCTCTCTCTCTCTCTCTCTCCTTCCCGCTCTCTCTCTCCTTCCCTCTCTCTCTCCCTTTCCCTCTCTCTCTCTCTCTCTCTCCTTCCCTCTGTCTCTCTCTCTCCTTCCCTCTGTCTCTCTCTCTCCTTCCCTCTGTCTCTCTCTCTCCTTCCCTCTCTCTCTCTCTCTCCTTCCCTCTCTCTCTCTCTCTCCTTCCTCTCTCTCTCTCTCCTTCCCTCTCTCTCTCTCTCTCTCTCCTTCCCTCTCTCTCTCTCTCTCTCCTTCCCTCTCTCTCTCTCTCCTTCCCTCCCTCTCTCTCCTTCCCTCTGTCTCTCTCTCTCCTTCCCTCTCTCTCTCTCCTTCCCTCTCCCTCTCTCTCTCCTTCCCTCTCTCTCTCTCCTTCCCTCTGTCACTCTGTCTCTCTCTCCTTCCCATTCAAGTGGGGGGAGTTAAAAGAAATGTTGTAGTGGTAGGGGATAGTATCGTTAGGGGGATAGATAGAGTTCTTTGCAGCCGAGAGCGAGAGTCCCGAAGGCTGTGTTGCCTGCCCGGTGCCAGGGTTAAGGACATCTCCTCTGGGCTGGAGAGAAACTTGGAGTGGGAGGGGGAGGATCCAGTTGTCGTGGTCCATGTTGGTACCAACGACATAGATAGGACAAGGAAAGAGGTTCTGCTGAGGGAGTTTGAGCAGCTAGAGGCCAAATTAAAAAGCAGAACCACAAGGGTAATAATCTCTGGATTACTACCTGAGCCACGTGCAAATTTGGCTAGGGTAAATAAAATTAGAGAGTTAAATGCGTGACTCAAAGACTGGTGTGGGAGAAATGGGTTTTGCTTCCTGGGACACTGGCATCAGTACTGGGACGGGAGAGAGCTGTTCCATTGGGACGGACTTCACTTGGCCAGTGCTGGGACTAGAATCCTGGTGAATCGAATAACTAGGGCTGTAGAGAGGGCTTTAAACTAATTAGTGGGGGGGGGGGAGGTTTTAAGAGAGCGAAAAATAAAAATGACAGCGGAGAAGGCAATAGAGCAAGGTAGCAGTGGGGGAATTAAAAACCAGAGTGTGTCAGGAAGGGACAGAATGTATAATGATAAAGGTAAAGTGGTAAAAGCAGGAATAAATTGTCAGAAAACATATTTGAAAGTTCTTTATCTGAATGCACGCAGCATTTGTAACAAAATTGACGAGTTGACGGTGCAAATAACTACACATGGGTATGATCTGGTGGCCATTACAGAAACATGGCTGCAAGATAATCATGAATGGGAACTAAACATACAAGGGTATTTGACAATTAGGAAGGACAGACAGGAAGGAAAGGGAGGTGGGGTTGCTATGTTAATCAAGGATGGAATCACTGCAATAGTCAGAAATTATATTGGGTCAAAGGATCAGGATAGTGAAACAGTTTGGGTGGAGATAAGGAATAATAAGGGGAAAAAGTCACTAGTGGGCGTAGTCTATAGGCCTAACATTTGCAACTCTGTTGGTCGGAGTATAAATCAGGAAATAGTTGGGGCTTGTAATAAGGGAACAGCTATAATCATGGGGGATTTTAACTTTCATATTGACTGGACTAATCAAATTGGGCATGGCAGCATTGAGGAAGAGTTCATAGAGTGTATTAGGGACGGGTTCCTTGAGCAGTATATAACTGAACCAACCAGGGGGCAGGCAATCTTAGATCTGGTCCTGTGTAATGAGACAGGATTAATAAAAAATGTCCTAGTAAAGGATCCCCTTGGAATGAGTGACCATAATATGGTTGAATTCCAAATTCAGTTTGAGGGTGAGAGAGTTGGATCTCAAACCAGCGTACTAAGCTTAAATAAAGGAGACTATGAAGGTATGAGAGTAGAATTGACTAAAGTGGACTGGGAAAACAGATTAAAGTGTAAGACGGTACAAGAGCAGTGGTCTACATTCAAGGAGATATTTCACATCTTTCAAGATAAATATATTCCACTGAGGAAAAAGGGGAGTAAAAGAAAAGACAGCCATCCATGGCTTAGTAAAGTAATAAAGGATAGTATTCGACTGAAAACAAGGGCATATAAATTAGCCAAATCTAGTGGGAGGATAGAAGATTGGGAAGCATTTAAAAGCCAGCAAACAACAACTAAAAGATTAATTAAGAAAGGGAAGATAGATTATGAAAGTAAACTAGCAAAAAATATAAAAACAGATAGCAAGAGTTTCTACAGCTATATAAAAAGAAAAAGGGTGGCTAAAGTGAACGTTGGTCCCTTAGAGGATGGGACTGGGAAACTAGTGGTGGGGAACATGGAGATGGCAAAGACGCTGAACAAATATTTTGTATCAGTCTTTACAGTAGAGGACACTAAAAATATCCCAACACTGGACAAACAGGGGGCAATGGGGGAGGAGGAGCTAAACACAATTAAAATCACTGAGGAGATGGTACTCAGTAAAATAATGGGACTTAAGGCGGATACATCCCCCGGACCTGATGGCCTACATCCTAGGGTCTAGAGAGAAGTGGCGGTAGGGATTGTGGATGCATTGGTGATCATTTTCCAGAACTCCCTGGACTCAGGAAAGGTCCCGGCAGATTGGAAAACTGCTAATGTAACACCCTTATTTAAGAAGGGAAGTAGACAAAAAGCTGGAAACTATAGACCAGTTAGCCTAACATCTGTGGTTGGCAAAATGTTGGAGTCCATTATTAAGGAAACAGTAACAAAGCATTTGGATAAACACAATTTAATAGGACAGAGTCAGCATAGTTTTACGAAGGGGAAGTCATGTTTGACAAATTTGCTCGAATTCTTTGAGGATGTCACATACAGGGTGGATAAAGGGGAACCAGTGGATGTAGTGTATTTGGACTTCCAATAGGCATTTGACAAGGTTCCACACAAAAGATTACTGATCAAGATAAAAAATCACGGGATTGGGGGTAATATACTGGCATGGGTGGAAGATTGGCTATCTAACAGAAAACAAAGAGTTGGGATAAATGGTTCGTTCTCGGGCTGGCAATCAGTAACTAGTGGTGTTCCGCAGGGGTCAGTGCTGGGACCCCAACTCTTTACAATCTATATTAACGATTTGGAGGAAGGGACCGAGTGCAACATATCCAAGTTTGCTGACGATACAAAGATGGGAGGGAAAGCAGTGAGTGAGGAGGACATAAAAAACCTGCAAAAGGACATAGACAGGCTAAGTGAGTGGGCAGAGATTTGGCAGATGCAATATAATGTTGGAAAGTGTGAGGTTATGCACTTTGGCAGAAAAAATCTAAGAGCAAATATTTTACAATCTTTAAATTCCTTTCTGAATAAAACATCCACAGAGCCTTATAAAAACCTTACATAAGCCTCTCGGATGGACTTTTCCGCCCACTCAGGAATATCCTCCACCGTCAATAAGTACCATAGCTTAGATAGCAGGAGAGCAGACACCACTGTCGCTCTTCCTTGCACTTTCAACCACCTTCTTCCCCATCTTCCCAACATCTTTTTAATTTTCATAACCTTCGGTTCCCAATTTCGTTGATCCACTTCATCCCTGTCTTTCTTGCACCCCAAATGCACCCCCAGAACTTCCAAAACCTCCACCACCTTAAAAGGACTTTCCCCCAACCATTCTCCCCTACCCCTTCCTGCAACCAGGCATTGGGACTTACTATAATTCACTCTGGCTCCTGAAGCTCTACAATATTCCTCCACTACATCCATAGCTTTCCTCACTGACTCCCCATTTCTCAATGTTAAGGTTGTGTCACCTGCATATTGGTGTATCACCAACACCAGCCCAGAACTGGGGACCACAATCCCAACTACACCTTGTTTCTTTCGCATCATGTAACTTAATGGTTCTGCTACCAATGTGTACAACAATGGGGACAGGGGACAACCCTGTCTCACTGATCTCTGTATCGGAAAATACTTGGATAAAAAACCATTATATTTAACGCAGCTAAATATGTTTGAATAAAAAATCCTTATCCACTCAATGAAATTGTCCCCGAAACCAAATGCTTCCAAAACCTTCAGTAAAAACTCACGAGAGACCCTATCAAAGGCTTTCTCTTGATCTATCTTTAATACATAAGCCTCCCTCCCACTCTCTTCCATGAGCTCAATCGCATCTCGGATTGAAACCACAGAGTCCGCGATGTCCCGGCCTATGACTCCATAGGACTGAGAGGGCAAAACTATCTGTGGTAACACCTCCTTCATACGATTTGCCATAACCCTCGCCAAGATCTTATAATCCACATTTAATAATGTGATGGGCCTCCAATTCTTCAGATCCCTTCTATTCCCTTTATTTTTATATAAGCTAAGCTTATGACACCTCTCCTCATAGATGGGGCCAGGCTTCCCTCAATTTTAATTTTCTTAAAAACTTCTAAGCGCAATGGACTTAAAATCTCGAATTTTTTAAATAAAATTCTGCACTTAGTCCATCGGACCCTGGGCTTTTCCCCCCCTTCATTCCACTTATTGCTACTTTTATTTCCGCTAATCCTACTTCTTTGTCACACATGCTTCTCTCATCCTCCTTTAAACCCTCTTCAATAAAAGCACTAACCTTCTCCATCGCCAAATTGGAAATGTCTTCTTTTGTATATAATAACTCTTGATAAAAGCTGCTAGCCGCCTCTAAAATCTCCCCACTTTCATGAATGATCTTCTCCCCAACCTTCAAGTCTCCAATTAATGATAATCTCTGTCACAGCTTCTCTTGCTCTAGAAAATATCTAGTGCATCTTTCACCCTCCAATGCATCTCTAGCCTTTGCACAGAGAATGGCCCCCTTGCATTTTTCAGCTTGCAATAACTCCCACTCTTCCTTTAGCACCCGGAACTTAGTCTCAGCTCCCTTATCCCCTCCGTCAACTGCTTTACAGACATCCGTAAACCTTTTGTTTACATTCTCTTCTCGATGCCGGTTAGCTGCTGCTCTCTTTTTCCCACAACGTACCGAAAAAACTTTTACCTCATATTTGAAATTGTCCCACCAAACTCTTCTTTCTTTCAAGAACAAAGGTTCCTTCCGAGCATTCTTTATTATATTTAAAATCCCTTCATTATAAGCAATTTCTTTCAGGTATTGATTGTTTAAAATCCACAGCCCTGAACCGATCTTAACTCTGCTGTTCCTAATTCTAAGAACCAAAGCCGAGTGATCACCAAAAAATACTTTTTTATAATAAATCTCCATCACCTCAGAACTTAACCCTTCCCGCATTAACACAAAATCTATTCGGCTCTGTTTTAAAACATCACCCACCTAACCTATTCTGGAGAACTCCCTTTTTATGGGTTCCAGTCCCTCCATAAGTCTCTCAAATTTAAATTTGCCATCATTTTTACATTCATCCCTCTGGAGTTATCATCCTTAAAGGTCATCTGGGCTGCAATGTCCATCCGAGATAAAAATACATTAAAATCCCCCACTATACAAGGGTTTTCCACCTCTGCCACTTCAGTGAATAACCCCCGAAAAAACTCGCGACGCTTGCAATGGTCGTTCGGTGCATAGATATTAAAGAGATCGCAATTAAATTTCTCCATTTTTACCCTTAGCCGTAAAAATCTCCCCTCAGTGTCCTTGTCCACCAAGGCAACGTTCTCTTTTATGGATGGACTCACCAAAACAGCCACCCCTCTATGGTTACTGTTTGCACAACTTGCAAACACCTCTCCCTTCTAAACCTTCTGAACTCTTTCTAGGATATCCTCATCCCAAAAGGTTTCTTGCAGACACAACAAGTCCGTGCCTTTAAAACCCTGCAACAACTGTTGCAATTTCTTCTCACCCCTCAGTCCGTTCACATTAATCGAGACCAATGTAATCATGGCTCCGAAGAAGGGAAGTATGCCTGATAATCTCCCCATCATTTAATCTCTGGCCCTTCCCTCCTCTCATGCTCCTTCCCAACTTTTCAGCCAGCTGTTGCTTTTTCCTGCAGCCTCCGACTCTTTTTCACCTCCTGTTTGAACCTTCCCTGCTGTTTCAGCCTCTTCCTTGCATTAAGTTTGGACCCAGGAGCTGCCCTTTCTCCTTCTTTCTGCCCCTCACTAACCTTTCCCTTTCCATATGATGCCACCCACCCCCCACTTCCATGTCTCTGTCCCCCTCTAATTCCTCACTCTCAAGCTCTTCTGTAATCCTCTGTGCCTGCTCCCCGTCAGATACATAATCCTGCTCCCCGTCAGATACATCATCTCCCATAGAGAGTCTTCCTGCTATCGCGGTTTCTCCAACAGTGCCGCTCCCTTCGACCTCATCTCCACCTCTGACCCTTGCTCCCTGATTCTTCTCTCTCTGGGACAATGGCGCACTTATATTGCTGCCTTCTGGCGTCTTTGTCTCGCCGCTCCCGTCCTGCTGCCCCTTTAAGGCTCCTGCCTGTTGCACCCTCTCCTTGTCTTGCCCCCTCCTGCTCACTGAGATGTCCGACTCCCCGTCTTTCTTTGGAGTGCTTACTGTTAGATCCGTGTGTTAATGGAGACACGGAATGCAGGAGTTGATTTAACAAGTGTTTACTGAACAAAGTCTGGAGGTGAACTAACTACACAAGACGCTATACAGGCTTATATACCCGAGTGGTCACTACTGGTACTACAGTATACAGGGGCTTCAAAAACATAGTTCCTCTTAAAGGTACATACACTGCAATTCCTCCCCTTTTAGATAAATAGTACATAACATTTTAAGTAATCATTAAATAACATTTTTACAAGAACAATAATATACACATTTGCTGAAGTTAATCAATTACAAATTCAGTCTCTCTGGAGGCTTCCTGACTCGGTCCGGATAACGCCTCGGTGGTGTAGTAGGTTCTTTTGGCAAGGTCGATTCGGCTTCAATGCCAGTGTCGGGTTCATCTGGTTCCAGTATCACCGGATCGGAGGTAGATACCATGGGTATCTCTGCTTCATCACTAGGCGTATAGAGTTGTGGTGTAGGTTGTCCTTTTTCGGATGACTCTATGATCTGGTCAGCATGGCGCCTTATTATGCTTTCTCCAATGTCCACGGTATACATCAGCGGTCCTAGTCGTGTGCAAATAGTTCCAGGCTGCCATTTCTCGGTACGGTAGTCCCGGGCCAAAACTGGTTGACCTATCTGGAAGGTTCTAGTTGGCCTTTCATTCATGCTTTGAAATTGCCGGTTCTTTACGTCCCTTCTGACGTTTGGCTTGACCAAATCCAGCCAGCATCTTAGGCTTCTATTGAAAAACATCATGGCGGGGGTTTGGTTTGTAACCACATGTGTTGCATTCCTGTACGCAAACAAGAAGTTATCTACCTTATGTTGTAGATTTATGTCTTCATTACCCATGGCCTTTATGGCCTTCTTGAAGGTCTGGACAAACCTTTCAGCCAATCCATTGGTGGCGGGATGGTATGCGGCGGACGTGTAGTGCTTAACCCCATTGTTTTTTAAGAACTTCCTGAATCCTTCGGATACAAATTGCGGTCCATTATCAGAACAGATCTGTTCAGGCAGCCCATTCCTGGCGAATATGGTCCTTAATACTGTGATGGTTTTTTCCGTGGTGGTGGAGGACATCTTTATTACCTCCGGCCACTTGGAGTGTGCATCCACCGCGATTAAGAACGTTGAGTCCATAAATGGACCAGCAAAGTCGATATGTACCCTTTGCCATGGAGATGAGGGCCACTCCCATGGATGTAGAGGGGCTTGTGGTGGGGCGTTTTGGACCTTCTGGCATCCTAGACAGCTCTTGGTCATTTCTTCGATGTCTCCATCGATACCTGGCCACCACACAAACGCTCTGGCTAAGTTCTTCATTTTCACTCCACCCAGATGCCCCTCGTGAAGCTCCTTTAGCACTCTATCCTTGAGTTTGGGTGGAATCACCACTCTGGATCCACACATCAAGGTTCCTCGGCACACTGACAGCTGTTCTCTTCTTTGCGAGAATGCTGGCAACAGTGGTTCGCCATGTGCTGGCCATCCCTTCACCGTTAAATCGTAGACTCGTGAGAGAGTCGGGTCATTTCGCATTTCCTTTTCAATGGTAGAATTTGTCACCGGTAGACATTCCACTATGGTTGAGTGGAACATCTCCACTGGGTCCACTGTAGGCGCCTCTTCCACCGTTGGCAACGGTAGGCGCGATAACCCGTCAGCATTCCCATGCTGTTTTGTTCCTTTGTATTCTATGTCATATTGGTGTGCCCCTAGGAAAAGGGACCACCTCTGTAGCCTTTGCGCTGTCATAATGGGAACGCCCTTTTTAGGTTTGAATATGGAGACGAGGGGTTGATGGTCAGTCAACAAGGTAAATTTTTGTCCGTGTAGGTAATGGTTGAATTTCTTCACCCCCCACACCAGGCTGAGTGCCTCCCTGTCGATCTGGGCATAGTTACGCTCAGCTGAGTTCAATGAGCGTGACGCAAAAGCTATCGGCCGCTCCGAGCCATCAGGGAATCTATGCGATAATACCGCTCCCACGCCGTAAGGGGATGCATCGCACGCCAGTCTGATTGGCAGTGATGGGTTGTAATGAGCCAACACTTCCCTGGATGTGATCAAGCCTTTGCATTTATGGAAGGCACGTTTACAGCCTTTGCTCCATTTCCAAACTACTCCCGTTTGTAGCAGTGCGTTAAGAGGGTGCAGAACCGTCGACAAGTTTGGTAAAAATTTATGATAGTAATTTACTAATCCCAGGAACGACCTTAATTGTGAGACATTTTCAGGCGCTGGGGCCTTTACGACCGCTTCAATTTTTTCAGGTGACTTATGCAACCCTTCTTCGTTAATGACATGGCCACAATATGATATCTGTTTCTGGAAAAATTCGCACTTGGGGCGATTTGCTCGTAGGCCCCGTTCTCTCAGCCTCGTGAGCACCTGCTCCAAGTTGGCAAGGTGCTCGTTGTCGTTTTCTCCTGTTACAAGGATGTCGTCTAGGTAGCATTGAGTCCCCGGAATCCCTTGCAGGACTTGCTCCATAGCTCTTTGCCAGATCGCCGGAGCTGATGCCACTCCGAAAACCAGTCGATTGTGTAGTGTCCGTGTGTTGATAAAGACACTGAAGACAGGAGTTGGTTCATAGGTATTTACTAAGCAAAGTCTGGGGGGGTTCAAACGGATATACACAATATACAGGCTTATATAGCCCGAGTGGCAATTACCGGCATTACAGCACACCTGGGGCTCTTAAAGGCACATACACCACAATTCCTCCCCTTTTAGCTTACCAGTACATCATATTTTAAATAATTATTAATTACATGTTATAAGCAAAATAATATACATTGCTGTAGTTAATTAATTATAAGTTAGTCTCTCAGGAGGCTTCCTGACTCGGCCCGGATAACGCCTCGGGGGTGTAGTAGTTTCTGGTGGTGTAGTAGGTTCTTCTGGCAAGGCTGATTCGGCTTGAATGCCAGTGTCGGGTTCATCGGGTTCCAGTATCACCGGATCGGAGATAGATATGGATATCTCTACTTCATCGTTAGATGTATAGAGTTATGGTGTAGGTTGTCCCTTTTCGGATGACTTTATGATTTGGTTAGCATGGCGCCTTATTATGCTTTCTCCGATGTCCACGGTATACATCAGTGGTCCTAGTCGTGTGCAGATAGTTCCAGGCTGCCATTTCTCGGTACGGTAGTCCCGGGCCAAAACTTGTTGACCTATCTGGAAGGTTCTAGTTGGCCTTTCATTCATGCCTTGAAACTGCCGGTTCTCCACATCCCTTCTGATGTTGGGCTTGACCAAATCCAGCCGGCATCTTAGGTTTCTATTGAAGAGCATCATGGCGGGAGTTTGGTTGGTAACTATAAAGTATGTGTCTATACTTAATGCAATAATGACGAGACAGCTTGGAAGATTCAACGTAGGTCTTTACTTAATACCAACAGGCGGGAAACTGAGGGGCGATCAGTACCCACAGTACTATTTATACCCCTATGGCCAGGAGTGGTACTACGGTATCACTACGCCCTACAAAGTAGTGCTGCCCTGGCCATAGGTTTAAAGTAACATACCTATTACATACACAACATTCCTCCCCTTTTAATTAAAACGTACCAGTGCAATTAAGTCAATAGATGCCCCATAACTAGGGCTAATAACATTTGGTAACACAATATACATAACATATTTACATCAAGAGTTGTCTACTTATATATATATATATACAGAAACGTTATAGATTCAGTCTCTGAGGAGGCCTCCTGTCTCGACTAGGATAACGTCTTTCTCTAGTCGTTCTCGGTGTAGGTGGCGGTACTTCCGTCACCCCTTCATCGCTGGACTCGTCGGTGTCTGATGGCACATCCTGTGCCGTGGAGATCACTGGAGTGCTGAACTCCTCGCAATCCTGAGACCTCTGTAACGACGAGCTGGGCCGTGATTCTGCTGTAACAATGTGCTGAGACGTTTGAGGTAGTGAATCAGTTGTGTTTCTGGACTCCACAAGTTGATCAGCATGTCATCTGATTATGCCTTCCCCTGTCTCAACTGTGTACATCAAGGGTCCCTGGCGGGCCTTTATCGTACCAGACCGCCACTTTTCATTCCTATAATCACGGGCCAACACTTGCTGCCCCACCTCGAAGCTCCGTGTCTGTCTGTCAGGAGCCCTACGAAATACTCGGTTTTCCACATCTCTCTGAATGTTTGGTCTGAGCAATTCAAGGCGAGACCTTAACCTTCTATTAAAGAACATGACGGCGGGGGCCTGGTTGGTCACCGTATGTGCAGCATTACGGTATGCGAATAGGAAGTTGTCCACCTTGTGTTGTAGTGGCAACCTTTCCTCCCCTATTGCCTTGATGGCCTTTTTAAAAGTCTGTACAAATCGCTCTGCCAGCCCATTTGTAGCCGGATGATATGGTGCAGACGTATAATGTTGCACTCCATTCCTTTTTAGGAATGCTTGAAATTCTTCTGCCACAAATTGTGGCCCATTGTCCGAGCAGACTTGCTCGGGCACCCCGTTTCGGGCAAAAATGGTCCTTAAGACTGCGACCGTCTTTTCGGCTGTCGTTGATGACATCTTTATGACCTCCGGCCATTTTGAATGGGCGTCCACTACAATAAGGAACATCGCATCCAGGAAGGGGCCAGCGAAGTCCACGTGGATCCTTTGCCACGGCGTTGAGGGCCACTCCCACGGATGTAGTGGGGCTTGTGGTGGTACGTTCTGTACCATCTGGCACCCTTGGCACACTTTTGCTACTTCCTCAATGTCCCTGTCAATGCCGGGCCACCAGACGTAGGCTCTGGCGAGGCTTTTCATTTTGACACCCCCCAGATGACCTTCGTGTAAGTCCTGCAACACTTTATGTTGTAATTTTTGAGGGACCACCACCCTGGCTCCGCACATCAATGTGCCCCGGCAGACGGACAACTGGTCCTTCCTTGCCGAAAACGCCGGCAATGATGCGTCACCCTGCGCCGGCCAGCCTTTCACGGTTAATTCGTAAACCCTTGCCAATGTCGGGTCGTTCCGTGTTTCCCGCTCGATACATTGGCTGGTGATGGGCAAGTGTTCCATAACAGCCGTATGATATATTTCCACGAGGTCCTGTACTATCTCTTCGATCTCGGCAGGCAAGGGTAGCCGCGACAGGCCATCCGCATTGCCATGCTGTTTGGTACCCTTATATTCGATAAGGTACTGGTGTGCTCCTAAGAACAGTGACCATCTCTATAGCCTTTGGGCCGTCATCAGGGGCACCCCTTTTGTTGGATTAAATATCGACACCAACGGTTGATGATCCGTCAGTAGTGTGAAACGTTGCCCATGCAGGTAGTGGTGGAATTTTTTTACACCCCACACCAGACTGAGGGCCTCCCTGTCGATTTGCGCATAGTTTCTTTCGGCTGTAGTTAATGACCTTGAGGCAAATGCTATTGGCCTCTCCGTCCCGTTGGGAAATTTGTGTGACAACACTGCCCCTATACCGTACGGGGAGGCGTCACATGCCAACCTCATTGGCATTTTTGGGTCAAAGTGTGCGAGCACTTCCTTTGATGTAATGAGTTGTTTACCCTTTTTAAAAGCAGCCTCACACGCTTCGTCCCAATTCCAGGAGACTCCCTTTTGCAGCAATGAATTTAGTGGATGTAAAATGGACGATAAGTTCGGGAGGAACTTATGGTAATAGTTTATAAGGCCTAAGAATGATCGTAACTGAGATACATTCTCAGGGGGCGGGGCCTTCACTACTGCCTCGATCTTTTCCGGGGACTTATGCAGGCCTTCCTTATCTATAATGTGACCACAGTATGAGATATGTTCCTGGAAAAACTCACATTTCTGCTTGTTCGCCCTGAGTCCGTATTGTTGTAACCGCAGAAGTACTCGCTCCAGGTTAGCGAGGTGGTCGTTATCCATTTGTCCTGTCACCAGGATGTCATCCAGGTAGCATTGCGTTCCTGGAATGCCCTGTAGGACCTGTTCCATGGTCCTCTGCCATATTGCCGGGGCGGACGCCACACCAAATACCAGGCGATTGTACTGGTACAATCCCTTGTGTGTATTAATCGTTAGGAGCTTTTTCGAGTCCTGCTCCACCTCCATCTGTAAATAAGCTTGACAAAGGTCAATCTTCGTAAAGTGTCTACCCCCAGCTAACGATGCGAATATGTCCTCTATCCGCGGCAGCGGATACTGTACCGTGTGCAGGACTGGGTTAATAGTTATCTTAAAATCCCCGCAAATGCGAACCTTCTTTGGTTCCCCCGATGTGTTATTTGCAGATTTCTTTATAACTGGGACGATGGGCGTGGCCCACTCGCTCCACTCAATCTTTGTAAGGACACCTGCACTCTCTAAGGCATCCAGTTCTGCTTCCACCGCTGGCCGAATGGCATAAGGCACCGGTCTGGCCTTACAAAACTTGGGGTTTGCGTCTTGAGCAAAGTTATTTTTGCTCTAATGTCCTTTAAGGTCCCCAGCCCTTGTTGGAACACCTCTGGCGTTTTTGCCAATAGTTTCGACAGCCTGCTTGTAATGGTTGTATCATCCGTGGTGGTCTCTACTTTTAACTCGTGTATCGACTTCCAGTCGAAATGGATTTTTCTTATCCATTCCCTACCCAAAAGTGGTGGTCCACCGTTTGGTAGGATGTATAAATAAAGTCCTGGCACTTTTCTGCCGTTGTATTTAACTGTTACTTGCATTTTTCCCTTCGGGTAAACTTTTTGTCCCGTATATGTTTTTAATTTAATTTCCGTATCCTTTAAGGGAATGCGTTTGAACAGCCTGTTATAATCTTGTTCATTAATTACTGATAGGGCTGAACCCGTGTCCAGCTCCATATTAACTTCGATGCCTGCTACCTTCATTTTAACCCACATTGTGCTGTGGTCCTCCGTTTTGTCTACACCATATAACTTGAGACATCCCAGACCTTTAGGCTCTGCTTTTGTGCCTTCCTGTGACTCGTCTGAGCTACTGTCAGACATCTTATGTATTTTTGTCCTTGCCTTGGTACTGCTCGGATTGCCCCCACGATTGGGTTTCGTACCAGACCGACAAACTTTCGCTATATGCCCCTTTTTCCCACACTGCCGGCATATTTTATCATGAAACCAACAATTACTTTGGTCGTGGGTGGTTTTGCCACAACGGTAGCATTTACCTTTGTGAAATGTCACCTCATGGGTGTCATAGCCGGTTGTGTTTTGTCGTATTTGAGCAGCACCCTGTGCTGCTGCTTCGTGCGTCGATGCTATTTCAATCGCCTGATCTAGGCTGAACTGTTTCTTGGCTAGCAACCGTTTACGTGTAGTCTCATTTAACATGCCACAGACAAATCTTTCCCTGATCGCGTCCGCCAATATGGCTCCAAACTGGCAATGTTTGGACAACCTTCTGAGCTCAGCTAAATAGGCTGCCTGCGACTCATCATTCCTTTGGTCGCGTCTGTAGAAGCGGTACCTTTCCGCTATAAATGGTGGCTTAGGGTTTAAATGTTCCCTTAACGTATCAACAATTTGGGCGTACGTTTTGTCTGCTGGCTTTTCTGGAGTAAGAAGATTCCTCAGCAGACCGTATGTTTTTGCCCCCATAAAATTTAATAAGGTTGCTACCTTTCGGTCATCTTCCACCTTGTTTACTATGCAATAAAGTTCATGCCTTTCAATATAGGCATCCCACTCTTCTGTGTCCTCAACAAATGCTGACAAACAACCTTCTTCAGCCATTTTAAACTTTTGAAGAGAAAAAAAAAACTTTTCCCGCTTTCTCCACTAGATGGCGTTTTTCCCGCCTTTTCTCCCTCTGCTGTCAACGACCTCTCTCCAGCGTCGTTATTTTTGGCCCTTGCAGCTCCCGTTATTGCCACCGCCGCTATTAACAACGACCTTCCCCTCTCGTGGCCCGCTAGCCCTTGTGGCTCCGTTTGTTCCCCAGATCGCCTGCCCGTTCTGGCCCTTGCAGCTCCCGTTCCCCGGGAAGGATTTCAGTTTACCTGGCCCTGGGTGGACTTTTGCCCCGTGGCTGGCGCGCCCGTTCAGCCTCTTCTCTCAGCTGCCGCAGCCTCCGCTGGAAACCTCTCTCTCTCGCTCCGTTGCTGCCGCTCCTCCCGAACCCGGAGTGCTGGGCGGCCTCCTTCGGCCGACGCTGGACTCTGCAGGCTGGCTGGTAAGAAGCCTCTCTCCTTCTCTCTCCGTACTGCTACCGTTCCTTTGTTGCACCGTGTACTGGTGAGTTCGAACCTTACTCGTCGCCAGTATAAAGTATGTGTCTATACTTAATGCAATAATGACGAGACAGCTTGGAAGATTCAACGTAGGTCTTTACTTAATACCAACAGGCGGGAAACTGAGGGGAGATCAGTACCCACAGTACTATTTATACCCCTAGGAACATAAGAACATAAGAACATAAGAAATAGGAGCAGGAGTAGGCCAATTGGACCCTCGAGCCTGCTCCGCCATTCAATAAGATCATGGCTGATCTGATCCTAACCGCCAATCCACTATGACAGAACTATCTCCTGAATCTAACAGAATTAGACACACGAAACAGGAGCAGGATCAGGCTACACGGCCCCTGGGCCCGCTCCGCTACCCACAGGGCCATGACCGATCCGCACCTAAACTCATGTCCAAATTCCTGCCCGCTCCCCGTAACCCTTAATTCCCTTTTCTTCTAGGAAACTGTCTATTTCTGTTTTAAATTTATGTAATGATGTAGCTTCGACAGCTTTTTGGGGCAGCATATTCCATGGACCTACCACCCTCTGAGTGAAGTAGTTCCTCCTCATCTCAGTTTTGAAAGAGCAGCCCCTTATTCTAAGACTATGCCCCCTAGTTCTAATTTCACCCATCATCTGGAACATCCTCCCCGCATCCACCCGATCCAACCCCTTCACAATCTTATATGTTTCAATAAGATCGCCTCTCATTCTTCTGAACTCCAATGAGTAGAGTCCCAATCTACTCAACCTCTCCTCATATGTCCATCCCCTCATCCCCGGGATTAACCGAGTGAACCTTCTTTGTACTGACTCGAGAGCAAGTATGTCTTTTCTTAAGTATGGACACCAAAACTGTATGCAGTATTCCAGGTGCGGTCTCACCAATACCTTGTACAACTGAAGCAATACCTCCCTATTTTTATATTCTATCCCCCTAGCAATGAAAGCCAACATTCCATTGGCCTTCTTAATCACTTGCTGCACCTGCATACTAACCTTTTGAGTTTCGTGCACCAGGACCCCCAGATCCCTTTGTACTTCAGTACTTTCCAGTTTCTTGCCATTAAGATAATAACTTGCTCTACGATTTTTCCTGCCAAAGTGCATAACCTCACACTTTCCAGTATTGTATTCCATCTGCCAAGTCTCTGCCCACTTACTTAGCCTGTCTATGTCCCCTTGCAGGTTTTTTATGTCCTCCTCTCTCACTACTTTCCCTCCCATCTTAGTATCATCTGCAAACTTTGATATGTTACACTCGGTCCCCTCCTCCAAATCGTTAATATAGATTGTAAAGAGTTGGGGACCCAGCACTGACCCCTGCGGAACACCACTAGTTACTGATTGCCAGTCTGAGAATGAACCATTTATCCCAACTCTCTGCCTTCTGTTAGATAGCCAATCCTCTATCCATGCCAGAATATTACCCCCAATCCCGTGATTTTTTATCTTAAGCAATAATCTTTTGTGTGGCACCTTGTCAAATGCCTTTTGGAAGTCTCAATACACTACGTCCACTGGTTCACCTTTATCCACCCTGTATGTTACTTCCTCAAAGAACTCCAGCAAATTTGTCAAACATGACTTCCCCTTCATAAAACCATGCTGACTTTGTCTTATTAAACTATGATTATCCAAATGTCCTGTTACTGTCTCCTTAATAATGGACTCCAAAATTTTACCTACCACAGATGTTAGGCTAACCGGTCTATAGTTTCCAGCCTTCTGTCTACTGCCCTTTTTAAATAAGGGTGTTACATTAGCAGTTTTCCAGTCTGCTGGGACCTTTGCTGAGTCCAGGGAGTTTTGGAAGATTATTACCAATGCATCCACAATCCCTACCGCCACTTCCCTCAAGACCCTTGGATGTAAGCCATCAGGTCCAGGCGATTTATCCGCCTTGAGTCCCATTATTTTACCGAGTACCATTTCCTTAGTGATTTTGATCGTGTTTATCTTCTCCCCCCCTATAGCCCCCTGCTTGTCCAGTGTTGGGATATTCTTGGTGTCCTCTACTGTAAAGACTGATACAAAATATTCATTCAGTGTTTTTGCCATCTCCATATTTCCCACCATTAATTTCCCGGTCTCATCCTCTAAGGGACCAACATTTACTTTAGCCACCCTTTTTCTTTTTATATAACTATAAAAACTCTTACTATCTGTTTTTATATTTTTTGCTAATTTACTTTCATAATCTATCTTCCCTTTCCTAATCAATCTTTTTGTTATTTTTTGCTGTCTTTTAAAGTTTTCCCAATCCTCTATCCTCCCACTAGATTTGGCTACCTTATATGCCCTTGTTTTTAGTCCAGGAGTGGTACTACGGTATCACTACGCCCTACAAAGTAGTGCTGCCCTGGCCATAGGTTTAAAGTAACATACCTATTACATACACAACAGTAACCATATGTGTTGCATTCCTGTATGCGAATAAGAAGTTATCCACCTTGTGCTGAAGTTTTATGTCTTCATTACCCATGGCCTTTATGGCCTTCTTGAAGGTCTGGACAAACCTTTCAGCCAATCCATTGGTGGCGGGATGGTATGGGGCGGACGTGTAGTGCTTAACCCCATTGTTTTTTAAGAACTTTCTGAATTCTTCGGACACAAATTGAGGTCCATTATTAGAACATATCTGTTCCGGCAGCCCATTCCTGGCAAATATGGTCCTTAATACTGTGATGGTTTTTTCCGTGGTGGTGGAGGACATCTTTATTACCTCCGGCCACTTGGAGTGTGCATCAACCACGATTAAGAACATTGAGTCCATAAATGGACCAGCAAAGTCGATGTGCACCCTTTGCCAGGGAGATGAGGGCCACTCCCATGGATGTAGAGGGGCTTGTGGTGGAGCATTTTGGACCTTCTGGCATCCTAGGCAGCTCTTGGTCATTTCTTCGATGTCTCCATCGATACCTGGCCACCATACAAACGCCCTAGCTTGGTTCTTCATTTTCACTCCACCCAGATGCCCCTCGTGAAGCTCCTTTAGCACTTTATCCTGGAGTTTGGGTGGAATCACCACTCTGGATCCACACATCAAGGTTCCTCGGCACACTGACAGCTGTTCTCTTCTTTGCGAGAATGCTGGCAACAGTGGTTCGCCATGTGCTGGCCATCCCTTCACTGTTAAATCGTAGACCCGTGAGAGAGTCGGGTCATTTCTCGTCTCCCTTTCAATGGCAGAATTTGTCACTGGTAGACATTCCACTATGGTAGAGTGGAACATCTCTACTGGGTCTACTGTAGGTGCCTCTTCTACCGTTGACAACGGTAGGCGCGATAAACCGTCAGCATTCCCATGCTGTTTTGACCCTTTGTATTCTATGTTGTATTGGTGTGCCCCTAGAAAAAGGGACCACCTCTGTAGCCTTTGCGCTGTCATAATGGGAACACCTTTTTTAGGGTTGAATATGGAGATGAGGGGTTGATGGTCAGTCAACAAGGTAAATTTTTGTCCGTGTAGGTAATGGTTGAATTTCTTCACTCCCCATACCAGGCTGAGTGCTTCCCTGTCGATTTGGGCATAGTTACGCTCAGCTGAGTTTAATGAGCGTGACGCAAAAGCTATCGGCCGTTCTGAGCATTCAGGGAATTTATGGGATAATACTGCTCCTATGCCGTAAGGGGATGCATCGCACGCCAGTCTGATTGGCAGTGATGGGTTGTAATGAGCCAAAACTTCTTCGGATGTGATTAAGTCTTTGCATTTATGGAAGGCACGTTTACAGTCTTCGTTCCATTTCCAAATCACCCCTGTTTGTAGAAGTTCATTAAGAGGGTGTAGAAGAGTTGATAAGTTCGGTAAAAATTTATGATAGTAATTTATTAATCCCAGGAACGACCTTAATTGTGAAACATTTTCAGGTGCTGGGGCTTTTATAACCGCTTCAATTTTTTCAGGTGACTTATGCAACCCTTCATTATTAATTATGTGGCCACAATATGATATCTGATTTTGGAAAAATTCGCACTTGGGGCGATTCGCTCGTAGGCCCCGTTCTTTCAGCCTAGTGAGCACCTGCTCCAAATTGGCAAGGTGCTCGTTGTCGTTTTCTCCTGTTATAAGGATGTCGTCTAGGTAGCATTGAGTCCCCGGAATCCCTTGCAGGACTTGCTGCATAGCTCTTTGCCAGATAGCTGGAGCTGATGCTACTCCAAAAACCAGTCGATTGTACTGGTACAAGCCTTTGTGTGTGTTTATCGCGAGATACTTTTTAGAGGCCTCCTCAGCCTCCATCTGTAGATATGCCTGTGCCAAGTCAATTTTGGTGAAACGTTTCCCTCCGGATAGTGAGGCGAAAATATCTTCTATCCTCGGAAGAGGATACTGTACTGTGTGAAGGACCGGGTTTACAGTTACCTTGAAGTCACCACAGATGCGAATTTTTCTCTGTTCTTCAGATTTATCTTTATTCAATGTTTTTTTCATGACTGGAACGATGGGTGTTACCCATTCGCTCCAATCTATTTTGGATAATACGCCTGCTTTTTCCAAATTCTCCAGCTCTGCCTCGACTGCTGGACGTATTGCGTATGGCACCGGTCTTGCCTTAAAAAATTTGGGAATTGCTGCATCTTCCACTTTTATTGAGGCGGTGATACCTTTCAAGGTTCCTAGTTTCTCTTGAAACACTTCTTTGGCGTTGGCCAAGATGTCTTTTAATCGTTCAGGTATGATGTCATCATTGTTTTTTTCCTTACTGGTCACCGTCAGTGCCTGAATGGAGTGCCAGTCTAAACGTATCTTCCTGATCCATTCACGCCCCAACAACAGTGGACCACCATCTTGTAGAATGTATAAATACAACTTTTGTATTTCTTTGCCGTTGTATACAACAGGCACCCTTATTTTTCCTTTGGGGTATACTTTCTGCCCCGTATATGTTTTTAAGATAATGGATGTGTCTTTTAGAGGTATATGCGAAAATAGCCTCTCATAATCCCGTCGATTTATTACGGTTAGAGCTGATCCATTTTAACTGGGGACCCTGCTATTGTGAGGGTAACCCAAATGGTTTGGTAATCATCTTTGGCAAGTACATTATGTAATTTGAGACAGCTTAGTCTCTTGTTTTTGAAGTCGCTATCGCTCTTCTGGTCTTCGGAGCTACTGTCCGTCATCATTTGTACCTTCCTGTACTTTTCTTTATTGATTTTTTTTTTCTGTCAGTGGATTTATTTTGTCCAGATCGGCATACCCGTGCAATGTGTCCAATCTTTCCGCATTGCCTGCATGCTTTGTCCTTGAACCAGCAGTCCCTCTGGTTATGGGTGGATCTGCCGCAGCGATAACATCTTTCGAAACCCTGTGTCATTTCATGGGTGCCGAAGTCCTGTGTCTTTTGTTGTATCTCTGCAGCTCCTTTTGCTGCTGCTTCGTATGATACAGCCATACTGAAAGCTTTGTCCAATGTTAAATCTTTTTCAGAAAGCAGTCTTTTTTGTGTTCCTTCACTGAAGAGACCGCAAACGAATTTGTCTCGAAGATAATCTGATAGTCCTGCCCCGAATTGGCAGTACTTTGATAGCTTTCTTAATTCGGTTAGGTAATCAGCATTACTTTCATTCTTGTGTTGATTTCTCTTGATGAACTTGAATCGTTCCGCTATCAGCAGCGGTGTTGGGTTTAAGTGCTCCTGCAGGGTATCAACAATTTCTTTAAAATTCTTGTCCTTTGGTTTGGCTGGAGTGATTAAATTTCGTAACAGCCCATATGTCTTTGCGCCCATTAAGTTCAGAAGTACTGAAGCTTTTTTTTCATCTTCTATTCCATTTGCAGTGCAATATACCTCTACTCTTTCCACGTATGTGGTCCAATCCTCTATTTCACTATCAAAAGCATCAATATTACCAGATTTAGGCATTTCAGAAAAGATATGGCGCTTCCCGCGCTTTTTTTTTTCTTTTCTGTAGCAAAGATATGGCGCTTCCCGCGCTTTCCCGCCGCTGCTGCCGATGACAACGCTGTTTACTGCGTTTTCCGTTCTCTTTTTTTTATTATTTACTGTTGGAGACTTGTTCCCGCCAGAGGTCTGAACGCTGACCTGCTTGCCGCGCCGGCCGTCTCCCGAGTGCTCCCTCCCAGTCCGTTATTGCTTGCCTCCGATTTCGCTGCCTGTCTCAGCTGTAGAGCCAGCCGCTGGAGCCCCAGCCTGACGCCCAGGAAGGATTAGCGCAGTACCTGCCACCAGCTTGGCCAGCTGGTGAAACCACAGCTTCTCTCACTTCCTTGAGTCTTCTGGACGCCCGAGGAATCGATGTCCTTGAGGTGCTGCCGAATTGCAGGTAAGTCCGTTTCCACTTCGTCGCCACTGTAGTGTCCGTGTGTTGATAAAGACACTGAAGACAGGAGTTGGTTCATAGGTATTTACTAAGCAAAGTCTGGGGGGGGTTCTAACGGATATACACAATATACAGGCTTATAAAGTCCGAGTGGCAATTACCGGCATTACAGCACACCTGGGGCTCTTAAAGGCACATACACCACAGATTGTACTGGTACAGGCCTTTGTGTGTGTTTATCGTGAGATACTTTTTAGAGGCCTCCTCAACCTCCATCTGTAGATATGCCTGTGCTAAGTCAATTTTGGTGAAACGTTTCCCTCTGGATAGTGAGGCGAAAATATCTTCTATCCCCGGAAGAGGATACTGTACCGTGTGAAGAATCGGGTTTACAGTCACCTTGAAGTCCCCACAGATGTGAACTTTTCTCTGTTCTTCAGATTTATCATTATTCAACGTTTTCTTCATGACCGGGACGATGGGTGTTGCCCACTCGCTCCAATCTACCTTGGATAACACGCCCGCTTTTTCCAAATTATCCAGCTCTGCCTCGACGGCTGGACGAATTGCGTACGGCACCGGCCTTGCCTTAAAAAACTTGGGAATTGCCGCATCTTCCACTTTTATTGAGGCGGTGGCGCCTTTCAGGGTTCCTAGTTCCTGTTGAAACACTTCTTTGGCGTTAGCCAAGATTTCTTTTAATCGTCCAGGTATGATGTCATCATCGGTTTTTTTCTTACTGGTCACCGTCAGTGCCTGAATGGAGTGCCAGTCTAAACGTATCTTTCTGATCCATTCACGTCCCAACAACGGTGGACCACCATCTTGCAGAACGTATAAATACAACTTCTGTATTTCCTTGCCGTTGTATACAACAGGCACCCTTATTTTCCTTCTGGGGTATACTTTCTGCCCCGTATATGTTTTTAAGATAATGGATGTGTCTTTTAGAGGTATATGCGGAAATAGCCGCTCGTAATCCCGTCGACTCATGACGGTCAGATCTGATCCTGTATCTAGCTCCATTTTGACTGGGGACCCCGCTATCGTGAGGGTAACCCAAATGATCTGGTAATCTTCTTTGGCAATTACATTATGTAATTTGAGACAGCTTAGTCTCTTGTTTCCGGAGTCGCTATCGCTCTTCTGGTCTTCGGAGCTACTGTCCGTCATCATTTGTACCTTTCTGTACTTTTCCTTATTGACCTTTTTACTGTCAGCGGATTTCTTTCCAGATCTGCATACACGTGCAATGTGTCCCATCTTTCCGCATTGCCTGCATGCTTTGTCCTTGAACCAGCAGTCCTTCTGGTCATGGGTGGATCTGCCGCAGCGATAACATCTCTCGAAACCCCGTGTCATTTCATGGGTGCCGAAGTCCTGTGGCTTTTGCTGTATCTCTGCAGCTCCTCTTGCTGCTGCTTCGTATGATATAGCCACACTGAAAGCCTTGTCCAGTGTCAAATCTTTCTCAGAAAGTAGTCTTTTCTGTGTTCCTTCGCTTAGGAGACCGCAGACGAATTTGTCTCGTAGAGAATCTGCCAGTCCTGCCCCGAATTGGCAGCGCTTTGACAGCTTTCGTAATTCAGTGAGGTAATCAGCGTTACTTTCATTCTTGTGCTGATTCCTCCTGAAGAATTTGAATTGTTCCGCTATCAGCAGCGGTGTTGGGTTTAAGTGCTCCTGTAAGGTATCAACAATCTCCTTAAAATTCTTGTCCATCGGTTTGGCTGGAGTGATCAAGTTTCGTAACAGCCCGTATGTCCTTGCGCCCATCAGATTTAGAAGTACCGATGCCTTTTTATCATCCGCTACTTCATTCGCCTTGCAATATACCTCCACTCTTTCCACATATGTGGTCCAATCTTCTATATCACTATCAAAAGCAGTAATATTGCCAGTCTTCGACATCTTGAAAATCTAAAATGGCGCTTCCCGCGCTTTTCCTCCGTCCCCGATGGATCAAAATGGCGCCTCCCGCGCTTTTCTTTCCTCCCCGCTGAGTTAAGATGGCGCCTCCTGCGCTTTCCCGCCGCTGCCGCTGCTGCCAACGCTGTTCTCCGCGGTTCCCGTTGCGACCTGCAGCTTTTCGCGGTATTTCTATTTTTTTTTTAATATATCGCTTCAGTAGTTTCTTCGTTACTTGGAGAACCGTTCCCGTCGTGGAGCGGATCCTCTGGGACTTTCCCCTCCCTCTGCTCGGTCTGAACGCCGACCTGCTTTGCAGCACCGGCCACGCCCTGAGTGCTCCACCCTCTCTCTTTGCTTCTGCTTCCCGACTCGCTGCCCGGCCCCGTTGCAGAGCCACCCGATCGAGCTCTAGCCCGCCGCAGCCCAGGAAGGATCAGTGCACTACCTGCCACCAGCCCGTTTAGTTGGTGAAACCACAGTTTTTTTGTTTTTTTCTTGCTTCTGGCTTCAACCTTCGTCTGAGGAATCGATCTCCTTGAGGTGCTGCCGAATTGCAGGTAAGTTTGTTTCTAACTCGTCGCCACTGTTAGATCCATGTGTTAATGGAGACACGGAATGCAGGAGTTGATTTAACAAGTGTTTACTGAACAAAGTCTGGAGGTGAACTAACTACACAAGACGCTATATAGGCTTATATACCCGAGTGGTCACTACTGGTACTACATTATACAGGGGCTTCAAAAACATAGTTCCTCTTAAAGGTACATACACTACACTTACATTTACCATGCACCCCGCTCCCGCCTCCTCTCCCCCCGTGGACACCAGATTCTTTAGGGAGAGCTGAACCGTATTAAGGCTCGAGTCTGCACTTGACCGTTGCTGCCTGCTGCTGTCTTTGTTCTTTTCCAGTGTACTTGGTGTGTTTTCCACCATCTCCATCCTGTTCTCTGCTCTGCAATTTTCTGCCTCTTCCTGTGCTCTTTTCTCCTTCAATTTACCAGCGGTGTCCTCCGACTGCTCCGCTCCTCCGGCCGTTCCACTCACACCTCCTGCTCCTTCTCCCATCTCCTCGTCACTCATAGAGCTTCCTTCTGCCCCACACTCACAGCGGGTGGGGCCTTTGTGACACACCCCACAGCTCTCCGCCTTGCAGCTCTGAGCGATGTGTCCAGATTCGCTGCAATTATAACAGTACAAGTCTGGACAGTTTCTTACAAGATGATCGTGTCCAAGACAATAATAACAAACCTTCACTTGGTTATCATGCAGTACTCGGAAGTATTGCACTCTTTTAATTGTCTCGAATTTCATGCTGTATGGTAATGACTTCACCCCCTCTGGGAACTGCACCTTTACGTAACGGGTTCCATCTGCTACCCGTGTTCCTGGATAGTATCTCCACTTTATTGCTGAGCAAATTTTAATGTCCCACGACTCCAACTTTTTGATTAGCACGTCGTTCTCAATATAAACTGGCAAGTTTAAGAATGAGACCACCACCTCTTCCGAATATCTCAGAGATACCTCCAAGAACTTATCACCAACTTTCAAACTGAGTAAAAGTCTTTCCACCTCCTCTCGGCCACTAACCGTCACCTCGAACCCAACATTCGGCTTTGGTCGGCAGGCAAAGCAGCTTCCCTCGCCACAGTCCCCATGTACCGCTTGGATAATATCCCAAGCTCGTATCTCCTTATCCTCGCACTGAACTACCACCGTGTTTTCTTTTCCAAACCTCCTGGGGTCCTGGCCCAAATCTTTGGGCCTTTTTCTTTCCCTTCCAACCACAGTTTCTCCCCTAATTAAATTCATCTTGGGAACACTATCCTCTGAGGGGCCCGGCACTCCAGACCCCTCAGCAGCCATCTGGCTGTTGTTTATGGGCCAAAAAGGCCCTAAAACCTGAAAACAAAAACCCAGCACCAACTTTTTACAAACTCACTCCAACTCCCTGCTGCAATCAGGCAACCAGTAACACCTGTTCACTCCTAGCCCCTCCCACCTAGAGAGTGCTACCAACTGAGCCACGGCTGACACTGCCACGTTGGCAAGCTGGCCTGGTTAGGCATATAGGGGGAAATATTCAGTTGGTTTGCGCTTCCCGTTAGCGCCGTAAGAGGGCGCTAATGGGAGGCGCAAAGCATCTAGCGCCCGTGCGTGCCGATGTTTGCGCCGCTCAGTAAATTAACTAGACATTTTGCGGCAGCGCTAAACACTACCGCCACGATCTCCTGTGCCGACAGATCGTGACGTCAGTCAAGTGTGCAACGAAACGCCCTGATAGCACCCCAGACCAGATATTGAGTGGCGCCCCCTGCCTTACCGCCTGCCACTAGCAACGACAGGTTGAGGGGAGCGTTTTGCAGTCCGGAAGGGACTGGAGGAGCGCTATTTAAAGGCGACCGCTTCCTGCCTTTTTTTGTTGGTAACATTTTTGCACCACGCATTCTGAGAGAGAGCGAGAGAGAGAGAGACTTCTGGAGAGATTCAACGCTGTGTGAAGGAGTTTTGGGTACTGAGCAGCACTTTGCAGGTTCATTTTGATTTGCCCTTCCTTGTATCGATTTAGAACAGATTGTGTGGGCTGCACTCTGAGCTCTTTCCCTGGGCCTCTCCTTTGTTCTTTCCAGCAGATTTGATGTACAGGTCTCTCCAGGCCGAGATTCAAGGCTGCAATTAGCAGGATGTGGATGGAGAGCAATATCAACCCTCCCCTTTAAGAACTGGCTGGCGCCTTTGTGTCTGTGTTCCATTGCTGACTGACATCACATGAGCTTCGCCAGCGCTCTGAAGTAGCGCCTCGCTCCTCGGCCTTTCCGCCTTAAGACAGGTGTGTAGCGCCTGATTTAGCGCTCCAATCACCTCCAGGGGCGATAAAAGCCAAATTTGCACTCGGAGGCGATAATTAGCGGCAGGCGCTAAACTTTGCGCCCAGCCGATAATTGCGCCCTAAATGGGGCGATACTGAATTTCTCCCTCATAGCGTATATAGTATTTAACTAGGGAAGTTCTCCTGGATCTTGGCCAGCATCCATTCCTCATCCAGTACCATTAAATACAGATTATCTGATCATTTATCTCATTGTTGTTTGTGGGATTTAGATGTGTGTAAATTGGCTGCTGTACTTGCCTATATTACAACAGTAACTGCACTTCAAAAGTACTTCACTCCAGGACTTCCCTTCTTCTTTAAAACATTGGTTAAAGTTGCTTTTTGCTGTCACAACAGTGCAAATATGAGTTTAATTTCCATCAATACACAAGTGTAATTGCATTCAAATACTAAAACTGAATGTTTCTTTACAGTGTTATTCTGGTGTTTAAATTTTGACAGATTTACATATGGTGGAACCTCCATTATTTGTTTTCCAATTAACCAGAATTTTTTCAGGACAAAGCCTTGTGTGAGGCTTACAAAGAAAGAATGACCTTTCACCTTGCACGACCCAAAACGCTTTACAGCCAGTTGAGTACTTTTGATGTGTAGTCTCACTGTCGGAATGTAGGAAACGCAGCAGCCAATTAGTGCACAGCAAGCTCCCACAAACAGCAAAGTGATAAATAAATGATAACCTGTTTTAGTAATGTTGGTTGAGGGATAAATATTGGCCAGGACACTGGGGAGAACTCCCACGGTCTTGTTCGAAATAGTGCCATGGGAGCTTTTATGCCCACCTGAGCGGACAAATGAGGCCTCGGTTTAACGTCTCTTTCCAAAGGTGGCATCTCCGGCAGTGCAGCGCCCCCTCTGTCGTGCACTGGAATGTCAGCCTGGACTTTGTGCTCAAATCCCTGGAATGCGGCTTCAGCCCACAACCTTCTGACTCGAGGGTAAGAGTGCTCCCCACTGAGCCACGGCTGACACCTCGCTTCACTTGTAAAGTTTCTTCTGATTTTTATAATTGATTTCCTTTTCTGGATGAATAAAATTCGACGATGACGTTCCTGCTGTCATTTGTTGTGTGCTTGTCTTCATTTCCGTTCTTTGGGTATTGCTGTAGCTAAACATGTAAGACCAAACATTGGGGATGTTCCCCATTCTCCTTTGGTTGGGCGGGGAGAAGCCCTACGTTATGGTGGATCGTGGAGGCTACAATGTAGTGCGAATTTTGCCTTTCTTTATTACAGCTGGTCTCTTCCTATGTAGCTAATGTATTTCCTATGAAAATCTGATCAAGTGTTCTACATGCAGGATAGAGCTTCACTATGGGTGGTTCTGGCACCAACTTCTGAGCCCTTAAAGGGAATTCACAACAAGTATATGGGAGGTGACGGAAATAGAGGCTTTTCCGGTTGAACTGTGGGAATTCTTTTCTGCTCCAAATGATTATTGAGTCATGATTAGGGGAAATTCCCCAATTTATATTTCAATCGCATGATTACTCATCCAAAATGCAACCTGTTTTAACAGGTTCTTGCGCTAATTACTCTTACAAATGTTTGTTTGTGATCCACTTGCAAACATGTAAATTACTTTATTTTCTCCCTCTTCATATATCCTGGGCCATTCACCAGGTCTCAATCCGAACCAGTCTTGAACCATCCTCTAAGAGGCCCCCACCTCAGCTTTTTGAGTGGAGGCCTTGGAGAACATAAGAACATAAGAAATAGGAGCAGGAGTAGGCCAATCGGCCCCTCGAGCCTGCTCCACCATTCAATAAGATCATGGCTGATCTGATCCTAACCTCAAATCTTCTATCACTCTCCATCCCACCCGAACCCATGTGATCTCCCGGGAGAGGCGAAAAACCAGATTAAAAAACCCAATGGCCAATTTGGGAGAAAAAATCTGGGAAATTCCTCTCCGACCCATCTAGGCGATCGAAACTCGTCCAGGAGATCCTCTGTCCCTATATTTTCTACAGTACTTACCTTCTGTAAAGGCGATCTCCACCCCAGCCAGGAACAGGAATAAAACCATCTCCTGAAATCTAACACAGAATTACAACACAAGAAGTAGGAGCAGAACCAGGCTACACGGCCCCTGGGCCCGCTCCGCTACCCACAGGGCCATGACCATTCCGAACCTAGACTCATGTCCAATTTCCTGCCCACTCCCCGTAACCCTTAATTCCCTTTACTTCTAGGAAACTGTCTATTTCTGTTTTGAATTTATTTAATGATGTAGCTTCCACAGCTTTCTGGGGCAGCAAATTCCACAAACCTACCACCCTCTGAGTGAAGAAGTTTCTCCTCATCTCAGTTTTGAAAGAGCAGCCCCTTATTCTAAGATTATGCCCCCTAGTTCTAGTTTCACCCATCATTGAGAACATCCTCACCGCATCCACCCGATCAAGCCCCTTCACAATCTTACATGTTTCAATAAGATCGCCTCTCATTCTTCTGAACTCCAATGAGTAGAGTCCCAATCTACTCAACCTCTCATCATATGTCCACCCCCTCATCCCCGGAATTAACCGAGACGTGGTTAGCCTCGCTAATGCCCTAGATTTAACCACAAGCCTACAGTCCACTGCCAATGAGTAAGAATCCCCACCACGTCATGTGTAGGCTTGCTTAGGTTTTGTTCCTATCAATAAGATATTGTATCCCTCAGCTGTGCTTTAACCTACCATAACCCCCAACAAATGTGAGCAAAGAACCTGCGGGACTATGCTTGGAGCTAGGAAAATACCAGGAGGTCCTCTTCCCACAGGCCTACCTTCCCCTATCTGCTCCAACAACCACACCCTCCCTCCCGTCGCCCCCAGCTGAAAGAATCCTATGGTTAGCCACTGAATGGACAGACTCCCTGCCAACCCCCTCCGCGCAACTCTTGCTTTCCACAGATACCAAGCAGTACTGAATACCTAATTAGCTGTTCCACTTCCAACCCAGTGCAACTTCAGCTCAGTAAAACTGGCCTTTATCCTACCCGCTCAAGTGTTGAATAACTCTACAAGATTTCCAGTGTATGTATGTACAAGCACTGAGCAATCTGCAGTGTAGCAGATATTCTATAGGAACATAAAAACAGGAGTAGGCCATTTAGCCCCTTGAGCCTGTTCTGCCATTCAATGAGGTCATGGCTGATCTGCGACCTAAATCCATGTGCCTGCTTTTGCCCCATATCTCTTAATACCTTTGGTTAACAAAAATCTATCAATCTCAGATTTAAAATTAACAATTGATCTAGCATCAATTGCCATTTGTGGAACAGAATTCCAAACTTCTACCACCCTTTGCATGTGCAAGTGTTTCCTTGCTTCACTCCTGAAAGGTCTGGCTCTAATTTTTAGACTATGCTCCCTAGTTCTAGACTCTCCAACCAACGGAAATAGTTTCTTTCTAAATATCCTATTAGTTCCCCTTAATATCCTGAAAACTTCGATCAAATCGCCCCTTAACCGTCTAAATTCCTGGGAATACAACCCTAGTTTGTGTAATCTCTGCTCATAATTTAACCTTTGGGCCGGAATTTAGCAGGGAGTCAGCGGGTGCGATCGCTGGCGGGTCGGGTGGGAAAGTGGTTTTCTTTCACCGCGGTTCGGGTCCCCGCTGTGAACCCGCCGCCATGCATCTTTCCCAATGTCGGCGCTGAGCAGACCCGACACACAGCGGTGGGGGACCCAATTCACGTAACTATGACCTTGTTTAGAGCCACTTAAGAATGATTTTCCGATTAAGTTTTGCAGTTGACAGCTTGCCCACGAGGTCCACGCTGGTCGTGGACCATGTCTGTCAAGCTGAGGCGGGAGTTCAGTGGCCATTGGTCCAGCTGATTCCTTGGCAGCATCAAATGTAAAGTAAAAGCTCCCACCTTACAGAGATATCTTCCCTCAGCCACAAGCTCTTCCTCACTGCATTTCCACAACAGATTCACCATGCTGCAAATCTTTACACAAGTCTCCATCCAGTCTGACCTCATTACCTCTCTCACCATTGCCAGATCGCTTCTGTCACCTCTACTTCACCTGCCATCTATTCCATCATCATGGGTGCCCTTTATATTCTATCACCTTGGTCCTCAGAATCCCACCACAATCAGCCCCAACACCAGCAGAACCAGACACACCAACAGCACCAACAACAACACCACCAACCTTCTCCACAATCACCTGATGCTGCACAGGTTCTCCTGGCCACATCCCTGCTTGTGCCCTCCTGTGCAATGTGCAACCAGGCTGTGTTGATCTCCTAAGTAGGTCTCTTCTGCCTATGGGAAGGGAAGAGGACCTCCCTATGTGCTATGACTCCCTCCATATGCTTATGGAGGGAGTCATTGGAGAGCCTGGGTGCAGCCCTGTGACTTTGTGCAGCCATTGTCAGTGTTTGCAGCACCTCAATGCTGTAGAACACTGACAGCGGAAATGTCAAAATAAATTTGGACATGGTCCCTTTAAGGAAACCGGCTGATGATGCGTCATCAAATGACGTCACAGACCTGCTTCCTCTAATTGGCCAGGAAACACGCTGGGCTGGCTTAACAAGCCCCATCAAGGGAAATTTATTTCACAGGACAGGATGGAGACAGCAGCGGGGTCGGGACCCGCCACTGATGTTGCCCGCCATGAACCCGCCGAGGTTAGTAAAATCTGGCCTTGGAGTCCAGGTATCATTCTGGTAAATCTACGCTGCACTCCCTCCAAGGCCAATATATCCTTCCCAATGTGTTTCCCAGAACTGCTCACAGTACACTAGGTGTGGTCTAACCAGGGTTTTGTTTAGCTGTAGCATAACTTCTACCCCCTTGTATCTACACCTCTAGATATAAAGGCCAGCATTCCATTAGCCTTTTTGATTATTTTCTGTACCTGTCCATGACATTTTAATGATCTATGTACCTGGATCCCAAGTCTCTTTAGGCATCCACTGTTTCTAGCTTTTCACCATTTAGAAAGTACCCTGTTCTATCCTTTTTAGGTCCAAAGTAGGTGCGGAACCAATGGTCTAATAAGGATGAGGAACTTAACATAATTAATATAAGCAGAGAAAAAGTACTAGAGAAACTAATGGGACTAAAAGCTGACAAATCCCCTGGACCTGGTACATCCTCGGGTTCTAAAAGAGGTGGCTGCAGAAATAGTGGTTGGTTTTGATCTTCCAAAATTCTCTAGATTCTAGAATGGTCCCAACGGATTGGAAGGTAGCAAATGTAACACCGCTATTCAAGAAAGGAGGGAGAGAGAAAATAGGGAACTACAGACCAGTTAGCCTGACATCAGTAGTAGGGAAAATGCTGGAATCCATTGTTATGGAAGTGGTATCACGGCACTTAGAAAATCATAACATGATTAGGCAAAGTCAGCATGGTTTTATGAAGGATAAATCATGTTTGACAAATTTATTAGAGTTTTTTGAGGATGTAACCAGCAGGGTAGATAATGGGGAACCAGTTGATGTAGTATATTCGGATTTCCAAAAGGCATTCAATAAGGTGCTACATAAACAGTTATTACACAAGATAAGGGCTCATGGGGTTGGGGGTAATATAGTAGCATGGATAGAGGATTGGTTAACAGACAGAAAACAGAGAGTAGGGATAAACGGGTCTTTTTCAGGTTGGCTGGCTGTAACTAGTGGGGTGCCGCAAGGATCAGTGCTGGGCCCTCAGCTATTTACAATCTATATTAATGACCTAGATGAAGGGACCGAGTGTAATGTATCCAAGTTTGCTGACGATACAAAGCTAGGTGGGACAGTAAGCTGTGAGGAGAACACAAAGGGGGAGAAATTGGGTGAGTAGCGCCACCTGTTAGCGCCTAAAGAGGCAGTCAGTGGCTGTAGCGCCACTGGCTGCGTCTGCGGCGATATTCAGTAGGGGTGCTAATGGTGGCGTTAGGCATTTGTGCTGCGCTGCCACCGATGACGTCATCGGTGTGCGCAGCGCCCCATTCGTGCCCCGTTCACGATATTTGGTAGCGAACGCCGCAGTTGCGCCGCTCGCTACTCGCGCCCGGTTCACGGGGCCTTACTGTGCCGGCAGCGGCGCAAGTTAAGGTGGAGGTGTGGGGTGGCCACTTTTTCGGCGGCCACCTGCCAGCACCTCCGTCCCCGGCCTCCTAACCACCCCCCCCCCCCCCCCGCGGCATTGCCGGCTGTTTCCCGAGAGCCCGGCACTTCTCCTTGGTGCCGGGCTCATTTGCCGGCACTCGCAATCGGGGCTCGCGCTGTTGCCGGCACCTCCCCCTTAACAGTGGGAGGAAGGCCTGCAGTACCGCAGCGTGCCGTGCCGCAGCATGTGGCGCTGCGGCACGGTGCGCTGCGATAATCAGTTTCAGCGCCCTAAGAGGGACGCGGAGCGCCTCGAGCCTCGCCCCGTGTCCCTCGAGCGGCACTGATATCTGACGATCGGTATCACTCCGATCGCTGCGCTAAATCCTGCGCTCCGCCGACTTTTGCGCCACTTTGGCGCCCCAACCCAATTTCTAGGCCAAAGAGTCTGCAAAGGGATATAGATGCCTTGGATGCGGTGCAATGAAGGTTCACTAGATTGATTCCTGGGAGGAGAGGGCTGTCCTATGATGAGAGATTGTGTAGAATGGGCCTATACTCTCTGGAGTTTAGAAGAATGAGAGGTGATCTAATTGAAACATACAAAATTCTGAAGGGGATTGACAGGATAGGTGCTGAGAGATTGTTTCCCCTGGCTGGAGTGTCTAGAACTATAATCATAGAATCATAGATCATAGAAAGTTACAGCATGGAAGGAGGCCATTTCGGCCCATCGTGTCAACGTCAGCCAAAAAAGAGCTATCCAGCCTAACCTCACTTCCCAGCTCTTGGTTCGTAGCCCTGCAGGTTAGAGCATCCCAAGTGCACATCCAAGTACTTTTTAAATGTGGTTAGGGTTCCTGCCTCTACCACCCTTTCAGGCAGTGAGTTCCAGACCCCCACAACCCTCTGGGTGAAGACATTTCCCCTCAAATCCCCTCTAAACCTTCCACCAATTACTTTAAACCTGTGCCCCCTGGTTTTTGACCCCTCTGCTAAGGGAAATAGGTCCTTTCTATCCACTTTGTCTATGCCCCATATAATTCAATACACCTCAATAAGGTCTCCCCTCAGCCTCCTCTGTTCCAAGGAAAACAGACCCAGCCTATCCAGTCTTTCCTCATAGCTAAGATTCTCTACTCCCGGCAACATCCTTGTAAATCTCCTCTGTACCCTCTCTAGTGCAATCACATCTTTCCTGTAATGTGGTGACCAGAACTGCACGCAGTACTCTAGCTGAGGCCTAACTAGTGTTTTATACAGTTGAAGCATAACCCCCCTGCTCTTGAATTCTATGCCATGCCTAATAAAGGCAAGCGTTCCGTATGCCTTCTTAAGCATTTTATCTACCTGGCCTGCTACCTTCAGGGATCTGTGGACATGCACTCCAAGGTCCCTTTGTTCCTCTACACGACTCAGTGTCCTACCATTTAATGTGTATCCCCTTTCCTTGCTAGCCCTCCCCAAATGCATCACCTCACACTTCTCCGGATTGAATTCCATTTGCCATTGTTCTGCCACCTGACCAATTTATTGATATCTTCCTGCAGTCTACAGCTTCCTTCTTCAGTATCAACCACACAGCTGATTTTAGTATATTCTGCAAACTTCTTAATCATACCCGCTATATTCAAGTCTAGATCGTTGATATATACCACATAAAGCAAGGGACCTAGTACTGAGCCCTGCGGAACCCCACTGGAAACAGCCTTCCAGTCATAAAAACACCCATCAACCATTACCCTCTGCTTCCTGTCTCCGAGCCAGTTTTGAATCCAACTTTATACTTTGCCCTGGATCCCATGGGCTTTTTACTTCGTGACCAGTTTGCCATGTGGAACCTTATCAAAAACCTTGCTAAAGTCCATATACACTACATCAAACGCACTACCTTCATCTACCCTCCTTGTTACCTCCTCAAAAAATTCAATCAAGTTTGAATGACACGACCTTCCCTTAACAAATCCATGCTGACTATCCTTGATTAATCTATGTCCTTCAGAATTCTTTCCAATAATTTTCCCACTACAGAGGTTAGGCTGACTGGCCTGTAATTACTTGGTCTATCCTTTTTTCCCTTTTTAAACAAGGGTACCACATTAGCAGTCTTCCAGTCCTCCGACACCATGCCTGAAGCCAGAGAGGATTGAAAAATTATGGTCAGGGCCTCTGCTATTTCCTCTTTTGCTTTGCTTAACTGCCTGGGATACATTACATCTGGGCCTGGGGATTTATCCACTTTTAAAGCTGCTAAACCACTTACTACTTCCTCTCTCACTATGTTTATTTCATCTAATATTTCACACTCCTTCTCCCTGATAGCAATGTCTGCTTCGCCCCTCTCCTTTGTGAAAACAGACGCTAAGTATTCATTAAGAACCCTACCGACATCTCCCGCCTCCTCACACAGATTACCCCATGATCTCTAATAGGCCCTACCCTTTCTTTAGTTATCCTCTTACTCTTAATATATTGATAAAACATCTTTGGGTTTTCCTTGATTTAACTTGCCAAGAATTTTTCATGCTCTCTCTTTGCTCTCCTAATATCCTTTTTAATTGCATCCCTGCACTTTCTGTACTCCTCTAAAGATTCTGGAGTATTTAGCCCTCGGTATCTGTCATACACCTCCCTTTTTTTCTTTATCCTATCCTGTATGTTTCTAGACATCCAGGGGGCTCTAGATTTGTTAGTCCCACCTTTTTTCTTTAAGGGCACATATTTGGTCTGAACCCTCCGGATCTCCTCCTTAGATGCTTCCAACTTCTCTGACACTGATTTACCTTCAAGTAGCTGTTTCCAGCCCACTATGGCTAAATCCCCTCTGAGCTTAGCAAAATTTGCTTTTCCCCAATTTAGAATTTTTATTCCTGGTCTATCCTAGTCCTTTTCCATAACTACCTTAAATCAAAATGAATTATGGTCACTAGCACCAATATGCTCCCCCACTGATACGCCTTCTACCTGCCCAGCTTCATTCCCTAAAACTAAGTCCAGAACCACCCCCTCCCTTGTTGGGCTTGCTACATACCGGCTAAAAAAGTTCTCCTGGATGCATTTTAGGAATTCCACACCCTCTATACTATTCACACTAATTTTATCCCAGTTAATATTGGGGTAGTTGAAATCCCCTACTATTGCTGCCCTATAGTTTTTGCACTTCTCAGAAATTTGTCTACATATTTGTTCTTCTATCTCCCTCTCACTGTTTGGGGGCCTGTAGTGCACTCCCAGCAGTGTGATCGCCCCTTTTTTGTTTTTCAATTCAACCCATGCTTTGATGATCCCTCCAACATATCATCCCTCCTCACAGCTGTAATAGTTTCTTTAATCAATACCGCGACCCCCCCCCCGTAATGATCAGTAACATGTCATTCTAGAATGGTACACTAGGTGGAGCTGTATGTTTAGTAGTGGGCTACCCACAAGGCAGTAGTCAAGATGGATGCCACATGGCTGAATAAATGACTAGCTCAAGCTAGCTGTTCATAATGAAAACGTCTATTTATTTATGAACATAACATGGTACCAGGATTGGTAATATCTGCTGAATATTGTGAAATGCGACATGGAGAATTTGAAGCCACCGGAGGGTTTGAAACTCACGGGGAATGTCGACTGCAATTGGCGGACTTTCAAACGACAATTCGAACTCTACATTGCTGCCATCGGGTTCGGTACGAAGCCAGACGCAAGGAAAATAGCGTTACTGCTCACGGTTGCAGGCCCGCAGGCAATAGAGGTATTTAATATGTTTGTATTTGATCAAGAGGAGGATAGAGAAAAGATGGACGTCATGCTAAAGAAGTTTGATACACATTGTTCTCCCAAAAAGAACGAGACCTATGAGAGGTACATGTTCCATTCACGGACACAGCAGCAAAATGAGACTTTTGATAGCTTTGTGACCGATTTGAAACTGAAAGCACAGACATGTAATTTCTCTGAACTGAAATCATCCATGATTCATGGCCAGATTGTGTTTGGTATTCATGATAAAAAAGTCAGGGAACGTTTGTTGAGAGAAACCGAATTAACATTGGAGGATGCTGTGAAAATATGCCATGCCAGTGAGCTAGCTCAACAGCACGCAAAGACTTTCAGTGAAATTAATAATGGTGCAACTGTAGTGAATGTCGGTGCTGTGTCCTACAAGGGGAAGAAACGTGGGCAGAACAGAAATGCAAAGCAATCGGAGGATGGAACTTTCAATTGTAAACGCTGTGGTTACCAGCACCAGCCAAGACAATGCCCAGCGTTTGGGAAAATGTGCACAAAATGTAATGGAAAGAATCACTTTGCCAAACAATGCTTTTCAAAAGTAAAAACAAAGAAAGGGCAACAAGTCAATGTGATTGAGGACACTGATTTAAGTGAGACATTTTTTGTAGGAATGGTGTCATGTGACAATATCAAAAAGGATACAGAAAATGTGCAGCCCTCAAGAATGGACAATGCTGAACATAAAGTTAATGCAGTAAAAGAGGACAAATGGATAATGCCACTGCAGGTAAATGGAGCATTAGTTACATTGAAACTAGACACTGGGGCAAAAGCAAACTTAATCAGTATGAGTAACATAAAAAATATGAAAGAAAAGCCCAAAATACAGAAAAAGTCAGTACTACTGAAGAACTATAATGGATAGAAAATAGATAGCTTAGATGTATGCAGACTTAAAGTGACAGTCAAAGACAACGTGCATCATCTCATGTTTTCTGTTGTGGCTGAAGGACTTGATTCACTACTAGGTGACAAAGCTTGTGAGGACTTAGAACTGGTCAAGAGAGTTTACCGTATAAACTGTGCCATAAGCAGACCAGATGACTCGGTGGATTCTGTAGTGAGTAATTTCCAGGATGTGTTCAAAGGATTTGGAGTTCTACCATTCACTTACAAGATCCAGCTAAAGGAGGATGCTCAGCCAGTGGTACATGCTCCACGGAGAGTTCCAGCACCCCTGCGTGACTGGCTCAAGAAAGAACTGGACAGAATGACCACACTAGGAGTCATCAGGAAAGTCGAAGAGCCAACAGACTGGGTTAACTCCATGGTATGTGTAAAGAAAAAGAACAATGATCTAAGAGTATGCATGGATCCAAAGGACTTAAATGCAAACATAAAACGTGAACACTACCAGATTCCCAAGCGAGAAGAAATCACCAGTGAAATGTCAGGTGCCAGATACTTCACAAAGCTCGATGCCTCACAAGGATTTTGGCAACTAAAACTGGATGAAGAGAGCACCAAGTACTGTACCTTCAGCACACCATTTGGCAGGTATTGTTTCCTCAGAATGCCTTTCGGGATAATATCTGCATCTGAAATCTTTCATAGAGCGATGGAACACATAATTGAAGGTCTGGAAGGAGTTCGGGTCTATGTTGATGACATCATCATCTGGGGCTCCACACTGAAAGAACACAATGAGAGACTGACTAAAGTGCTACAGAGCCTACGCCGGAATGGACAGAAGCTCAACAAAGCCAAGTGTCAGTTTGGCATCCAGGAAGTCACTTTCCTAGGAGATAATCTATCTGGGAAAGGAATAGAGCCAGATATGGAAAATGTAAACGCCATACTCAACATGCCCCGACCCACTGACAAAAAAGGAGTGCTACGTATCATGGGGATGATAAACTTCATTGGAAAGTTCATTCCTAACTTGTCAGCCAAGACAGCCTGTCTGCGAGACCTGCTATATAAACAAATGAGTTCACATGGACAGAAAGACATGAACAAGAGTGGATGAACCTCAAAACAGTGCTGACAACCACACCTGTACTCACCTTCTTTGACCCAACAAAGAGAATCAAAGTGTCAACGGATGCATCAAAAGATGGCCTAGGCGCGGTCTTGCTACAAGCAGAGGGTGAAGATTGGAAGCCTGTTGCCTATGCCTCCAGGTCTATGACTGATACTGAGTGTCAATATGCCCAGATTGAAAAGGAATGTCTAGGCTTGGTAGTTGGACTAGAAAGGTTCCATGGCTACATATATGGACTTCCCACCTTCACAGTTGAGACAGACCACTGCCCACTGGTTGCCATCATAAAAAAAAACCTGAATGAGATGTCTCCAAGGATTCAACGACTCATGATGAAGCTGCAAAGATATGACTTTGAACTGATCTACACACCAGGCAAACACATAGTGTTAGCAGATGCACTATCCCGAGCACCCACAATGAGTCATGTGAGCTCTACTGAAGAAGACGTGGATGTTCATGGGAGTATGGTCACTACTGCGCTGCCCATGTCAGACACAAAATCAAAGCAAATAACAGAAGAAACAGTAAAAGATACAGTGTTACAAACAGTAATAGAGAACATTCATCATGGTTGGCCAAAAGGTTCCTGTCCAAAGTACTTTCACATCAGGTCAGAGTTGAGTGTCGCAAGTGGACTATTACTAAAACAGAACAGAATAGTCATTCCACAGGCTCTACATCAAGACATGCTCAAAAGGATTCATGAGGGACACCTCGGAATTGAAAAATGCAAGAGGAGAGCAAGAGACACTGTTTATTGGCCTGGCATAAATAAGGACATTGAGAACATGATAGGCATATGTGAGACATGTCAGAAACACCAAAACAAACAAGCAAAGGAACCAATGATAGTAGCTGACTTACCAACAGCACCATGGCAAAAGGTTGGTATGGAACTCTTTCATTTGAATGGTAAAGACTATCTAATAGTGATTGACTACTATTCTACCTATCCTGAGATGGTGCTGCTCTCAAGCACATCAGCAAGCAGTGTCATAATGCATGTTAAATCCATCTTCGCCAGACATGGAATTCCCAGGATTGCCGTTAGCGACAATGGTCCGTGCTTCAACTGTAAGGAGTGGCAACAGTTTGCAGCACATTATGACTTTCAACACATCACATCCAGTCCTCTGTATGCTCAGTCGAATGGTAAGGCAGAGAAAGGTGTTCAAGTTCTCAAACAGCTACTGAAGAAAGCAACAGAAAGCAAGTCTGATCCTTATCTCGCCCTGCTGAGCTACCGAGCCTCCCCTTTAGACTGTGGTTCTTCACCTGCTGAACTCCTAATGGGTCGCAAGTTGCGCACCACGCTACCCTGCTGTGCAAAAGAAAAGCAGAGTAAGGAACTAAGACAGAGACTTCAACTGTTAAAGCTGAAACAGAAATCACACTATGACAAGTCATCAAAAACTCTGAAACGATTGACAAGGGATGATGTTGTCAGGATTGAGGATCCAAATGCATGGAACAGGAAAGCTACAGTTCTTGAGGAAGTAGGACCAAGGTCATACACCGTTAGAACTGAGGAAGGACAGATACTCAGGAGGAACTGCCGTTCCCTCCTGAAAACACAAGAAACTATCCAAGAGAAAATCGATGACAATGCCGCAACTGAATCTTGTCACTCACCACCAGAACAATCTAACACAAACACACATACAGGCTCTCATGAAAACACATCAGACTTACCTGTGCTGAGAAGATCCACACGTGAAGTAAAAAAGCCTGATAGACTTAATCTTTGAGTACAAAGAAAACTATAATAAAAGAATGAAAAGCTTAGAGTTCATAAAGTAAAGCTTTGAAAATGTGTTGACTGTTGTGAAGATGTTTATGTTGTTATGATTGATTGATATTGATTGATAATTGATTTTGTTTAACCTCTAAGGAAGGGGGATGTAATGATCAGTAACATGTCATTCTAGAATGGTACACTAGGTGGAGCTGTATGTTTAGTAGTGGGCTACCCACAAGGCAGTAGTCAAGATGGATGCCTGTACACTAGTCCACATGGCTGAATAAATGACTAGCTCAAGCTAGCTGTTCATAATGAAAACGTCTATTTATTTATGTACATAACACCCCCCCCCTTTTACCTCCTCCCTATCCCGTCTGAAAATCTTGTAATCACATGCCCACATACCCAGGTAGCCAGGTAAAGGTGTAGTGTGCCCAGGGAATGCATAGGAAATCATCTTTAGTTTATTTCGACTACTAGTTTTATCACGTGATCCTCCTTGTCTTCAGAGCAGTAGAATAACAACACCAGCCTCTAACTTAAGCATTAACTGCAAAACAAATGTTCTAAACAGTAATAGGAAATGTGAACTGTAATAGTAAGACCAGTGTCGCATTTTGGGATTGTTTCGCCACAGATGGTGTCTTAATATCATTTATATTCGACTGTTAGATTTATAGGACTGCACATGCTGGAGCTGCTGGGACAAGGAGGAGGCTGGTGTGTTAATCTGCTCTCCTGAAAGCTAATGAGCCAACCATTGAAACAGTTGTCCTTAAAAAAAGAAAGACTTACATTTTTATAGCACCTTTCACGACCACCGGACGTCTCAAAGCGCTTTACAGCCAATGAAGTACATTTGAAGTGTAGTCACTGTTGTAATGTGGGAAGCGCGGCAGCCAATTTGCGCACAGCAAGGCCCCACAAACAGCAATGTGATAATGACTAGATATTCTGTTTTTGTTATGTTGATTGATGTGTGGAAGATTAAAGTATGCGGTTTATTTAGCAAGGTGTCTCGTTGTTACACTAACCTACTTTCCCAGATTGGGTATTGTGTGTCTAGATATTGGGTAGTGCAAGTAAACCCCTCACCATGAGGGACACTGGTCTACTTACAGGAGACACCAGTAAAGCTAACTCAAGAATAACAAATAGGACAGGCCTGAAATTTGTAACAACCATGTACAGGAAACTTTCGATTTACCGGCACCTAAATAACCGGAAATCTCAGTTAACCGGCAAAATTCAGGAGTAGGTTCAAGTAAGTTTTACTTCACATTGTACTTGCCTTCCTCGATCTGTTGCTGTGCAAGGGTGTGGCTGCAGCTGTTGCTAAGCTACAGAGACGCTTGGAACTTGTGGCCATTGTTCTACACTTCAGGGTTTGTTGCTTTATACGGCGCTGTCAGCTCTCCGTATCTTTTTCTATAGCTTTTGTTTATCCGGAATTTTTGATGAACCAGCACCACGTCGGTCCCGTCGGTGCCGGATAAAAAAAAGTTTCCTGTATGTGCTGAATGAAGTCGATAGACAGTAATAAATGGTTAACAACTGTTGTGATAAACTTTGATGAAAGTTAGGTTCTTTTCTTTTTCTTACAATCTATAAAAACTATCTGGCCTTCCTGTATTGGCAGGCTTTAGACAGAATCTCTGATTGGAACAGAAGTTGATGAAAAGCGTCAAAAATTTACCAATCAGATTTCAATAACTTTTTTTTGTCAAAAGCTGCCATATTTAAATAAATAAATCCCACACAACATTTATATTTGAATTAAATGGCTTGGCCTCTCCCCAAACATTGGTCTCCAGATAAACTGATTCATTCTGAATCAGTTGTATCAGGTTAAGCTGGGACATATTTGAATTTGGTTTTTAACCCCTTGTGTTTTAACCCAGAATTTGAGAGTTCAAATCTCACCATGGCAAGTTGTTCAATAAATCTGGTAATTTGCAGTGAGCTAGAAAATGACCAAGAAAGTTGCTGGATTATTCATTAATATCCTTCGGGGAAGGAAACCTGCCTCACCTACCAGTGCCACAACACGTGGTTGACTCTGAATGTGCGGAGGGCAACTGGGGATGAGCAATTAGGGATGAGCAATAACTGTTGCAATTGTGTTGTGGGCATAATCACTTGTCAGTGTTGCCCACATCCCAAGAATTCTTTTTTAATCTGCTGTGACAGAATTAAAGAAAACAAACGTGCTAAATTTTAGACAAAAGTGCTTCATTTTGTAAAGGTGTAAAGGCCTTAGAAAGGACATGCAGCCATAGCCACAACACAAAAGGAGTGTAATCTGTGTTTTGCTACATTTCATTCATACGCAGGAATGACGTATGAGGAGAGATTGGGTCGATTGGGCTTGTACTCGCTGGAGTTTAGAAGAATTAGAGGGGATCTCATTGAAACTTATAAAATTCTGACAGGACTGGACAGACTAGATGCAGGAAGGATATTCCCGATGGTCGGGGAGTCCAGAACCAGGGGTCACAGTCTAAGGATAAGGGGTAGGCCATTTAGGACAGAAATGAGGAGGAATTTCTTCACCCAGAGAGTGGTGAACCTGTGGAATTCTCTACCACAGAAGGCAGTAGAGGCCAATCCATTAAGGCCTAGAAATTCACTGGCGTCCTGAAGGAGTCGCGGCCGCCCGTCGCAAATTCACTTTCAACGCCCCAGACGGAAGCGTGGCACTACTCGAGGCGCCCCGCATCCCTCTTGGGGCGCTGCAACTGAAAATCGTAGCGCAATGTGCCGCAGCGCCACACGCTACGGCGCACTGCGGTACTGCAGGCCTTCCTCCCCTTCTTAAAGGGGAGTGGCCTGCTGCAGCGCGCTTGAAGAGCGCGAGTGCCGGCAAAAGAGCCCGGCACTGAGGAGAAGTGCTGGGCTCTTGGGACACAGCCGGCACTCTGCGGGAGGGGGTGGGCCCAGGAGGCCGGGGACGGCGGCGCAGGGAGGTGCTGGCAGGTGGCCAGCAAAAAAAATGGCCGCCCCGCACCTCAGTGCCCCTACCGCCGCAGGTAGGCTCTCCTGAACCGGTCACAAATTGCGACCGGCGTTAAAGCAGGGGGCGCTACTAAATTTCGCGTTCGAGGCGGTAGCGGCGCGCACCGATGACGTCATCGGTATCGGCGCAGCGCTAACGGCTACCGCCGCCATTAGCGTCCCGCTAAATTTAGCGGGAGGCGTGGCCAGTGGCGCAAAACCCACTAAGTGCCCTCTTAGGGTGCTAACGGGTGGCGTAGCCCACTGAATTTCTAGGCCTAAATATATTCAAGAAGGAGTTGGATATATTTCTTAAGGCTAAAGGGATCGAGGGGTATGGGGAGAAAGCAGAGACCGGGTACTGAATTTGGATGATCAGCCATGATTGCATTGAATGGCGAAGCAGGCTCGAGGGGCCAAATGGCCTACTCCTGCTCCTATCTTCTATGTTTCTATGGTTCTATACATAAGAACATAAGAAATAGGAGCAGGAGTAGGCCATCCGGCCCCTCGAGCCTGCTCCACCATTCAATAAGATCATGGTTGATCTTCTACCTCAACTTCACTTTCCTGCACTATCCCCATATCCCTTGATTCGCTTACTATTCAAAAATCTATCGATCTCTGTCTTGAATATACTCAATGACTGAGCCTCCACCCCCCTCTGGGGTAGAGAATTCCAAAGATTCACCGCCCTCTGAGTGAAGAAATTTCTCCTCATCTCAGTCCTAAATGGCCGACCCCTTATTCTGAGACTGTGACCCCTGGTTCTAGACTCCCCAGCCAGGGGAAACATCCTCCCTGCATCTACCCTGTCAAACCCTGTAAGAATTTTGTATGTTTCAATGAGATCACCTCTCATTCTTCTAAACTCTAGAGAATATAGGCCCAGTCTACTCAATCTCTCCTCATAGGACAATCCCAGGAATCAGTCTGGTGAACTCCTTCTATGGCAAGTATATCCTTCCTTAGGGAAGGAGACCAAAACTGTACACAGTACTCCAGGTGTGATCTCACCCAGGGCCCTATATAATTGCAGTAAGACGTCTTTACTCTTATACACAAATCCTCTTGTAATAAAGGCCAACATACCATTTGCTTTCCTAATTGCTTGCTGTACCTGCATGTTAACTTTTAGTGATTCGTGTACAAGGGCACCCAGGTCCCTCTGAACACCAACATTTCCCAATCTCTCACCATTTAAAAAATACTCTGCTTTTCTATTTTTCCTACCAAAGTGGATAACTTCACATTTCTCCACATTATATTCCATTTGCCATGTTCTGGCCCACTCAGTCTGTCTATATCCCCTTGAAGCCCCTTTGCATTCTCCTCACAACTTACATTCACACCCAGCTTTGTATCATCAGCAAACTTGGATATATTACATTTGGACCCCTCATCCAAATTATTGATATAGATTGTGTGCAGCTAAGGCTCAAGCACTGATCCTTGTGGTACCCCACTAGTTACAGCCTGCCAACCCGAAAATGACCCGTTTATTCCTACTCTCTGTTTTCTGTCCATTAACCAATTCTCAATCCATGCTAGTATATTATCCCCAATCCTATGAGCCCTAATTTTGTTTAATAGCCTCTTGTGTGGCACCTTATCGAATGCCATCTGAAAATCCAAGTACACCACATCCACCAGTTTCCCCTATTCTGCTAGTCATAACCTCAAAATTAACAGATTTGTCAAACACGATTTCCCTTTCATAAATCCATGTTGACTCTGCCCAATCCTATCATTATTTTCTAAATGCCCTGTTACCACGTCCTTCATAATAGATTCTAACATTTTCCTATCTACTGATGTCAGGATAACTGGTCTGTAGTTCCCCATTTTCTCTCTCCCTCCTTTCTTAAATAGTGGGGTTACATCTGCTACCTTCCAGTCTGCGGGAACCGTTCCAGAATCTATGGAATTTTGAAAGATGACAACCAATGCATCCACTATCTCTATAGCCACCTCTTTCAAAACCCTAGAATGCAGGCCATCAGGTCCAAGGGATTTATCGGCTTTCAGTCCCATTAATTTCTCCAGTACAATTTTTTTTTACTAATACTAATTTCTTTCAGTTCCTGTTGACGGTATGCAGCCCTGAGGAGTGTATGTTAATGTGAATATTTATTTTTATTCTTTGCCTATCTGATCTGTCTTCCGTCCATGTTGGTCCTTTTTAATCCATTGTACTGTTCTCCATCAGGAGACAATCATAGAAATATAGAAACATAGAAGATAGGAGCAGGAGTAGGCCATTCAGCCCCTCGAGCCTGCTCCGCCATTCAATGCGATCATGGCTGATCATCCAAATTCAGTATCCTGTCCCTGCTTTCTCCCCATATCCCTTGATCCCCTTAGCCTTAAGAAATATATCTAACTCCTTCTTGAATATATTTAATAAATTGTTCTCAACTGTCTTCTGTGGTAGAGAATTCCACAGGTTCACCGCTCTCTGGGTGAAGAAATTCCTCCTCATCTCTGTCCTAAATGGCTTACCCCTTATCCTTCGACTGTGATCCCTGGTTCTAGACTCCCCTGCCATTGGGAACAGCCTTCCTGCATCTAGTCTGTCTAGTCCTGTTAGAATTTTATAAGTTTCAATGAGTTCCCCTCTCATTCTTCTAAACTCTAGCGAATATAAGCCTAATCGACCCAATCTCTCCTCATACGTCATTCCTGCCATCCCAGGTATCAGTCTGGTGAATCTTCACTGCACTCCCTCCATGGCAAGAACATCCTTCCTCAGATAAGGCGACCAAAACTGCACACAATACTCAAGTTGTGGTCTCACCAAGGCCCTGTACAACTGCAGCAAGACATCCTTGCTCCTGTACTCGAATCCTCTCGCTATGAAGGCCAGTATACCATTTGCGAATCCAGGCTGCAAACAGCATCAATCTGGATTCTTTGTTGACTCACTCCCTCAGTCCAGTTCTCCTAGTTCAACCAGCCTAGGCACATGAAAATGGTATTTGAGGGTAAGCCTTATGTCTTTATGTCAGACAAGTGAGTGGTGTTGCTGCTGCTATTGCCACTGCTGCTGTTTTTGCTTTTGTTGTTCAGGCTCTAGTATCCTCATTGAGAGAACATTCGTCTGTTGTTCTGTTTAAGAAAATGCATTTTTTGAAATGATCTGCTTATAGGAAAATAGGTAAAGCAAACAATAAAATCAAAACCACACAGGAATGTACTTCAAGGTGTATGGATATTCAGAGCCCATTGATATCCAGAGGTTGTTTTTATAACCTGACTGACACTTCAGCTGTTAAATTCCTGTACCTCCTGTAAAGGTTTCTTTGTGATTTCCACCACTAAAGTCCTCATTTTATTTTAGTCTGGTATCTCCACAACCTCCCCACTACACCCCCTGCCACCCCACCCTTCCCCAATAAGAAGTCAGGTTGTGTGTTCACCTAAAGCTGTGTGTTTACCTAAAGTACAGTCAATCAAGTTATGATCTTGTGTTACAAGAACATCACTGTGCACACTGTCACTGTAATGAAAACAACATGCGGATATTGATTGTACCCGCGATCAAGATAGTAACTTGTCAGTATTTATAAAAAGAAAGTGAATGGCCGGCTGATCCCTTGGGGCTAGTGAGATAGATTTTTGAATCTAGTTTCTTGAAAGCAGTTAACCACTTTTAAACCCTTTAATGGAATATCTACTGAATGGTTCATTTAATAGCGTATCAAAGAGTAAGCCTCACCTTCAATCTCTTTTCTGCAGATTCTTCTCTCCTCTGCACCGTGGATACTTTTGTGTAGCTGCTGCTCCACTCCTGCGAATTCTTATTATTCCCAGTTTTACTCTTCTCCCTTGCCTTGGGGGCCACATGTTGGTATAAGAATGGATGACTGCAACACGTGATGATACTTCCAGCTCGTAGATGCCCCACAGTCTGTACACAGCTCTCTCTTTATTCTACTTTGTTTCCAGCTTCTGCTCTTGGGTGACATTTCACTCCAGTTACTGGTGAGTCTTCTTCAAACTATGACGCAACTTAACTAAATGTTTTTGTGTTTTTACCTTTTGCGCCTGTTTTCTAGCAGTTTTTTCTCTGTTATTTCAGGAGTGTGCACTCATCGTTCATGATATTTGACCCTGGGCTCAGCTTCCAACCCCATACCCGCCCAATTCCCGGGGCACTGGCACCAGTACTGGGGAAAGTGGGATCTGTATCGTTGGGACGGTCGTCACCTGAACCGTGCTGGGACCAGTGTTCTGGCGAGTCATAAGAACATAACATAAGAACATAAGAAATAGGAGCAGGAGTAGGCCAATCGGCCCCTCGAGCCTGCTCCGCCATTCAATAAAATCATGGCTGATCTGATCCTAACCGCCAATCTACTATCACAGAACTATCTCCTGAATCTAACAGAATTAGACACACGAAATAGGAGCAGGATCAGGCTACACAGCCCCTGGGCCCGCTCCGCTACCCACAGGGCCATGACCGATCCGAACCTAGACTCATGTCCAAATTCCTGCCCGCTCTCTACTGCCCGAGTCGTATAACTAGGGCAGTAGAGAGGACTTTAAACTAAATATTGGGGGCATGGGATCAAATTTGGGAAGATGTGGTAATTCAAAGATTAGAGACAAGGCAATAGAGAAAGGTACCCTGTATTAATATGGGAAATGATAAACAGAACGTGACAGGAAGGGATAGCGAGGACAAATCTAAGAGTAAATCAACAGATAAGGCTCGAGGTTACAAAAATAATAAAAGGACAAAACTAAAGGCTCTGCATCTGAATGCACATAGCATTCGAAACAGAACAGATGAACTGATAGCGCAAATAGAAATAAATAAATATGATCTGATAGCCATTACAGAAACATGGCTGCAGGATGACATAGATTGGGACCTGAATATTGAAGGGTACATGACATTTAGGAAGGACAGGAAGGTGGAAAATGTGGAGGGGTGGCTCTGTTAATTAATGATGGTATTAGCACAATAGAGAGGGATGACCTAAGTTCAGGAAACCAGGATGTAGAAGCGGTTTGGGTAGAGATGAGAAATAATGAAGGCAAGATGTCACTTGTGGGAGTGGTGTACAGGCCCCCGAACAGTAACCACATGGTAGGATGGAGTATAAAGGAAGAAATAATGGGAGCTTGTCAGAAGGGTACAGCAATGATCATGGGGGATTTTAATCTGCATATAGACTAGAAAAATCAGATGGGCAAAGGTAGCATAGATGAGTTCATCGAATGTTTTTGGGATAGTTTCTTACAACAGCACGTTCTGGAGCCAACCAGAGAGCAGGCTATACTAGACCTGGTATTGTGCAACGAGATAGGATTAATTAATTAACGACCTCATAGTGAAGGCGCCCCTAGGTAGCAGCGATCATAATATGATTGAATTTTATATTCAGTTTGAGAGAGAGAAGAGTGGGTCCAAGACTAGTGTTTTAAACTTAAATAAGGGCAATTATGAGGGCGTGAAAGCAGAGCTAGCTAAAATGAACTGGCAAATTAGGTTAAGGGATAGGTCAATAGAGTTGCAGTGGCAGACATTTAAGGGGATATTTCAAAATACACAGAATATATACATTCCAACAAGAAAGAAAAATTCCAAGGGGAGGACCCACCATCCGTGGTTAACTAAAAAAGTTAAAGCTAGTATTAAACTTAAAGAAAAAACATATAATTGCGCAAAGATGGGCGGCAGGTCAGAAGATTGGACAGAATATAAAAAACAGCAAAGAATGACTAAAAGATTAATAAGGAGAGAAAAATTAGAATACGAGAGAAAGCTAGCTAGAAATATAAAAACAGATAGTAAGAGTTTCTATAGATATTTTAAAAAGAAAAGAGTTAATAAAGTGAGCATTGGTCCTATAAAAAGTGAGTCTGGGGAATTAATAATGGAAAATAAGGAGATGGCAGTTGAATTGAACAGGTATTTTGCATCGGTCTTCACTATAGAGGATACAAGTAACATCCCAGAAATAGCTGTAAATCAGGAAATGGAAGGGAGGGAGGAACTCAAGAAAATTATAATCACCAGGGAAGTGGTACTGAGCAAATTGTTGGCGCTGCGGGCTGACAAGTCCCCGGGTCCTGATGGACTTCATCCTAGGGTCTTAAAAGAAGTGGCTAGTGAGATAGTTGATGCGTTGGTTTTAATTTTCCAAAATTCCCTAGATTCAGGGAAGGTTCCATTAGATTGGAAAATAGTGAATGTAACTCCTTTATTCAAAAAGGGAGGGAGACAGAAAGCAGGAAACTACAGGCCAGTTAGCTTAACATCTGTCAGAGGGAAGATGTTAGAAGCAATTATTAAAGACGTTATAGGTATAGCAGGGCATTTAGAAAAGTTCAAAGTAATCAGGCAGAGTCAACATGGTTTTGTGCAAGGGAAATCATGTTTAACCAATTTAGGAAGTAACATGTGCTGTGGATAAAGGGGAACTGGTGGATGTACTGTACTTAGATTTCCAGAAGGCATTTGATAAGGTGCCACATCAAAGGTTATTGTGGAAAATAAAAGCTCATGGTGTAGGGGGTAACATATTGGCATGGATAGAAGATTGGCTAGCTAACAGGAAACAGAGAGTAGGCATAAATGGGTCATTTTCTGATTGGCAAGATGTAACGAGTGGTGTGCCACAGTGGTCAGTGCTGGGGCCTTAACTTTTTACAATTTATGTAATTGACTTGGATGAAGGGATCTAAAGTATGGTTGCTAAATGTAATGAAATGTGTTTGGCTTGCCTGTATTCGTTTTGCACTCATGTATATTACCCTCCCCCACACGGTGTATAGCTTCACTTCCTCTTTCCTGACTAACCTGGAATGTTCCAGGTCTTGGCTCTTGGCTCCGCCCCTGACTTCTCTTACATAAAGATCCCAGGATCTGTATGACTCATTCCTGCGAGCCAGTCAGTGTGCTGAGATGTTAGCTCTGATCTTAGTGATTAAAAGCCAACTTGTTAAAGTATAACTTCTAGTTTTGTGGTTATTGAAGGCACATCAATTTTAATCACTAAAGAATACTAGGATGGATCGACTCCTAAAACCAGAGCGTCTGGACTTGGATCCACATTCTGCTGAAGCATCAAATCAATTTGGACACTGGCTCAAATGCTTCGAACTCTTCACGAGGGCCTCATCCGCTAGCGAGGTAGATAAACTGAGTCTACTGACTACTCGCGTTAATCATCGGATTTATTCGTTCATCTGGGACGCCACCTCTTACACGGAGGCCATCACTATCCTGAAGGCCCAATACCAGAGGCCAGTAAACGAAGTGTACGCCAGACATCTGCTGGCTACACGCAGGCAGCGACCTGAGGAATCAATGGACGATTTCTTACAGGGCCTGAAGGACTTGGTCCGGGACTGTAACTGCAAGGCCGTGACGGCCAACGTGTACTCTGCCGAATTGGTCTGCGATTCCTTCATCACGGGCCTCAAATCGAATTATATCCGGCAGAGACTGCTGGAGAAGCAGGTCCTGGACTTAAAAAAGGCAGTGGCCACTGCGCGATCGCTGGACGTGGCCCAGAAAAACTCTGACTCTTATTCTTCCGGCCATGCGGCCCTCACCGCCTCGTGCGCGCCGAGCGGGCCGCCATCTTGGAATCAGCCATCTTCCCCATCCAGGTCTCAGACCAGCTCTGCGCCACCGGAGTCCCCACACAGAAGTTCACCCAGGAGTCCTACTACAGCGGCAATGTCTCGAGGCCCGAAATGCTACTTCTGCGGCCAGGCCAAGCACCCCAGACAACGATGCCCAGCAAAGGACGCTACATGCTTCAAATGTAAGAAAAAGGGGCATTTTAGCAAAGTCTGCAGGGAGAATCCGATTTCCAACTCCGTCACCGCCTCGTGCGTGCCGTGCGGGCCGCCACCTTGGGATCCGCCATCTTTTCCCGACTCAACGGCCGCCCAGGGCCCAACAGTGGCTTCGATCACGGTGGATCAATCCAGGCCACACCCGTTGACAAAATCCATGATGGACATACAGGTAAACGGGAATTTAACGAAATGTTTAATTGACTGTGGGAGTACCGAGAGTTTTATCCACCCTAGCCTGGTACGGCAGCACTCATTAACGGTAACCCCTACACGGAGCAGAATTGCTATGGCTGCTAAGCCCCACACTTCGGACATTTTGGGCTACTGTGTGGTAACACTGACTGTAAAAGGCACGGACTACAAGGATTTTAAATTCCTCGTGATGCCAGAACTCTGTGTTAATGTAATCTTGGGCCTGGACTTCCAGTGCCACCACGAAAGTGTCACGCTAGCATATGGCGGGTCCCAGCCGCCACTCACAGTCTGTGGCCTATCAACCTTAAAAATCAGCCCGCCCTCTTTATTCGCTAATCTCGCTCTGAACTGTAGGCCCATAGCGACCAAAAGTAGACGGTACAGTCTGGAAGACAGACACTTTATCAAGGCGGAAGTGGACAGACTCCTGCGGGAAGGCATTATTGAATGCAGTACCAGTCCGTGGCGTGCCCAAGTAGTCATAGTTAAAAATAGCGAAAAGAAACGGATGGTAATTGACTACAGCCAGACTGTTAATATTTATACCCAGCTGGACGCCTACCCTTTACCCCGCATATCAGAAATGGTCAACCAGATCGCGCAATACCGAGTCTTCTCGACTATCGACCTCAAATCCGCGTATCACCAGCTCCCCATTAGAACGGAGGACCGCCCATACACCGCCTTTGAGGCGAACGGACGCCTCTACCATTTTCTCAGAGTGCCCTTCGGGGTAACAAATGGGGTCTCGGTCTTCCAACGTGAGATGGACCGCATGGTTGACGAGAATAAACTACAAGCTACCTACCCCTATCTGGACAATGTCACTATCTGCGGGCACAACCAGCAAGACCACGATCTAAATCTTGCGAGATTTTTAAAAACTGCCCTAAAGCTGAATCTAACCTACAACGAAGACAAATGTGTCTTCAACACAACCCGTCTCTGTATCCTCGGCTGTGTGGTGGAAGATGGGGTAATTGGACCGGACCCTGACCGATTACGCCCCCTAAAGGAACTGCCCCTGCCACACAATCCCAAAGCTTTAAAAAGGTGCCTGGGATTTTTTTCGTATTATGCCCAATGGGTGCCCAATTACTCTGATTAGGCCCGACCCCTCATTAAATCGACGTCCTTCCCACTATCAGCTGAAGCTCGGGAGGCTTTCACCAGTATCAAACAGGACATTGAAAGGGCTGCACTGTGTGCAGTGGACGAAAGCATTCCCTTTCAAGTCGAAAGCGATGCGTCAGACTTTGCTTTAGCTGCGACCCTCAACCAGGCTGGGAGACCTGTGGCCTTCTTCTCCCGAACCCTTCAGGGACCTGAAATCAGGCACTCTTCTGTCAAGAAGGAGGCACAGGCTATAGTGGAGGCAGTGCGGCACTGGAGACACTACCTAGCCGGCAAACGTTTCACCCTGCTCACCGACCAGCGGTCGGTGGCTTTCATGTTTAATAACAAACAAAGGGGGAAAATCAAGAATGACAAAATACTCAGGTGGAGGATCGAACTATCCACGTTCGACTATGATATTATGTACAGGCCGGGAGCTCTTAATGAACCCCCAGACGCCCTATCGCGGGGAATGTGTGCCAGCATTCATACGGACAAATTACAGGGTCTCCACAACGACCTCTGTCACCCAGGGGTCACCCGACTATACCATTTTATAAAGTCCCGCAATCTGCCCCACTCCATCGAGGAGGTCAGGGCAATGACCAGAGCCTGCCGCATCTGTGCGGAATGCAAGCCTCGTTTCTACAGGCCTGACCGTGCACACCTTATCAAAGCCACACAGCCATTCGAGCGCCTAAGTCTGGACTTCAAGGGACCCCTTCCCTCTGCCGACCGTAACGTATACTTCCTCAATATCATCGATGAATATTCCCGCTTCCCCTTCGCCATTCCCTGCCCAGACATGACCAGTGCCACGGTCATCAAGTGTCTCGGTAATCTATTCTGCATGTTTGGCATGCCGAACTACATACACAGCGATAGGGGGACGTCATTTATGAGTGACGAACTGCACCAGTTCTTGCTCTCAAAGGGGATAGCCACTAGCAGAACCACTAGCTACAACCCCCGGGGTAATGGGCAAGTGGAAAGGGAGAATGCTACTGTTTGGAAGGCTGTCACATTAGCCTTAAAGTCAAAAGGCCTTCCGACCTCCCGCTGGCAGGAAGTCCTCCCAGACGTGCTCCACTGCATAAGGTCTCTGTTATGTACAGCCACTAACGCTACCCCTCACGAAAAGATGTTCGTTTTCCCCCGGAAATCCACCTCGGGCATATCTCTACCCGCGTGGCTGACGTCTCCGGGGACAGTACTATTGCGGAAGCACGTGAGAGGCCATAAAACGGACCCCCTTGTGGAAAAGGTACAGCTCCTCCATGCAAACCCTCAGTATGCCTATATCGAATACTCTGACGGGCGAGAGGACACTGTTTCCATAAAAGACCTCGCTCCCTCGGTGAGCGGAGAGAACGATGAGAGACTACCCGAGGAAGACCTACACCAAAAAGAGACAGGACGCCCAGAGGTATCAATACCCAACTTTAACCTGGAGGACACTGCAGATAACCTGGAAGACACTGCGGAGGCCCGGACAGCGGAGGAACCAGAATCCACTCCCCTAGAGGCACCCCAACCGGCTTTGCGCCGATCACTGAGAACCGCAAAATCTCCTGACAGACTCACTTATACCAACTTTTAAGAAACATCACCCCGATGGACTAAATCTAAAGAAGGGGTGAATGTAATGAAATGTGTTTGGCTTGCCTGTATTCGTTTTGCACTCATGTATATTACCCTCCCCCACACGGTGTATAATTTCACTTCCTCTTTCCTGACTAACCTGGAATGTTCCAGGTCTTGGCTCTTGGCTCCGCCCCTGACTTCTCTTACATAAAGATCCCAGGATCTGTATGACTCATTCCTGCGAGCCAGTCAGTGTGTTGAGATGTTAGCTCTGATCTTAGTGATTAAAAGCCAACTTGTTAAAGTATAACTTCTAGTTTTGTGGTTATTGAAGGCACATCAGCAGGGCATTTAGAAAAGTTCAAAGTAATCAGGCAGAGTCAACATGGTTTTGTGCAAGGGAAATCATGTTTAACCAATTTAGGAAGTAACATGTGCTGTGGATGAAGGGGAACCGGTGGATGTACTGTACTTAGATTTCCAGAAGGCATTTGATAAGGTGCCACATCAAAGGTTATTGTGGAAAATAAAAGCTCATGGTGTAGGGGGTAACATATTGGCATGGATAGAAGATTGGCTAGCTAACAGGAAACAGAGAGTAGGCATAAATGGGCCATTTTCTGATTGGCAAGATGTAACGAGTGGTGTGCCACAGGGATCAGTGCTGGGGCCTTAACTTTTTACAATTTATATAATTGACTTGGATGAAGGCATCTAAAGTATGGTTGCTAAATTTGCTGATGACACAAAGATAGGTAGGAAAATAAATTGTGAAGAGGACATTAGGAGGCTACAAAGGGATATAGATAACTTAAGTGAGTGGGTAAAGATCTGGCAAATGGAGTATAATGTGGGAAAATATGAAGTTGTCCATTTTGGCAGGAAGAATAAAAAAGAAGCATATAATCTAAATGGTGAGAGATTGCAGAGCTCTGAGATGCAGAGGGATCTGGGTGTCCTAGTGCATGAATCACAAAAGGTTACTATGCAGGTACAGCAAGTAATTAGGAAAGCTAATAGAATGTTATTGTTTATTGCGACGGGATTTGAATACAAAAGTAGGGAGGTTATGCTTCAGTTATACAGGGCATTGGTGAGACCACATCTGGAGTACTGTGTACAGTATTGGTCTCCTTATTTAAGGAAGGATGTAAATGCATTGGAAGCAGTTCAGAGAAGGTTTACCAGACTAATACCTTGAATGGGCGGGTTGTCTTATGAGGAAAGGTTGGACAGGCTAGGCTTGTATCCGCTGGAGTTTAGAAGAATAAGAGGTGACTTGATTGAAACATAAAAGATCCTGAGGGGTCTGGACAGGGTGGATGTAGAGAGGATGTTTCCTCTTGTAGGAGAATCTAGAACTAGGGGTCACTGTTTAAAAATAAGGGGTCGCCCATTTAAGACAGAGATGAGGAGAATTTTTTTCTCACAGAGGGTCGTGAGTCTTTGGAACTCTCTTCCTCAGAGGACGGTGGAAGCAGAGTCTTTGAATATTTTTAAGGCAGAGGTAGATAGATTCTTGGTAAGCAAGGGGGGTGAAAAGCTATCGGGGGTAGGCGGGAATATGGAGTAATCAGATCAGCTATGATCTTATTGAATGGCGGAGCAGGTCGAAGGGCCGAGTGGCCTACTCCTGCTCCTAATTCGTATGTTCGTATGTTCGCTCCATCACCAAGACCGCCTACTTCCACCTCCGTAATATCACCCGTCTCTGCTCCTGTCTCAGCCCATCTGATGCTGAAACCCTCATCCATGCTTTTGTTACCTTCAGATTTGACTATTCCAATGGTCTCCTGGCCGGCCTCCCATCTTTCACCCTCCGTAAACCTGAGCTCATCCAAAACTCCGCTGTCATATCCTAACTCGCATCAAGTCCTGTTACATATGATCACATAGGATTACATAGGATATACGGCACATAAACAGGCCATTCGGCCCAACCAGTCCATGCTGGTGTTTATGCTCCACTCAAGCCTCCTCCCGTCTTTTCTCATCTAAATCTATCAGCATAACCCTCCATTCCCTTCTCCCTCATATTCTTGTCTAGCCTCCCCTTAAATGCATCGATACTATTCGCTTCAACCACTCCCTGTGGTAGCGAGTTCCACATTCTCATCACCCTTTGGGTAAAGAAGTTTTTTCTGAATTCCCTATTGGAGTTCTTGGTGACTATCTTATATTGATGGCCTCTAGTTATGCTCTTCCCCACAAGTGGAAACATTCTCTCTGTATCCACTCTATCAACATTTTTCATAATTTTAAAGACTGGGTCACCCCTCAGCCTTCTTTTTTCAAGAGAAAAGAGACCCAGTCTGTTCATCCTTTCCTGATATGTATACCCTCGCATTTCTGCTATCATCCTCCTAAATTTTCTCTGCACCCTCTCCAGTGCCTCTATATCCTTTTTATGATATGGCGACCAGAACTGTACGCAGTACTCTAAATGTGGCCTAACCAAGGTTCGACACAGATTTAGCATAACTTCCCTACTTTTCAATTCTATCCCTCTAGAAATAAACCCTAGTGCTTGGTTTGCTTTTTTATGGCTTTGCTAACCTGTGTCGCAACTTTTCGTGATTTGTGTATTTGTACTCCGAGATCCCTTTGTTCCTCTACCCCACCTAGACTCGCACCCTTCGAGTAATAAGTGACCTCCTTATTCTTCCTACCAAAATGTAATACCTCACATTTATCTGTGTTCAACTTCATTTGCCAATTATATGCCCATTCTGCAAGTCCTCCTCAGTATTGACTAACCCCCCCCCAATTTGATGTAATCCGCAAATTTAGAAATTGTGTTTTTGATTCCAAAGTCTAAATCGTTAATATAAATTGTGAACAGCAGTAGTCCCAGCACTGATCCTTGTGGACCACCACCACCCATCTTCTGCCACTGTGAATAGCTACCTTTGACCCATCACCCTGTTCACCCATCACCCCTGTGCTTGGCTACTGGTCCAGCAATGCCTCAAATTTAAAATTCTCATCCTTATGTTCAAATCCCTCCATGGCCTCGCCCTCCCTATCTGTGTAACCTCATCCAGCCCAACAACCCTCCAAGATCTCTGCGCTCCTCCAATTCTGATCTCTTGTGCACCCTGATTTGCTTTGCCCCAGCAATGACGGCCGTACCTTCAGCAGCCAGGCCCTAAGCTCTGGAATTCCCTCGCTAAACTTCTCCACCTCTGCACCTCTCTCTCCTCCTTTAAGATGCTCCTTAAAACCTACCTCTTTGACCAAGCTTTTGGTCACCTGTTCTAATAGTTTTTTATGTGGGCCAGTGTCAAATTTTGTTTGTTTGATATCGTTGCTGTGAAGGGCCTTGGAGGTTGTTTTACTATGTCAAAGGCACTATATAAATGCAAGTTGCCGTGGTTGATATTGTGTGTGGCTTTGAATTTGTTTTGTTTAGTCGTTTTCCATCAGTCAGGCATTTAAAAATTGTTTTTTTCATTTTGACTTCAGATAACATCCTAATCTTTTTTAGGTCTGAAGCATTATTTCAGCCAGAGTGCGAAACTATTAATGTTTTCAGTACTGTTTTGTAGCTACAGCGGTTTCTGTTTTTTTGCATCCGCACTGTTGTGCAGGTGTTGCTGTGTTTCAGCATCTGTCAGTATTTGCAGCACACTGCATGGTACTCTTCCACATACCTATGTTCCCATAGCCTGCACTTGGAAATTGGCTTGCTGTGGTGTGGTTCAGAAGATTTTCTCAAGCTAGTGTGGGTGGATTTGAGATTTCATAACTTTCTTTCTCAGAAAACAGAGCATGGTCAGTGTTTTTAACCTGTTCTTGTTTTTAACCTAGACGTGGAAGCCTCCACCCACAACTCTGAAGATGCATCGATAAATTTTGCTCTTCGGGTCCCGATGCTCGTTGTTTCTGATGACCACCAATACCCATCCTGTCTGTCACCTAGATGATGCGCTGTTGGTAGAAGTGAACCAGGTCCATCTCCATACCATCATTCTCCTTTCAAAGAAGGTCAGTGTAGTCCCTGTGTCTCCATCACTACTCCCTGTGTTACATTGGGTTTCTGGTAGAATTTCTCCCCTACTGACTGGCTCCACCCAGCCGGTGTCTGGAGCAAAGTTTCCCTCACCACTGTAAGCTTTCTTTGACAGCTAAGGCCTGGCTTCTGAAACGTGATCTGGCACCAACTTGAACCATCAGCACATCTGGATAACTAGGCTGAGATCCGTGTACGTTCACCCGGGCACCCATCTATCCTTTGATTCTACAATTTACTGCAACCTGGGATTTGTATTGGTGCTGCTACTTTATTGCTGGAGGTAGTAAAACCCCGTAACTTATTAATTGACAAGAGGCTATTGGCTACCTCATGATGAATGAATTTGTTCCGATTTGGATTTTGCTGCTCCTTAAAGCAAGTTCCTAAAATTGTCAACTTTCTGTTTCACCACCCAATAACTTTGACTCCTGTCATATTTCTGTAAGATTTTCTTTTTCTTTTAATCTCCCTCTGTATCATTGCCCGACAGAAAGGCATCTTCCAGGAACTACTCTGGCCACGTCCACCAAATATCTCAGCAGAGATTGGGAACTCAATATCTAGGAAATTATTAGGAAGAGCCCAAACCCTACCAAAGAATGCCAGTTGGGAGCACTCTTGCCTCTGAATCAAGAGTTTATTGTTTTAAGCTCCACTCCAGGATTTATGTGCACAATCTAGGCTAACGGTCCAGTGCAGTACTGAGGGAGCCCTGCATTGTTGGAGGTGTTGTCCTTTGAAGCAGACGTTGAACTGACTCATGTGGATGTTAACTGTCTCTTGGGACTACTCGTAGAAGAGCAGGGAGCTTTCAGTTGCCTTGACCAACATTCCTCCTTCAACAAACAGCACTAGAATCAGATTACGTGGTCTCTTGCTGTTTGTTGCTTAATCCTATTGATGGCTCAAAAATACTGGGCCATGCAGTCGAAGAAGGTTCAGGGTTGAGTTCATGGACTGCGCTGAGTTGGTTGGATTTAGTTGACATTCCAAACTAGGGAAGGGAAGAAATCAGCCAGAATTTCCTTTCCTGATTGCAATCTTGCGAACCCTGCTTGAAAGTGTGGATTTGGGTCTGCCCCCAAGGTGAATAGCCCTTGAATAATATCAAGGCTTCCATGTGAAGAATGGCTGTTTCAGTGATGCACTGGAGGTAGTCAGTTAAACTGTACACCGCGCTGCGATACTGGCCTAGAAATCCGCTAAAGCCTGAAAACGGGCGGTGCCAGCGCAGACCGAGGTTAACCCCCGCGGGTAAAAGGAGCGCAGGCATCACCGTCATTTTGGTACTGCCTGCTGTTTTAAATGAGCGCCGTGCCAAACTTACCGTGTAATGCGCTCTTTCAGGCGACACGATCAGCAGGAGGCCGAAAGGTCGGGTCTAAACTATCTGTGCGGTGTTATCAGGAAATCGCGATTTAGGAAAGTGAAGTGGAATGTTGCTGGTTATGTCTCTCCTGTCTTGTAGGTTGACAGAGAGGGTATGTGAGATAAATCAGAGCCTAAAAATACACTGAGCTGTCAGGTTTTAAAGAATGCAACCTGCAGTTTAGCTGAATTCTATGTTTAATTCGACTGCTGATGCTCTCAAATATTTAGCCGGCCAATTTGTCAAGTACAATTATTAATCAAAAAAAGTCATCATTAACCGATTAAATGACTGCAATTTGGGTGGACTCGTTCTAGCAGTTTGAGGTTCCAAGTACTTGAAGTTATGAGAGCTCATGCTACATGTGTCATCAAATTCCTGATTACACCATCGAGTACAAACAATGCCAAAATTATTGCAACAGTGCTCAGTTAAGAATGCAAACCTGTCACAGAGCCTGGGGTCGGTGGGGCTGCACTTACTCTGCATAGTTATTGAAGACTCTCAGTGATCTTGAGATCTCCGCCGCTTTCTCCTGGATCTACACGCTGGCAACGGCTGCACGCACAGGCGTGCTTTGGAGAGGGCGGTAAAAGGAGCGGCGATGTCCAAAATCGCTCAGCGTGCGTCAATTCGGCGTTGCACGCCAATTAACGTCACGCTCTTGATCGTTAAAATATTTGAGGCAAGCGTAGGCAACGGCAGCGCTGCCGACCCGTCCAGTATGGCGGCCGCCGCGTTCTGCGCCGGAAGTGGGCGGAAGCGAGGCGGCCGCCATTCTTTCTTCAAAACCTGCTTTAATGGCCGGCGCTCAAGGCTCCAATTTCTAGGCCACTATCTTCAGGAGAGGTGTGGAGGAAAAGAGAACATGGTTAATGGTTTTACTTTGTAACTAATGTTAATTTTAGAGTAGAACTAGTATAAGTTAAGCTAGCTTATTGGTTGTATGTTCATGGCATCATTTTGGATTCATCTAATGTTAGCTGGCATGTGCATCATGGTACTTTAGCACACACAACTCTTAAGCATGCAACATTTTCAGGCCCCTTCCAATGAACAAACTGGATGTAACACCACCTGTAGCAGAATCCTTCAGCACTCCTAGGGCTCGAATTTCCAAGCTCTGTGGAGGTGGGTTTGGAAGCGGGAGCGGTGGGAAAATTGCAGAATCGGGGGGCACGAATCCATCACGCCCCCAACCCGCCTCCGTGCCAATGTCCCAGGAGGCGGGTATCCGACCTGTGCTGGGAGCCGCCTCCCCAAGGCGGGAAGGGGATTAGTGCCAATTAACTGCCTGTTAACAGGTACAGGAAACTTTCAATTTACCGGCACCTAAATAACCGGAAATCTTGGTTAACCGGCAAAATTCAGGAGTAGGTTCAGGTAACTTTTATTACTTGCCTTCCTCCATCTGTTGCTGTGCAAGGGTGTGGCTGCAGCTGTTGCTAAGCTACAGATACGCTTGCAACTTGTGGCCATTGTTCTGAACCTGTTGCTAAGCAACAGGGTTTGTTGCTTTATACGGAGCTCTCAGCTCCGTATCTTTTACTATAGCTTTCGGTTATCCGGAATTTTTGATGAACCGGCACCACGTCGGTCCCGTCCGTGCCGGATAAAAAAAAGTTTCCTGTAGTTAACAGGCAGTTTTTTGCCTAATCCCTATTTTTAGCCCTGAAGTGTGGGCTTCCCGACGGCTCCGCACCACGCCAAGTTAGCGAGGCAGACCGTCGGTCTGAAGGGGTTGGAGGGGTTGAGATGTCCGTTGTGCAGGTGAGTGATGGGTGCATGTTTGCAGAGGTAAGTGTGTGAGGTAAGTGTAACGTGTTTTAATAAGTTTTACTTACCTTTACTTTCTCCTGCAGGCTTCCTTCCTTCAGGTCTCGGGAGGCCCTCAGCTCACAGGCACAGAAAGCAGAATGGCCGCTGAAATGTCAAAATCTGCAGCCTCTGCTTTCTGGTCTGGAGAGATCTCTAACTGAGTCTGAGTAGAAGGACTCAAGTTAGAAGACAGATTGTCAGTGTTTGACAGCTTCACAGAGCTGTCAAACGCTGATTTTTCATCTGTCAAAAGCTCTTGACAGATGAAACGTCAATCACTGACGTCACCAGTAACCAGGTGTCCCTTAATTGACCTGCTGAACCCGCTGGGCAGGCTTAACAAGGTCAATCAAGGGAAAATAGCGTGGGTTGGCCACAAGTCGGTGGAGGCGGGACTACAACCCAAAAAGTGGGAGTCCCGCCTCCATCACGTCCCCATTGACAAAATCCAGCCCCTAATGTCTGCAGCAATAAGACGGAAAGAATTACCACGTGGCTCCTATTTTTCTGGCTCTTTAGCTTTGAAAAGGCAGCAGGTGGCCAACCTAACCATGTGGAGTGTCCCTAGACAGATAAACGGCAGCAGTGTCCTGGGTTGATGAGCTGCACAGTTTCAGCGGGTTAAGCTATACAAATACTTGGAGCGCCCTAAGCCTTTTCTCTTGCCAACCTGCACCTCATCTCTCTGGCCTTGGTGTGTCCCTACAGGAAGATAGTGTGCTCTCTCTATCATGTAAACAGAAGCTCTACTTTGTGTGGATTTCTCAGTTGTTTGGTTTGGAGACTCCTCAGTATGTTGATGGGTTCATGTCTCTGTCAGACACCTGGTTTACCAAAAAGGAGAATTGTTTCCCTGCAATTGTTTTTTTAATTTGTTCCTGGGATGTGGACATCGCCGGCAAGGCCAGCATTTATTGCCCATCCCTAATTTCCCTTGAGAAGGTGGTGGTGAGCCGCCTTCTTGAACTGCTGCAGTTCGTGTGGTGAAGGTACTCCCAAAGTGCTGTTAGGTAGGGAGTTCCAGGAATTTGATCCCATGACGATGAAGGAACGGCGATATACTCCCAAGTCAGGATGGTGTGTGACTTGGCGGTGATGTTGTTCCCATGCGCCTTGTCCTTCTAGGTGGTAGAGTTCGCGGGTTTGGGAGGTGCTGCCGAAGAAGACTTGGCGAGTTGCTGCAGTGCATTTTGTAGATGGTCACACACTGCAGCCACGGTACGCCGGTGGTATTGTACTTTGTGCTTTGTCGTCCTTTCGTAAAAAAAATTAAATTTAGTGTTTACAACCCCGCATAGGGCTGAGGCTTAGCCTTTACAAACTTTTGATCTGTGCCTTTTAGGAACTAATTCCAAATGTTAATTCCATAAAGTAAGTGATGTGCATTTAACAGTATAATGGGAGGGGAGAGGACGTAAACACAATTAAATTTGCAGACTGATGCTTGGTACTTTGCTGCTTCCTGCAATTGTCTTACCCACTTGTTCAAATTCTAACAGCATTTCAAAGCAGTCTATCCAACAGGACAAAGCCACTGTGCGAAGTACTTGTGCAACTCTTCTGAGTGACGATATTGTACATAGTCTGCACTCTTAAGATGGACATTGTCAGACAGCAATTATTTTCTTAAAGCAGGAAAAGTAACAACCAATAAATAGTGTTACTATTTCACTGGCTGTCATATATGGAGGAAAATACCCTTTGGCTAGGGTGACCATAGGTCCCCATTTTCCGGGGACTCTCCCTGGATGAGGTACTGTGCCCCCAGGCAAATATTGCCCCCAGAAGAGTCCCTGGTTCACGAAACTCATCCCCAAATACCCTAACTTTAAATTTCTGGTGTTGGAATATGACGTACATCACACATACACTGTTCCGTTCACCCTAACTTGATTACACGTTTTCTTCCTGGGCGCCCGCCCCCCGTCAATCACGCCCACCATGAGCGCCGACTGGTTGGGAGGCCAGCCCTGAGGCAGGCTCGGCGGTGTAAGGGGCTGGCCTATTGGTTAGCGTCCATATCAATTGAGCGCCGAGGGGCGAGCACGCGCCACCAGCGAGTTTGGCTGTGCTCCCTGCCAAGTCTCACTCGACAACCCACCCCTCCCCACCTTTTTCTCCCCCTCTTCCTTCGCTGTGGGATGTAACAGTTTGAATCGCAGGCGGTCGCCAGCCGATTGGTCGGCGGGCTTCTGACTTCGACATTTCCTCCCCCACACTGCCCCCCCACCCCATAATTCGAAATGGTCGCAATTCGGAAGACGATTGGTCGGTCGGTGACGGTTACACCCAATGATTCCATTAACATATGACATGTTTATTTTTGAACAAAATGGTGAGCGATGCTTGAGCGCAGCGGAGACCAAAGGACAGGGTCAGCAAGAGCTTGCAGCAATGTTGACAGTGGGTATGAAAAACTGACCTTCCCGAGCAGTGTTACTGTATTATTTATAAACGGCGTCTGAATGCACTTCAACAGCCTGATGTCACGTTCGCGATAATTCTATGCATGTTTGTTTTGCATTTGTAGTGTACATGTGCACCTGTTAAAATATAGGCTGCTAAAAAAAAAATCCACATTTTCCAGCCTGGCTACTTTGCTTCGCTCCCACCCTGTGTGTCCTTGGATGCAGTTTAGAAAATATGAGCACCCTACCTTTGGATCATTTCAAGTCGCCGCTGAATAATACTGGTGTGGTTGGTTTAAAGATTTACTTTAAATGCGTTAACGAAGGCGTGATAATAGCACACAGAGGAATTTCATTTGCACACCATGGTAACATATATTGCTAAGAACAGTTTCACCTCTAAAGTCTCTTAGAAGTTCTTAAAGCAGATATATAGGGGGCAAAATTCCCCTCGTTTGCGCCTCCGGTGAGAAGCGCTAACGGGGCGCAAATGTACACTTAATTTTACAATTTAGTTATAACCGTGCCTCCCGCGAAATTCCGCGGGAGGTTAGCGGTATCACTACCGGTTTTTGCCCCGATCTTCTGCGCCCGGAGATCATGACGTTATCTCCGGGCGCAGCGCCCCGGTAGCGCCTCGGGAGAAAAACTACCACCCCCCCGCGCCCCGCAGCAGCGCCGGGCGATGTTACTGTTGTAACAGTGAGGCCAGCCACTCGCAGGGCGGCATTTAAAGGCGAAGTGTCCGGCCGACATGAAAAAAAATCGGCGAGCCCGGTGCTCCAGCAGATGCCAAAAAATAATGCAGAGCTCGCAGCGGGGAGCCCTTCCCTTTAACTGAGGGAAGAACCCCTGCAACACGGCAGTCCCACGCGTGGCCACTCGTGGCATTACTGAGCACATCGCCCCGGATCGGGACATTCCCCGCCTCTTGCGCTCCAAGAGGCGAGTGGGGCGCCTGATTTAGCGCTCCACTTCCCTCTTGGAGCAAAAAATGGGAATTTCTCAAATGTTTGAAAAAGTTAACGCCTGGCGCTAACTTTTAAAACATTTTTGACTTAGCCCCCCAAATGGCCCTCCTGGGGAATTTCTCCCCCATGGCACTGTCCCAACAGCTACAAAATATGCTGATATTAAAAAAAAAAATTGCAAGTGTTCCCCAAATACTTTTTGTCTTTTGTCAGCAGAGCATAATGGACAAATATACACGGTTATTTTGTGATTTTATTTTTGAAGGAGACTTTTCTGATAAAGCAAAGATGTATTGTGACTTTTCCCATAAAGAATGCTGTTTCCTTAATGATTCATTTCCTTTGAGGGTATGGCGTGTTCTCCTCCTACACATGCATGTGCTTTCTGTTGTAGCACAAACATACCGCCACCCACCTCTGGAAATGGAATTTAACTGTAAAGTTAACTGCAGGCAGTATTGTATTTTTTAATATCACATTTCATGTTGAAGAAGTGCACTGTGACTGGTGGTTGTACGTCTGTGCGTGCAAGAGGGAGCGAGCTGAGATATAAATAGAATCTGCCAAATTTTTTTTAAACTTGAATTTTATTCCATATCTTCATCCCCTCAATTGTACGGGCTGTCACAGAAGGGTTAAGAAGCAGTATCTTTGAGGACTTAGTTTGAAAGGAGATGCCTGTGGCATGCTTAGTCAGTTGTCACACTGGCAGGAAGAGAAAGCTTGTTTGATTCAGTTGAGCCAGGTTTTTCCTGTCTTGATGTGGAAACACTGAGTCAGTGGAAAAGAAGGAACAATTTTTTAAAAAATCCTGTGCATCTGGCATCCTGACTCCTTCAGCCCTGAAGTATCTGAATGACATAAAATGCACACATATCAAGTAAATCTCTATATTTATATTTTAAAAAGTTGCATTACAGTACAGTATTAGTGGGAATGAGTTATACTAAAAGTGAAATTTTATTGCTGATGGTCAATGCGCTATTTTATTCGTGCGACTATGTTAGGCATGCTTTTATATTAGAATATACGCATTTGACTTTTGCAATGTTACTGCACCTCCCTTCTGTTTTTGCATCTCTAACTTCATGTATCTATTCTCTATTGCAAACCTGCTCAACCAGGCTCAGTTCAACAACAGACAAAGCACGTCATGGGCATCTCCCTTTAAACTCTGCCCTCACTTAACCCTTCCGCAACATAGCCGGTCAGGAATTCAAAATCAGAATGTTTCACCTGGTAACGTCAAATGCATATTCTGGTAAGAATATAGGACCACTAGGAACAGGAGTAGGCCATTCAGCCCCTCGAGACTACACCGCCATTCAATTAGATCACGGCTTGATCTGTATCTCAATTTCATTTACCGGCCTTAGCTCCATACCCCTTGATACCCTTCCCTAACAAAAATCTGTCTATCAGTCTTGAAAGCTCCAGTTGTTCCAACATCCATAGCCTTTTAGGGGAGAGAATTGCAGATTTCTACTGCCCTCTGTGTGGAAAAAGTGCTTCCTGATTTTTCTCCTAAATGGCCCAGCACTCATTTTAAGATTATGTAAAACATAGTGGCCTAGAAATTCACTATGGCCCCGCCAGCTGGCTAACGACCAAAAGTTAGCGCTGGGCGCGGAGCCATGTGCGACCGTCCGATATTCACTTTTTGCGCCCCAAGTCGGAACCGGCCGCTATTCCAGGGTGTGCCCGCCCCCGCTTGGGGCGCTGAAACTGAATTTCAGCGCTCTAAGTGCCGCTGCGCAACCCGATGCGGTGCGGCAGGCTGCGGTACTGCAGGCCTCCTCCTTCTCTTAAGGTGGAGGTGCCTGCAACGGGGAGATTGCCGCTAGATTGTGCCGGCAAATGAGCCCGGCACCACGGAGAAGTGCCGGGCTCGCGGAAAGCAGCCGGCAATGCCGCGGGGGGGGCGGTGGAGGAGGCCGGGGAAGGAGGTGTGGGCAGGCGGCCACCGAAAAAGCGGCCGGCCGCACCTCCACCTTAAAGCGCCCCAGTAGCGCAGCAGTACGGCCCCGTTTTTCAATCGCTGTTTGCGGCCGCTGCAGAAGAGGCGGCCGCAACTAAATATGGGGTTTGGGCCGGATGCGGGGCGGAACCGGGGCACTGCGCACACCGATGACGTCATCGGTGTCGGCGCAGCGCTACCGGCTACCGCCGCCATTACTGCAGCGCTGAATATCAGCGCACCCTCTTACACTGGCGCAGAAACCCTATTTGGGCGGTAACTGGGCGCAAAGCCCACTGAATTTCTAGCCTAGTCACCCCAGTAAAATACAGCATCAACCATTCAACAAAAAAGGTGAATAATGGGGTGCTCAGTGTCCTCCTCTCTCTCCCTCAATATTCAGAGAGAAGTTTCAGACCATTAAGCCCAGGATCTCTTACAATGATAGGTCTGCAAAAACTTTGTTGTGTAGGTCTCTCTTCTTCTTAGGCAGTCCCTCGGAACTGAGGATGACTTGCTTCCACATTAAAAATGAGCTCGCAGGTGACTGATTAGTCCAATGCGGGACCTACAGTCTCTGTCACAGGTGGGGCAGACGGTGGTTGAAGGGGCGGGTGGGTGGGGTGCTTGGGTTGACATGCGCTCCTTGCGCTGCTTGCGCTTGGCTTCCGCTTGCTCCCGGTGAAGAGACTCGAGGTGTTCGGCGCCTTCCCGGATGCTTCTCCTCCACTTTGTGCGGTCTTGGGCCAGGGATTCCCAGGTGTCGGTGGGGATGTTGCACTTTTTCAAGGAGGCTTTGAGGGTGTCCTTGAAGCATTTCCTCTGCCCACCTAGGGCTTTCTTGCCGTGCCGGAGCTCCGAGTAGAGCGCTTGTTTTGGGAGTCTGGTATCGGGCATGCGGACAATGTGACCCGTCCATCGGAGCTGATTGAGCGTGGTCAGCGCTTCGATGCTGGGGATGTTGGCCTGAGCAAGAACACTGACGTTGGTACGCCTATCCTGCCAATGGATTTGCAGGATCTTGCGGAGGCAGCGTTGATGGTACCTCTCCAGTGCTTTGAGGTGCCTGCTGTACATGGTCCATGTCTCTGAGGCATACAGCAGGGCAGGTATCACTGCTGCCCTGTAGACCATGAGCTTAGTGCCGGGTTTGAGGTCCTGGTCTTCAAACACTCTCTTCCTCAGGCGACCGAAGGTTGCACTGGCACATTGAAGGCGGTGTTGGGTTGGTAAGCTTCCCAGTTAAATTGATGCTAAATCCCGTAGATCCCATTTTTAGTGTTCTCTGCCATCTTAATTATGGTCTTCAATCATCTACTTCCAATTCCTATATGTTTGAGGAAAAGTTTAAGGGGCATATCTGGAAATCCCTTTCAACCCACATTAAATTACAGTTCCTGACAATAGCTGCCCAGACTTTCAATAATCACCCTTCAGATCTACTTACTTAGAATCTTAAGTATATCTATCATGTGAAGAATATTCGAGTAATGGAACAAGTACAGCAAAGATTCTCTTGAATGCTATCAAGAATAAGAGGACATGGTTTTGAAGAAAATCTCAAAAACAGGGGATTTTTTTTTACTGGAAGAGAGGAGGTTGAGGGGATCTAATAGAAGATTGAAAATTCAAAAAGTTTTTAAGAGGGTAAATAGTGAAAGATTGTTTCCACTGATTGGTAAATCAATAACCAGTGGGCATTAACTTCAGATTATTACTGGAAGCATAAAGGGGAAATTAGAAGATTTTTTTCACACATAGGGGGCGATTTTTTGACGTCGGAGGAGGCGGGTTTGGAGGCGGGAAAGGCGGGAAAATCAGATTCAGTGAGGGCAGGTTCGGAACTCACCTCCAACCCACCTCCGCTGGATTTTGCCGGTGCCGGTTTTGGAGGTCGGGAAACAGTCCCGCCTCCAGCTGGCCATAGCGATACTTGTGATCATTAAATGCTCATTAAGGGCCTCTCTAAGCCCTCGTGATTTTTTGAGCATTTCGGCGTGTTCCATGACCCTCCTAAACCATGCCAGGTAAACCTGGCGAGTTGACTCGTGGGTGGTCTCCTCACAGCTGCAGGTCCAACAAGACATCGTTTATTGCATCAAGGATTACTTGCAGGTGCCAGAACTTTGCTTTAAAAGGTCTCTGAGCACTTTTAGCAGGCCTTCCGAAGTCGGAGGTGCTGCAGCTTGAATCTATCAACTGTGGGACCTCCTTGGAAAACCCTCTCCCCGCTTACAATGAGCGCTTCCCCAACGGAGGCATCTTCAAGCAGCATGGAAACCATTCGTTTTCTATCTCCATGGACCGCAGATGAGGAGGAGGAGGAGGAGGAGGCTGAGGAGGAAGAGGATCTGGAGGAGGAGGAGGAGCAGGAGGAGGAGCAGGAGGAGGTCAGAGCGCCAGTGTATCGACCAGTGGCAGCGGCAGCACGCGAACACATGGCTGCCCGGGATGCAAGGGATGAACTTATCATGGCCAGATTTGCATAAGTTGCCCAAGCTCCATCCTAAGACATCACTGACAATGGACATGACTCTCTCGCCTCTTTTCACTCAGGCCACCAACCTGACAACGCAAGTGTGACAGAGCCCGCAATGTGGAGCTGCCTAAGGCGAAAGAACTGATGCCATAACGCCAACATTTTGGCATCAAATCATTTTAATGCTTTCCAACCAGGATCGCATTTCATCAATACACAGAAACATTCTTCCAATCTGCACACAGATCTGGAGGTTATATCCCTTGCCAGCTGTATCCACACAGCCTTGGTTTCTTTGGGAAGCCTCTTCCTCCCAGATGAGTGGAAGAGCACCTCCCTGCTAGCTGTCACCCCCTCAAACAACAATTGCAGCGCTTAATCCTAGAGCCTCGGGGAGGCCCTTGCCTTGGAATTGGACATAGTGGTTTCTCAGAATATGTTGAAGGTGGTGCAGCATAGGCAGAAATCCTGTGGAATGAGCCAAGGCAGCAAGATGCCATAAAATCAGACTGGAAAATTGATGTCAGCGGAGGCGGGTTTCAGTCCCAAAACATTAATTGACCAAGGACATCCCACACCTCTGAAATCAAGTGGCCAATCATGGGAAAGTCGCAATCTTTTAAAAACTATCAGTGGAGGTGGGTTTCAAACCCACCCAAACCGAAACCCGCCTCCATCTCACCTCCAGTGAGAAAATCGCCCCCATAGTTACTGGAATATGAAAAACTTAACTAAAAATAGCTATTGATACAGAAACCATAGCATCATGTCAAAGGGAATTGGATAAGTATTTGAAAAGGAAGAATATAAATGGACACAGGCAAAGAGCAAGTAAATAGGATTCGAGTAGGTCTCTCCAGTGGAAGGCTTAGCGCCCGCATTGGCATGATGGGCCAAATGGCCTCTCCCTGTGCTGCAATTCTGATACTTTTGTGATGCATCCTGAGCATATTTTCTCAACGTATGCTGTAATGGAAATCTACAACTGCATCACTTAAATGTGCATGTGTCTATCTGCATGTGTGCATGCGTACAGGTCGACATCTGGGTATGTGCCTGCATACAACACTTAAAATGATAAAGAATTAGAAGTCTTTTGATGTAAATCTACTCATTCGTGCAATCTCCACTACATAAATGTTGGGAACAAGCATGTGATAGAAACTGGCCTGCTTCCTGTTGTTAGTGATATCCTTGTAGTGAACTTACTGTAGCATAAAGTGAAAATGAGATGAAATGTTGCATGAAAAATTGGTCGATAGCCATTGTGATTGGGTGACTTCATAACACTCCGCATTAGTACAGCCACTTGGGGTATCCTATCCTCATGTTTTCTATGTCTGTGAGTTTAGTGCAGCAAAGACTTCTTTTTTTTGTTGAGAACACCCAACACTGAACAGATAATTGCATGATGTTCATATGAAATGAGTTGTTTTGAATAGATCTATGCTGCTACCAATTTTAACCAGTACTTAGGATATAGTTAATGCTGTTATGGACTAGACTAAGCAGGTAAACTACTAAGTTTGAAAGAAAAATGAGCAACATAGATAAATAATGAAGGGAATAAAATTAACACGGGGGAGACTTTGAAAGAGACCCGGGAGTGACTGTCGCTTTTTAAATGTCTTGACCACTTGGAGGAACGATTTAAAAAATAAACAAATAGAATGCTGGGATACATAGAGCAGTGGAATATAAGTCTACAGCGGTTATGCTGAGGTTTTATAATGCACTGGTCAGACAGTACTTGGAATACTGTGTGCACGTCTGGTCACCACACTTAAAAACAAACATACACTTATTGGAAAGGCTGCAGAGGAGAGTGACAAGAATGAGCCAAGTGTAAAATCTGAGGATAGATTAGAAACCTTAAGCTCTACAATCTACAAAGAAGTTTACATAGGATTACACAGGATATACGGCACAGAAACAGGCCATTCGGCCCAACCAGGCCATGCTGGCATTTATGCTCCACTCGAGCCTCCTCCCGTCTTTCCTCATCTAACTCTATCAGTATAACCCTCTATTCCCTTCTCCCTCATATGCTTGTCCAGCCTCCCCTTAAATGCATCGATACTATTCGCTTCAACCACTCCCTGTGCTAGCGAGTTCCACATTCTCACCACTCTCTGGGTAAAGAAATTTCTTCTGAATTCCCTATTGGATTTCTTGTTGACTATCTTCTATTGATGGCCTCTAGTTATGCTTTTCCCCACAAGTGGAAACATTGGCCGCGATTTCATCGGCACTGAGAGGGCGGGTTTGCATGCGAGTCAAGGGTTAAAATCATTTTGATTGACGGTGGGTTGCGATCCCGCCGTCAACCCACCTCCACGCCACTTTGCCAAATGCCGGCTCTGGGAGTCCTGATCGGACCCGCCACCACCAAGTGGCGGGAGAGGCCCTTAAGGCAGTTAACTTCAATTTTTGCACATTTTCTGCATGTTCCACGCCGTTCCCAAACCACGCTAGCTGATTGTGCCGGGTTCAGCAAGTGCCTGACTTCTTGACAGCTGCAGCTCCAGCATAAAAATGGAGCTCTAACATGGCTCACTTACAGATGACAGAACTTTGTTTTGTCAGGAATAACAACAGAAAATGCTGGAAAAACTCAGCAGGCCAGGCAACATCCGTGGAGAGAAACAGAGTTAACGTTTCAGGTCGAAGACCCTTCGTCAGAACTGAGAAAAAGCAGGAAATGAAACGGATGAAAAAGCAAATTTGAGGGCTGGGAAATGGGGGAGGGGATGAAAGAACAAAAGGGAAGTTCTGTGAGAGGTGAAAAGACATTAAGAGATATTCAAGGCGAGACAAGATGGTAATAGGACAGGTAAAGAAACAAAGGATGGCTCTAGATGAAGTGTGAAATGCGCTGGCAGAATGAAAGACAGCTGCCATGTGGGAGGGGGGAAAAAGGGAAAAGGCACAAACCAAAAGTGTGGATAATAAATATATAAAAATATGATAGGGGCCGAGGTTATGATCTGAAATTGTTGAACTCGATATTGAGTCCGGAAGGCTGTAAAGTGCCTAATCGGAAGATGAGGTGCTGTTCCTCGAGCTTACGCTGAGCTTCCGTGGAACAATGCAAGAGCCCGAGTACAGTGAGGTCTGAGTGGGAATGGAGCAGTGAATTGAAATGACAGGTGACCGGAAGCTCGGGGTCACCCTTACGGACTGAACAGAATTGTTCCGCAAAGCGGTCACCCAATCTGCGTTTGTGTTGGAACACTTTTTCAGGTCTACTGAGTTTGTAATTGGTGAAGCTGAGATCCATCTCCACTGTGACCTCCTGGGAAAACCCTCTCCCCACATTGACTGAGCATGTGTAACTTCTATTCCTCAACTGAGATATCTACCAGCAGCATGGGAACCATTTATACCCTGTCATCCTGGTCCTCAGATTCGGAGGAAGAGCAGCCGCGGCAGCAGCAGAACCAGGCACAACAGCAGCAGCACCAACATGAGCGCCAACCTCCTCCTCACCCACCTGATGCTGCACAGGGCAGAGGACATCAGCGCAGGCCTGCACCTCGCCGCAGGAGATACCCCCAACACAGCATTTACAGGCAGAGGATGAGCTTCCTCAACAAGTGAGCAGCAGTGCCAAAGGTAGGCTGAGACTTCCGCGACAGGTCGTCGTTGACATCTGCGCAATGCTGCACCAATACCTGGAGCCCAGAGGAGCGGGTGGACACTCCTTACCAGTCACTGTCAAAGTCACCACCGCCCTCAATTGTTTTGCTTCAGGTTCCTTCCAGGGCTCATCAGCAGACATCAGCGGCATCTCTCAGTCGGCCGCACACACTTGCGTCACGCAGGTTACCGATGCCCTCCTTGCAAAGGCGAACAATTACATCCACTTCTCCACGGATCAAGCAAGTGTAACCGCACGTGCGGTTGGCTTTGCAAAGATGGCAGGCTTGCCAAGGGTGCAGGGCGTCGTAGACTGCACACATGTGGCCATTAGGGCACCCCATCACAACCCAGCCGTATTTGTCAACCGCAAGGGCTTCCACTCCCTTAATGTCCAGCTGATGTGTAACCACACGAAGGACATTATGCATGTTTGTGCAAAGTACCCAGGCAGTTGCCATGACTTGTTCATCCTGCGGTAGTCTACTGTGCCTCCGCTCTTCAATCCACCAAACCAACTTTCCGGATTGCTAATTGGAGACAAGGGCTATCCCCTGAAGACATGGCTAATGATGCCGTTGAGGAAGCCATCAAACAAAGCAGAGGAGCGTTACAATGCCAGCCACATTTCCACCAGAGCCATCATCGAGCAAACCATCGGCTTGCTCAAAATGCAATTCAGATGCCTTGACAGATCAGGTGGGGCCCTACAGTACTCAGCAGCCAGGGTCTCCAGAATCATCGTGGTCTGCTGTGCACTGCACAACATCGCACAGCATCGTGGCTTGCAGCTGCCTGAGTAATAAGTGGCTCAGCGCATAGCCTCCTCAGATGAGGAGGTGAAGGAGGAGGAGGAGGAAGACCTTGCGGAGGCAGATGCATCAACTCCAGCAGCACGTGAGCACATTTCTGCCCGTGATGCAAGGGATGCACTAATCTTTACCAGATTCGCTTAGGTAGACGAACCAAACACATGTGGCTGGCACCTTCTTATCACACCGTACACAATGTACAAGAACCTGTGGGTTCCTATCACTCTCACCACCATCATTACAAATGCAAGTTGCCCTGAGCCCTCAATGTGCAACTTCTATTTCCCAGAACACATAGGCCAGACTTTCAACTGTTTCCCATCATTTTGTTTAATACATACACAAAAGGATGACAATGTCAAATATTAAACAGAACAAAAGACAACAGAACGGAACACCCAAGTGACTACCCTAGTGACTAATTGTCCTTTATCTTCCCCTTACACGTGCTTCTACGTGCTGCTTCCCCGTGGCTTCAGCAGATGTGGAGGCACCTTGTTCACTTTTATGCTGCTCTTGCTTCGACACCTTTGGCGGGCGTCCTCTGGGTTTGCGAGCCTGTGAGGGCTTGGCAACAGTCTGCTCCTCCTGTATTTGTGCAGGGGCTGTGACGCCCATCTCAGTTGGGTGAGGACTCTGGTGGGGCTTTGACCGAGGTCTACTCAGTGGCATGGGAGTGTGAGTGCTTGGAGAGGAGCCCACACTTCCTTGTTGCCTGCCACCAACATTCCTCTCATGGGTCAGCCCCACTTCAGTGCTAGCAAGTGGCTTGACAGCACCTTGCTGCACATCAGTGGGGCCTTGAGGACCCGTATCTGCACTGGCAGTCCTCCTCAAAAGGACTTCCATGAAGCTCTGGTTTCTCTGCTCAATAGCTGCCCATCGCTCCTCCAGAGATGTCAATCTATTCTGAACAAACATTCACCATGTTTTCCTGACTCTGGCGATTTATTTCCTCCATGATTGTAGCCATCCTTTCCACGGAGGTAGCCATCCTTTCCACAGAGGTTGCCATCCTTTCCATGGTGGTGCGTTCATGCGCCATTGCCTCCACAAAGGCAGTGCTCATGTTAGACATGGACTCCTCCATCATCTCCACACTCGCAGTTACCCTGGATGCAAAACCTGCCATAGACTCCTGCACTTGTTCCCGGAGTTCCAGCACCGCTCTCTTTCTGGATGGCCCCAGAGGCACAGGGTCTCCATGCAGCTGAGCAGAGCTGGGAGCGCCCTGCGGCCTCCACCGAGGACTCTCCACTGCTGTCCCTCTCTCCACCATCTGCTGATTCCCACTTGTGAGCTGTGATACACCAGGTGGCAACACTACTCTATCTCGCGAAGATCCCACCGAGGTGTGCGTCTCTGCGCTGGTGCTGGGTGCGCTTAATTCTGCTGAAGCTGCGCCCTCAGAGGTTGCAGCTTCCTCTGAGGAGTCTTCAGGCTCTTGCTCCTGGACAGTGGGGAGGAGGGTTCTCGATGGTCCTGTGGTGGAGTAAAGGCATGAGTTACACATGTGATATTAATGTAGCATGCACATGGAATAGTGCAGATGATCATAACTCAATCTGTATGAGCATCAGATGCTATATCAGTCACTCATGCATTGTAAATGAGAGGGATGCAAATCTATTCTGTCACCAGCTTGCTCTGCTTTGCCTGTCTGACCGTTGCACACTTCCAGATCCTCATCACCTCCGATGATTCCATGTCCTCAGCGGTGGTCATATGGGCAATGGAAGGTGGCCCTCCTCCTGTCCTGGCCCACTCCCTCTTATTGTGGGTTCTCCTTTCCTGCAATGAGGGACACAAGTGGAGTTTGAGTGAGAATGATGGAGTGAGTGTAGAGAATCCATAGCATAGATGCTTAGAAGGAGACAAAGATGGAGTGAGGTGCCAATACCAAGGGCCCTCCCTGTGCATTGTTAGTTGTTGGCATTGCATAACAGTGAAAGCGAGTGTGAGGGCTGCATAGTCGAATAGTGAAGTTATTCTGCACATAGAGAGAGAGGGATGGTTAAGGGTGCAGGGGATGTAAGGGTAAAGTGGGATGTGCAGGAGTAGGTTGACAATACAGAGTGCTGGTGATGAGAGGAGATGGGAAGCAGATTGAGGGTGAGTGTGATGCTATACTCACTTTTCCTGAGCGTACCAGGTCATTAAGCCTTTTCCTGCACTGGACCCAGGAGCGAGCACACAACGATCTGGAGCTCACCTCCTCAGCAATTTGCAGCCAGGCTGCTTTGCTTTGCTGAGGAGGCGTCCTCCGTCCAGAGGATGGGAAGAGTACCTTCTTGCACCCTCTCACTCCATCCACAAGAGCATGGAGGGAGTCATCATCAAAGCGGGGAGAGGCCTTGGATCTTGCAGCAGTCATGGGTGTAGTTGCTAACATGAAAACCAGCAGAAAAGGATGAGAATGAAACAAGGCTGCATGGGCCCCTTAAATGCAGCTGGCTGACAGATGTCAGCAGAGGCGAGCAGCAGACCCGAAACCACTAACTGGGCCGGGTAGCGCGCACGCAGCGATTCAATAGGGCAATTAAGGTAAGATTTCAATTTCTGACCGGCTGAAAGCGGAGTGGGACCAGAACCTGCCGACCACCTGACCCGCACCCAACCCGCCACCAATGATAAAATCGCGGCCACTCTCTCTGTATCCACTCTATCAAAACATTTCATAATTTTAAAGACCTCTATTAGGTCACCCCTCAGCCTTCTTTTTTCAAGAGAAAAGAGACCCAGCCTGTTCATCCTTTCCTGATATGTATACCCTCGCATTTCTGGTATCATCCTTGTAAATCTTTAAACCTTGTAAAACTAAAGGTAGTTAAGGAGGTAACATTACGAGGCATGAAATGGCATAGGTACGGTTAACCCAGAATATTACATCAAGGTTAGTCAGGCCAGTACTAAAATTTAAATTAGTAAAAAGTAAATTTAAAATGGATCTTAGAAAAGTGTCTTTGCTCAAATGTTGTAAGAATCAACTAGATAAGCTAGTGGAATCACCTTGGTGAATGAATACAGAGCCGAATGGCCTTCTCTTGTAATCTAATCAGAGTGTATACATATTTTATATTACTATACTCTAGTACATGTGCTAATTGTTATGGTTAGAACATACTTTTTGATCTGTCTAAAATTTCAGTGAGGTTATGAGACAGTTGTTGCATAATTTCATGTTTGAACTAGTCAATCAATCTGCGTGGAGAGGAGGGAAAACCCAGTAACAATGATGCTGAGATATTAGATTCTTAACTAAGAGAGTTGTGTTAGAATCCTTACCTTGAGTAAGATTATGGGGGGGTGGGGGAGAAAGAAAATGCGCTTACAAGGGCTCCTATTCCCCCATTAAATGAATATTTTTTCCACCATTACTCAAGCACTTCTATTGGCCACTCACCTAAAGAGCAGCATTGACAGGCTCACTCCCTGGACTATTCCATTAGATGCTGTGAGATTGCTTTGGAGAGGGGGTATTTAAATATTTGTGAGCAAAAGCTATTGTCAGCTACCCTCCTGATTCTACCAGCAACATAAGACCATAGGCTCAGCAAATCAATGCCAGTGTTTTTCACCACAAGTCACCTAATATCACAGCACCATACAGCATAGAAAGAAGCCATTCAGCCCATCATGCCTGTGCCGGCTCTTTGAAAGAGCTAACCAATTATTCCCACTCCCCTGCTCTTTCCCCATATCCCTGCAAATGTTTCCTTTTCTAGCATATATAAAATCCTCTTTTGAAATTTACTATTAAATCTGCTTCCAACACCCTTTCAAAAGTGCATTCCAAACTTGCTGCGTAAAAAAAAAATCTCTTCAAATCCTCCCTGGTTCTTTTTGCTAATTATCTTACATCTGTGTCCTCTGGTTACCGACCCTCCTGCCATTGGAAACAGTTTCTCCTTATTTACTCTATCAAAACTCTTCATAATTTAGAACACCTCTATTAAATCTCCCCTTAACCTTCTCTGCTCTAAGAACAATCCCAGCTTCTAATACCACCCCACATTCCTGCTTTCTCTTTCTTTCTTTTTACTCCCCATATGCTTTAATATGTCTACTTTTCAAGCAATTATCCATTTTAAAAGAATTTATTTCTCTGCTCAACAATGATTTGTGTCAAAGAATTTCACACTCAAACTACACTCTAAGTTAAGAATTTTTTCTTATCGCCTCTTTAACTTTTTGTGATTCTCTTAAATTTGTACCCTCTCATTAAGAAAGAAAGAAGAAAGAAAGACTTGCATTTATATAGCGCCTTTCACAACCACCGGACATCTCAAAGTGCTTTACAGCCAATTAAGTACTTTTTGACGTGTAGTCACTGTTGTAATGTGGGAAACGCGGCAGCCAATTTGCGCACAGCAAGGTCCCACAAACAGCAATGTGATAATGACCAGATAATCTGTTTTTTTTAGTGATGTTGGTTGAGAGATAAATATTGACCTCAGGACACCAGGGATAACTCCCCATCTCTTCTTCGAAATAGTGCCATGGGATCTTTTGTGTCCACCTGAGAGCAGACAGCACCTCACTTTAACGTCTCATCCTAAAGATGGCACCTCCGGCAATGCAGCACTCCCTCAGCACTGCACTGGAGTGTCAGCCTAGATTTTTGTACTCAAGTCCCTTTTTCCAGCGAGCTTATCAACAACATTAGCATCTGTGACAAGAATGAAGTATTTTGGATATAGTGTATTATTTTGTTTCTATTTAGTATTTCTGGGTTAAAGTAGATTTCTGAAAAGTAGTATCACACACAGTCTGGGGGCTATGCATTTCGTTATGACGGGTAAGATTGTCCTTAGAGTCATGATATATATATCAACATCCTCACCGTACCAAGAAAACAGTCCCACGCCACCCTGTCACTATAAGCCCCCAGTTACACCAAATGTTTGGCTTCAGAATTAGCGGTATGTAGATTCGGCTTCACAATTAAACTCTGAGTCATATCAGTACAGAAACTCACCTCTCCGCCTACAGGTTTCATCTTGTTATGACTCGGTGTACGCGTGGAGCAAGAGTGACAGCAGAGCCCTCTTGTTATACCGCAACATGGGGTGCCAATGTGCTGGCATTGTCGCTGCACAGCTCCTGCGCAGCTATGCAGATGGGCCTATAAGGGTTGCTGTTGGGTCAACACTTGAGACACTATAACTACTTCTGTTACTGTGATTTGTGGAAAGGGTTGCTGCACTTTACTACATAACCGTTGCTGTATTGCAGAATAATTCATTGCATTCGAAGAGCTTGAAGACATTTCTGTGAGACGTGATGAGATGTTATATCTTTGTTTTTCTCCAAATGTTCAAGCACGAGAAACTGATCTGCGTTTGGTCTTTGCTCATATCTGTTCTGAGGGATGCCAATACCGCCAAATGCGCATTCAGCGAGCACGTTGCAAGAATTGATTTGGGCCAAAGTAAATCTCTTGCCACTTTTCCCCAACCATGTGCACTGATCCTCGGCCTTAGATGACCAGCCCCACCATCACTCGCATGACCTTCCACTTTCTACAGCACCCATCCTTGTGGGTATCAATGAGTTACACTGGGGAACCACTGCTTTTGCAGCGTGGTAGTGGAGTTCATAAGTTTGACACTGAGTTGCTGAGTGGATGGCACAGATTGAAAACCACGGGTCGTTTCAAGGAGCAGGAGAGATCAGAATGGGAGTTGCCACTGAGCTAGATCATGTTGGTGTCGATAAAGGTGTGAGAGTAGTTTGGCTGATTGTCCTCTTGGCTAGCTTAGTGGAAGCACAATGAGGAGAAAGTGAAAAAGCGGAGAAGTGTGATGTATTGTCCGAACAAAACAGCTGCGGTCCCCAGTTTCTGTTTTCTGTACCTTATATTGCCAGAACAATCAAATGCAGAATAATAAAATACTATACTGTCCTTGTATAAGACCTTGGTTAGGCCTCATATAGAATACTGTGTCCAGTTTTGGTCCTCTCACATGGTGGATGATGTAGAGGCCCTAGAAAAGGTTCACTAGACTGTTGCCAAGTTAAAAGGCTCTTAGTTACTACAATAGACTTGGAAAGCTGAGGCCTTATATGCTAGAAAAGCTAGATTTCAAGGACATTTGATTGAGGTCTTTAAAATAATGAAAAGATTAGATCTAGTCCATGTGGATAGGCTATTAGAGTTAAATAGATTAGGGAGGATCAGGGGACATGTGTATAAGTTACGTACGTGCAGAACTAGGTTGTGTGCCAAGAGATCATTCTTTTCAGAGAATCATCTGTGAAACAACTTGCCGGCTCGTGTAAATTCTCTACTACTACAATAACAACAACAACAACTTGTATTTATGTAGCGCCTTTAACGTAGTAAAACGTCCCAAGGCGCTTCACAGGAGTATTTTAAGACAAAAAATGGACACCGAGCCACATAGGAAATTAGGGCAGATGACCAAAAGCTTGGCCAAAGAGGTAGGATTTAAGGAGCGTCTTAAAGGAGGATAAAGAGGAAGAGAGGCAGAGAGGTTTAGGGAGGGAATTCCAGAGCTTAGGGCCTTGGCAGCTGAAGGCACGGCCACCAATGATTGAGCGATTTTAATCAGGGATGCTCAAGAGGGCAGAATTTGAGGAGCGCAGATATCTCGGGGTGTTGTGGGGCTGAAGGAGATTACAGAGATAGGGAGGGGGTGAGGCCATGGAGGGATTTGAAAACAAGGATGAGAATTTTGATATCGAGGTGTTGCTTAACCGGGAGCCAATGTAGGTCAGTGAGTACAGGGGAGATGGGCGAACGGGACTTGGTGTGAGTTAGGACATGGGCAGTCGAGTTTTGGATGACCTCAAGTTTAAGTAAGGTAGAATATGGGAGGCCATCCAGGAGTGAGTTGGAATAGTCAAGTCTAGAGATAACAAAGGCATAGATGAGGGTTTCAGCAGCAGACGAGTTGAGGCAGGGGCGGAGATGGGCGATGTTACGGAGGTGGAAATAGGTTGCCTTATTTATGCTGTGGATTTGTGGTCGGACGCTCATTTCCGGGTCAAATATGACACCAAGGTTGCGAACAGCGTGGTTCAGCCTCAGACAGATGCTAGAGAGAGGGATGGAGTCAGTGGCTAGAGAACGGAGTTTATGGCGGGGACCGAAGACAATGGCTTCGGCCTTCCCAATATTTAATTGGAGAAAATTTCTGCTCATCCAGTACTGGATGTCAGACAAGCAGTGTGTCAATTTAGAGACCATGGAGGGGTCGAGAGAAGTGGTGGCGAAGTAGAGCTAGGTGTCATCAGCGTACATGTGGAAACTGATGCCGTGTTTTCAGATGATGTCACTAAGGGGCAATATGTAGATGAGAAATAGGAGGGGGCCAAGGATAGATCCTTGGGGGACACCAGAGGTAACGATGCAGAAGTGGGAAGAGATGCCATTGCAAGTGATTTTCTGCCTACGATCAGATAGATAAGAATGGAACCAGGCGAGTGCAGTCCCACCCAGCTGGACGATGGTGGAGAGGCGTTGGAGGAGGATGGAGTGGTCAACTGTGTCAAAGTCTGCAGACAGGTCGAGAAGGATGAGGAAGGATAGTTTACCTTTGTCACTGTCACAGAGGATGTTATATATGTGACTTTGATGAGAGTCGTTTCGGTACAGTGGCGGGGCAGAAACTGGATTGAAGGGATTCAAACATGGAGTTCTGGGAAAGATGGGCACGGATTTGGGAGGCAACAACACATTGAAGGACTTTGGAGAGAAAGGGAGGTTGGAGATGGGCGGTAGTTTGGAAGGATGGAGAGGTCAAGGGTTGGTTTTTTGAGGAGAGGGTGATGAAGGCAGATTTGAAGGAGAGGGGGACAGTACTGTGGAGAGAGAACCGTTAACAATGTCAGCTAACTTGGGAGCCAGTAAAGGAAGTTGGGTGGTCAGCAGTTTAGTGGGAATAGGGTCATGGGAGCAGGAAGTGGATCTCATGGACAATATGAGCGTGGAGAGGTCAAGAGGGGAGATTGAAGAGAAACTGGAGGAAGATGCAAGTTCAGGGCTAGGGCAGGAGGGATCCTTAGAGGAACTTTGGCCTGGTGGGCTAGGGGAAGGAAGGGAAGTGGCAGAGGCAGCTGAACGGATGGTCTCAATCTTAGAGACAAAGAAGTCCATGAGCTCCTCACACTTATTGCCAGAGGTGAGGGTGGAGGAGACAGGGGAGAGGGGTTTAAGAAGACGGTTAGCAGTGGAGAATAGGAGCCAGGGCTTATCTTTGTATTCCAGAATGATCCTGGAATAGTGAGCAGTTTTGGCAGACAAGGGTAGGACCCGATAATGCTTTATGTGGTCCAGCCAGGTCTGCTGGTGGATGGCTAAACCAGTTGTCCGCCATATCCGTTCAAGTCTGCGTCCCTTGGACTTGAGGGAGCGAAGATGTGAGCCATACCAGGGGGAACGGCCAGGGTGAGAGAGTAATGGTTTTAATAGGGACTAGGGCATCAAAGGTGGTGGTGAGGGTGTGGTTGAGCAGATCGGTAGCTGCAGAAATGTCGTGGTGAATGGAAGGCCAAAGGCTGGACAGTTGGGATTTCGTAAGTGCAGTTGTAAGAGAGTTGGGAGGGAGTTTTTTCCAGGGGCAACACAGAAGGGAGTACGGTTGGGTGGGGGAAGGGGGGTGTGGGTGGAGAGCGATACAAGGAAGTGGTCAGAGATGGCCTTTTCTTTGATTGATACGGTGGGAGTAACGAGGCCACGAGAGATGGCAAGGTCATGGGGGTGGCCGTGAAGATGGGTTGGGGAGTTCACATGGAGGGAGAGATTAAGGGAGGACAGGAGGGTAGTGAACTCAGAGGAGAGGGAGCATGATGAATTGAGATGGAGGTTGAAATCATCGAGGATGAGAAGTTGCTCGGTGCAGAGGCTGAGGGAGGAAAGCAGTGAAGATATCCCTACAAACATGAGTTCCGAACTGTGGCTGACATCACAGCATATAAAAAAGGCAGGTGGGGCACTGGCGGATGCGTCTCCCAGTCACAGGTCTCCTGGACCTTGTCTGATCGTCTTCGGGGATCATAGAGGAATTTCCCAGTTTTTTTCCCTCTCTCAATTGGCCTGTGATATTTTTTACTATTTTCTTGACCTCTTCCAGGAGATTGCATGGTGATGATAGTGGTGGTGGTGGTGGGGAGGCGGGGGGAGGGGCGGCAGGTGGGTGTGGGGGTGCGGGGGGTTGGGGAGGGACCTAGGAGATTGCAACATGACCTTATGGGACCGGAAATGAACCCTGGTCTTATCCTGTCCGTTTATTTTGTTTCCTCCTCAAGCAATCCTTTGCTCGTGACTTGGAAGCCCTATTTATTCTGGTTATCTAAGAACAATTTGTTCTACTTAGCAATCTCTCCAACCGCAGTACCAAATCTTTTTTAGATAGATTTTCAAATCATTTGCATGGTTATCGTAGCCAAGCTATACTGGGAAAACTGCTGATAATGACTGAAAAAACAGGTAGAGTAGAAATCAGTAAGAAAGCTTGGGTCAAATTGTCTTATTCAGCAGCAAAGCTTATACACACCCAATGTTGACAAGGTGTAGCCTTGTTTGATAAGCATCTAAGAAAACCATCTTTTTGATCCTGGACACAAGTGGCAAAGTTCACATAGCACGTTTCTGCTACACTCCTGTGTGTACTATTTTTATATAGATGTTAACCCATTTGGCCATATTAAAATACACACACAAGAATGGAATACAAGTGTGTTACGTCTTTGTTGAAGTTTGCTGATTGGAACTTCTACCCCATTAAGTCCATTTGACTAGAAGACAACTTCAAGGCCATTGCAGGAGCAGCACCAGTGAAGTTGTTTGTCCTTAAAAAAACACCTCTGCATGTACAATGGGACAACAAAAGCTGCTAGTACATTCTACATTCTGTACCAAACAAAAACCATCCATTGAATATCGGCAGTGAGGCTTCGTTCCCTGGTTTTCCTGGCTACGGGATGAACTCTTGTGCAGTTTAAATGTGGAGTTAACCAGGCTCCACTAAGTCAGAGTTGAATGTGCTCAGTAGACCAAAGAGAAAGTTGTGGGTTTGACACTTGGCACCCGAACAAAAATTCTCTGATCCTTTCTGGGCTTTGAGCAACCACCAAGATTGATTACGTATGTTCTTATTACAGCTGCTTCTGGCTCTGTTCTGTTATGCCACCCAATATTAACCAAAAATTCTACAAAAATGGAACGCTAATGAGAGTTAGGTTTGGGCTTTGATGAAAGAGAGAGATTTGAGAAAAAGAGATAAGTTTTGTACCCGTCAACAGCACTGTTTTGAGTTCCATCGGAGGAATGGTGTGAGGAATGGTGGGAACTAAATATACCAGGTTACCAATGGTGGGAACTAAATAAAGCAGGTTACCAATGGTGGGAACTAAATATACAAGGTTACCAGGTTATAAGGTCTACAGGAAAGATAGTGAAAATGGTAGAGAGGGAGGAGGTAGCCTTAGTGAATAAGGATGAAATCACTTCAATGATAAGAGAGGATATAACGAGAGGTAAGCAGGCAGTGGAGACTTTATGGGTAGAATTAAGAAATAGGAAAGGATTTAAGACTGTAGTGGGATTTGTGTATAGGCCCCCTGGTAGCAGCTGTGAAGTGCTAGATTGTATAAATGCAGAGATTAGACAAGCGTGTAGCAAAGGCAGAGTGTTTTTAATGGGGGATTTTAACTTTCAGAAAGATCGGGATAAGCAGACTAGCACTTGTCAGAAAGGTAGTGAATTTCTTGAGTGTGTCTGGGATAGTTTTCTACAATATGCCAAGAGGCAACAAGGGGGCATGTCATATTAGATTTAGTAATGAGTAATGAGCCAGATTTAGTTAACTGTGTGTGAACATTTATCCAATAGTGATCATAACATGATCGAGCTCAATGTAGTGTTTGAAAGGGAGAAACATGAAACAGCTACTAAGATTCTAGATTTGGGTAAGACTGACTTCAATGGAATGAGACAGAGACTGTCCACAGTAAACTGGGCAAATCTGTTAATGGGTAAAACGACAGAAGATCAGTGGGAGATGTTTAAAAAAGAATTGAATGTGATACAGAACCAGTTTATACCCCTGAGGGGCAAGAGCTCTACTTGCCAATAAAACCCAGCCATGAACCACTAAAGAGGTAAAGGCCAGCATCAAACTATAAAGGAAAGGGTATACAAAAATACACAAAATAGCACAGATCCTGGCGAATGGGAAAGATACAAAGAACAGCAAAGGCTCACAAAACAGTTAGTAAGAGCTACAAAAAGGGGGTATGAAAAGAAATCGGCAAGGGATATCAAAATCAACACAAAGAATTTTTACAATTATATTAGGAAAAAGAGGGTAGTCAGGAGCAATGCTGGCCCCATAAAAACTGAAAGCAGTGATACTGTCAATGATAATAAGGAAATGGCAGACATGTTGAATAATTACTTTGCATCAATATTTACAGTAGAGGAAGAGGATAGCATGCCAGAAATCCCAAGGAAACTCATATTAAATCAGGGGCAGGGACTCAATAAAATTAACGTAAATAAAATAACGGTAATGGAGAAAATAATGGCACTGAAGTGTGACAAATCCCCAAGACCAGATGGTTACCATCCAAGGGTTTCAAAGGAAGTAGATGAGCACATTGCAGGTGCCCTAACTATACTCTTCCAAAGTTCTCTCGATTCTGGAATCGATTGGAAAATTGTGCATGTCACTCCGCTATTTAAGAATAGCGAGAGCAGGAAACCAGGTAATTATAGATAAGTTAGCCTAACATCTGTTGTTGGGAAACTGCTAGAGTTTATAATTAAGGATAGGGTGACAGAACACCTCACCTTTTCAGTTGATCAGAGAGAGCCAGCATAGGATTTGTGAAAGGTAGGTCATGCCTGACAAACCTGATTGAATTATTTGAGGTGTTGACGAAAGTAGTGGACAGGGGAATGTCTATGGATGTTATTTATATGGACTTCTAGAAGGCATTTGATAAAGTCCCACAATAAAGATTGTTAACTAAGGTAAAATTCCATGGAATTGAGGGTAAATTATTGACCTGGTTAGGAAATTGGCTGAGCGGCAGGAGACAGGCAGTAGGGATAATGGGTAGGTTCTCAAATTGGCAGGAGGTGACTAGTGGCTTCCCGCAGGGATCTGAGTTGGGGCCTCAACTATTCACAGTATTTATTAACGACTTAGATTGTGGCATAGAAAGTCATATATCCAAATTTGCCAGTGACACAAAGATAGGTGGCATTGTAGGCCATGTAGATGACAGCATAAAATTACAAAGTGATGTCGACAGGTTAAGAATGGGCAAAACTGTGGCAAATGGATTTCAATGTAGAAAACTGTGAGGTCATCCACTTTGGACCTAAAAAGGATTAGAACAGTGTCCATTCTAAATGATGAAAAGCTAAAAACAGAGGTGATCCAAAGAGACTTGGGGGTCCAGGTACATAGATCATTAAAATGTCATGAACAGGTACAGAAAATAATTAAAAAGGCTAATGGAATGCTGGCCTTTATATCTAGAGGACTAGTGTACAAGGGGGTAGAAGTTATGCTACAGCTGTACAAAACCCTGGTTAGACCACACCTGGAGTACTGTGAGCAGTTCTGGGCACCACACCTTAGGAAGGATATGTTGGCCTTGGAGGGAGTGCAGCGTAGGTTTACCAGAATGATACCCAGACTTCAAGGGTTAAGTAACGAGGAGAGATTACACAAATTAGGGTTGTATTCTCTAGAATTTAGAAGGTTAACGGGTGATCTGACCAAAGTTTTCAAGATATTAGGGGAACAGATCGGGTAGAGAGAGAGAAACTATTTCCGCTGGTTGGAGATTCTAGGACTAGGGGGCATAATCTAAAAATGACAGCCAGACCTTTCAGGAGTGAAATTAGGAAACACTTCTACACACAAAGGGTGGTAGAAGTTTGGAACTCACTTCCACAAACGGCAATTGATGCTAGATCAATTGTTAATTTTAAATCGGAGATTGATAGCTTTTTGTTAACTAAAGGTATTAAGGGACATGGGCCAAAAGCAGGCATATGGAGTTAGGTCGCAGATCAGCCATGATCGCATTGAATGGCGGAACAGGCTCGAGGGGCTCGATGGCCTACTTATGTTCCTATGATCCTATATCCCTATGTTCCATGTGTGGGAATAGGGTGTGTATTCTAACTATAGAGTACCTGCTGTTATTTAAAAATTTTGAGAGGTGTTATTAACATAGTCAAGAGAAAAATAGATTAGATGTAGTATTTGTGTGCTTTATATTCTCTATATATTCTAGGTGTCGTCAGCAAACATGTGAAACTGACGCCGTGTTTTTGGATGATGCCACCAAGGGGCAGTATAATAGGAGGGGGCCAAGGAGAGAAACTTGAGGGACACCAGAGGTAACAATGCAGGAGTGGGAAGAGATGCCATTGCAAGTGATTTTCTGGCTACGATTAGATAGATACACACCCAATGTTGACAAGGTGTAGCCTTGTTTGATAAGCTTCTAAGAAAATCATCTTTTTGCTCCTGGACACAAGTAGCAAAGTTCACATAGCACGTTTCTGCTACACTCCTGTGTGTACTATTTTTATATAGATGTTAACCCATTTGGCCATATTAAAATACACACACAGGAATGGAGTACAAGTGTGTTACGTCTTTGTTGAAGTTTGCCGATTGGAACTTCTACCCCATTAAGCCCATTTGACTCGAAGACATCTTCAAGGCCATTGCAGAAGCAGCACCAGTGAAGTTGTTTGTCCTTAAAAAAACACCTCTGCATGTACAATGGGACAACAAGAGCTGCTGGTACATTCTGCATTCTGTACCAAACAAAAACCATCCATTGAATATCGACAGTGAGGCTTCATTCCCTGGTTTTCCTGGCTGCGGGATGAATTCTTGTACGTAGCAGTTTAAATGTGGAGTCAACCAGGCTCCACTAAGTCAGAGTTGAATATGCTCAGTAGACCAAGGAGAAAGTTGTGGGTTTGACACTTGGCACCCGAACAAAAATTCTCTGGGCCTTTCTGGGCTTTGAGCAACCACCAAGATTGTTTACGTATGTTCTTATTACAGCTGCTTCTGGCTCTGTTCTGTTATGCCACCCAATATTAACCAAAAATTCTACAAAAATGGAACGCTAATGACAGTTAGGTTTGGGCTTTGATGAAAGAGAGAGATTTGAGAAAAAGAGATAAGTTTTGTACCCGTCAACAGCACTGTTTTGAGTTCCATCAGAGGAATGGTGTGAGGAATGGTGGGAACTAAATATACCAGGTTACCAATGGTGGGAACTAAATATACCAGGTTACCAATGGTGGGAACTAAATATACCAGGTTATAAGGTCTACAGGGAAGATAGGGAAAATGGCAGAGGGGGAGGAGTAGCCTTAGTGATTAAGGATGAAATCACTTCAGATAAGAGAGGATTTAAAGAGAGGTAAGCAGGCAATGGAGACTTTATGGGTAGAATTAAGAAATAGGAAAGATTTAAGACTGTAGTGGGAATTGTGCATAGGCCCCCTGGTAGCAGCTGTGAAGTGCTAGATTGTGTAAATGCAGAGTTTAGACAAGCGTGTAGCAAAAGCAGAGTGTTTTTAATGGGGGATTTTAACTTTCAGAAAGATCGGGATATGCAGACTAGCACCTGTCAGAAAGGTAGTGAATTTCTTGAGTGTATCTGGGATAGTTTTTTACAACAATATGCCAAGAGGCAACAAGGGGGCATGTCATATTAGATTTAGTAATGAGTAATGAGCCAGATTTAGTTAACAACCTAACTGTGCGTGAACATTTATCCAACAGCGATCATAACATGATCGAGTTCAATGTAGTGTTTGAAAGGGAGAAACACGAAACAGCTACTAAGATTCCAGATTTGGGTAAGACCGACTTCAACGGAATGAGACAGAGACTGTCCACAGTAAACTGGGCAAATCTGTTAATGGGTAAAATGACAGGAGATCAGTGGGAGATGTTCGAAAAAGAATTTGAGCTGATACAGAACCAGTTTATACCCCTGAGGGGCAAGAGTTATATTGCCAAAAAAAACAGCCATGCACGACTGAAGAGGTAAGGGACAGCATAAAACGAAAAGAAAACGCATACACAAATGCAAAAAATAGCATAGATCCTGGCGAATGGGAAAGATACAAAGAACAGCAAAGGGTAACAAAACAGATAGTAAGAGCTACAAAAACAGAGTATGAAGAGCAACCTTCAAGGGATATCAAAATCAAAACAAAGAATTTTTACAATTGTATTAGGAAAAAGAGGGTAGTCAGGAGCAATGTTGGCCCCTTAAAAACTGAAAGCGGTGATACTGTCAATGATAAGGAAATGGCGGACATGTTGAATAATTACTTTGCATCAGTATTTACAGTAGAGGAAGAGGCTAGCATGCCAGAAATCCCAAGGAGGAAATTTCCGGTTGCTTTGCACCACGTTAGTCACGCCTCCCATGAAATTCAGCGGAATGTTAATGACGGCGGTAACTGTTAGCACCCCGCGGCACTGTGCCACCGGTTATGACGTCATCGCCGTGCGCAGCGCCCCGCTAACGCCCTGGAATCGATCTTCAGTAGCCCCCCCGACGCTATGTCTGACGGGGTCAGGGGGCCTACCTGCAGCTGGGGCGGCGCTGCTTAAAGACATGGTGCCAGGCGGCCATTTTTGTTGCTGGCTGCCTGCCAGCACCTGCCCCCGTTGCCGTCCCCGGCCTCTTGAACAGCCCCCCCGCGGAGTGCTGGCTGCGCTCCATGAGGCTGGCACTTCTCTTGAGTGCCGGGCTCTCTTGCCAGCACTCCGATCCCTGTTGGCCCAGCTGGGCCCCAGGTCGTGCTGCGCTCGGCCGCTCCCCTTTAAGAAGGGGAGGAAGGCCTGCAGCTTCCCTCATGGGGCGCTACCAATGAATTTTGACCGCGGGGGCGCTAATTTTTCCAGGGTGCTAAAATTAGTGCCCCGGCGAAGTTAGCGCCCAAAAGGGGGCGCGACTCAATTTTTCCCCCCAAGGAAACTAATACTAAATCAGGGGCAGGGACTCAATAAAATTAATGTAAATAAAATAACAGCAATGAAGAAAATAATGGCACTAAAGAGTGACAAATCCCCAGGACCAGATGGTTTCCATCCCAGGGTTTTAAAGGAAGTAGGTGAGTACATTGCAGATGCCCTAACTATAATCTTCCAAAGTTCTCTCGATTCAGGAACAGATTGGAAAATTGCGCATGTCACTCCACTATTTAAGACTGGCGAGAGAAGGAAACCAGGTAATTTTAGACCAGTTAGCCTTACATCTGTAGTCGGGAAACTGTTGGAGTTTATAATTAAGGATAGGGTGACAGAACACCTCACCTTTTCAGTTGATCAGAGAGAGCCAGCATAGGATTTGTGAAAGGTAGGTCATGCCTGACAAACCTGATTGCATTTTTTGAGGCGTTGACTAAAGTAGTGGACAGGGGAATGTCTATGGATGTTATTTATATGGACTTCTAGAAGGCATTTGATAAAGTCCCACAATAAAGATTGTTAACTAATGTAGAATTTCATGGAATTGAGGGCAAATTATTGACCTGGTTAGGAAATTGGCTGAGCAGCAGGAGACAGGCAGTAGGGATAATGGGTAGGTTCTCAAATTTTTTATTCGTTTATGGGATCAGGGCATCGCTGGTAATGCCGGCATGTATTGCACATCCCTGGTTGCCCTTGAGAAGCTGGTGGTGAGCCGCCTTCTTGAACCGCTGCAGTCCGTGTGGTGATGGTACTCCCACAGTGCTGTTAGGTAGGGAATTCCAGGATTTTGACCCAGCGACGGTGAAGGAACGGCGATATACGTCCAAGTCAGGATAGTGTGTGACTTGGAGGGAAACTTGGAGGTGGTGGTGTTCCCATGTGCCTGCTGCCCTTGTCCTTCTAGGTGGAAGAGGATGCGGGTTTGAGAGGTGCTGCCGAAGAAGCCTTGGCGAGTTGCTTCAGTGCATCTTGTAGATGGTACACACTACAGCCATGGTGGAGGGAGTGAATGTTTAAGGTGGTGGATGGGGTGCCAATCAAGCGGGCTGCTTTGCCCTGGATGGTGTCGAGCTTCTTGAGTGTTGTTGGAACTGCACTCATCCAGGCAAGTGGAGAGTATTCCATCACACTCCTTACTTGTGCCTTGTATATGGTGGAAAGGCTTTGGGGAGTCAGGAGGTGAGACATTTGCTGCAGAATACCTAGCCTCTGACCTGCACTTGTTGCCACAGTATTTATGTGGCTGGTCCAGTTAAGTTTCTGGTTAATGGTGACCCCTAGGATGTTGATAGTGGGGGATTCGGCGATGGTAATGCCGTTGAATGTCAAAAGGCGGTGGTTAGACTCTCGTTTGTTGGAGATAGTCATTGCCTGGCACTTCTGTGGCGCGAATGTTACCTGCCACTTATCAGCCCAAGCCTGAATGTCGTCCAGGTCTTGTTGCATGCGGGCATGGACTGCTTCATTATCTGTGGCGTTGCGAATGGCACTGAAGATTGTGCAGTCATCAGCAAACATCCCCATTTCTGACCTTATGTTGGAGGGAAGGTCATTGATGAAGCAGCTGAAGATGGTTGGGCCTAGGACACTGCCCTGAGGAACTCCTGCAGTGATGTCCTGGGGCTGTGATGATTGACCTTCAGCCACAACAACCATCTTCCTTTGTACTAGGTATGACTCCAGCCAGTGGAGCGTTTTCCCCCTGATTCCCATTGACTTCAGTTTTACTAGGGCTCCTTGATGCCACACTCGGTCAAATGCTGCCTTGATGACAAGGGCAGTCACTCTCACCTCACCTCTGGAATTCAGCTCCTTTGTCCATGTTTGGACCAAAGCTGTAATGAGGTCGGGAGCCAAGTGGTCTTGGCGGAACCCAAACTGAGCATCAGTGAGCAGGTTATTGGTGAGTAAGTGCTGCTTGATAGCACTGTCGATGACACCTTCCATCACTTTGCTGATGATTGAGAGTAGACTGATGGGGCGGTAATTGGCCGGGTTGGATTTGTCCTGCTTTTTGTGGACAGGACTTACCTGGGCAGTTTTCCACATTGTCGGATAGATGCCAATGTTGTAGCTGTACTGGAACACCTTGGCTAGAGGCGCGGCTAATTCGGGAGCACAAGTCTTCAGCACGATAGCTGGGATGTTGTCGGGGCCCATAGCCTTAGCTGTATCCAATGCGCTCAGCCGTTTCTTGATATCATGTGGAGTGAATCGAATTGGCTGAAGAATGGCTTCTGTGATGGTGGGCCGATATGGATCATCCACTCGGCACTTCTGGCTGAAGTTGGTTGCAAACGCTTCAGCCTTGTCTTTTGCACGCACGTGCTGGGCTCCACCATCATTGAGGATGGGGATATTCTTGGAGCCTCCTCCTCCCGTTAGTTGTTCAATGGTTCAGCACCATTCCTGACTGGATGTGGCAGGACTGCAAAGCTTTGATCTGATCCGTTGATTGTGGAATCGCTTAGCCCTGCCTATAGCATGCTGCTTCTGAGCATGCATGTAGTCCTGTGCTGCAGCTTCCCCAGGTTGGCACCTCATTTTTAGGTACGCTTGGTGCTGCTCCTGGCATGCTCTTCTACACTTGTTGTTGAACCAGGGTTGGTCCCCTGGCTTGGTGGTAATGGTAGAGTGAGGGATATGCCGGGCCATGAGGTTACAGATTGTGGTGGAATACAATTCTGCTGCTGCTGATGGCCCACAGCGCCTCATGGATGACCAGTTTTGAGCTGCTTAATCTATCTCATTTAGCACGGTGGTAGTGCCACACAACACGATGGAGGGTGTTCTCAGTGTGAAGACAGGACTTCATCTTCGCAATGACTGTGCGGTGGTCACTGCTGCCATGGACAGATGCATCTGCAACAGGTAGATTGGTGAGGACGAGGTCAAGTAGGTTTTTCCCTCACCACATGTCGCAGGCCCAGACTGGCAGTTATGTCCTTCAGGACTCGGCCAGTAGTGGTGCTACCGAGCCACGCTTGGTGATTGACATTTTAGACCCCCACCCAGAGTACATTCTGTGTCCTTGCTACTCTCAGTGCTTCTCAACATGGAGTAGTACTGATTCATCAGCTGAGGGAGGGCGGTAGGTGGTAATCAGCAGGAGGTTTCCTTGCCCATGCTTGACCTGAAGCCATAAGACTTCATGGGGTCCGGAGTCAATGTTGTGGACTCCCAAGGCGACTCCTTCCCCACTGTATACCACTGTGCCACCACCCCCTGGTGGGTCTGTCCTGCCGGTGGGACAGGACATACCCAGGTGATGGTGATGGAGGAGTTTAAGGACATTGGCTGAAAGGTATGATTCTGTGAGTATGACTATGTCAAGCTGTTGCTTGACTAGTCTGTGGGACAGCTCTCCCAATTTTGGCACAAGTCCCCAGATGTTGGTGAGGAGGACTTTGCAGGGTCGACTGGGCTGGGTGTGCCTTTACCGTGTCCGTAGCTAGTGCCGAGGTCGTCCGTCTGGTTTCATTCTTATTATTTTGTTTCGTAGCGGTTAGTTACAACTGAGTGACTTGCTAGGCCATTTCAGAGGGCAGTTAAGAGTTCAACCACATTGCTGTGGGTCTGGAGTTACATATTGGCCAGACCAGGTAAGGACAGCAGATTTCCTTCCCTAAAGGACATTAGTGAACCAGATGGGTTTTTACAACAATCATGGTTACCATTACTGTTACTAGCTTTTTATTCCAGATTTATTTAATTAACTGAATTTAAATTCCCCAGTTGCCATGGTGGGATTTGAACTCACGCCTCTGGATCATTAGTCCAGGCTTTTGGATTACTTGCTCTGTGACATCACCACTACGCTACCGTCCCCTTGGCAGGAGGTGACTGGTGGCTTCCCGCAGGAGATCTGTGTTGGGGCCTCAACTATTCACAGTATTTATTGACGACTTAGATGGTAGCATAGAAAGTCATATATCCAAATTTGCCGATGACACAAAGATAGGTGGCATTGTAGGCCGTGTAAATGACAGCATAAAATTACAAAGGGATATCGACAGATTAAGAATAGGCAAAACTGTGGCAAATGGATTTCAATGTAGGAAACTGTGAGGTCATCCACTTTGGACCTAAAAAGAATTAGAACAGTGTCCATTCTAAATGGTGAAAAGCTAAAAACAGAGGTGATCCAAAGAGACTTGGGGGTCCGGGTATATAGATCATTAAAATGTCATGAACAGGTACAGAAAATAATTAAAAAGGCTAATGGAATGCTGGCCTTTATATCTAGAGGATGAGAATACAAGGGGGTGGAAGTTATGCTGCAGCTATACAAAACCCTGGTTAGACCACACCTGGTCTACTGTGAGCAGTTCTGGGCACCACACCTTAGGAAGGATATATTGGCCTTGGAGGGAGTGCAGCGCAAGTATACCAGAATGGTGCCCAGACTGCAAGGGTGAAGTTACGAGGAGAGATTACACAAATTAGGTTTGTATCCCTAGAATTTAGAAGGTTAACGGGTGATCTGATTGAAGTTTTCAAGATATTAGGGGAACAGATAGGGTAGAGAGAGAGAAACTATTTCTGCTGATTCTAGGACTAGGGTTCATCTATCTTTATATATATCTATCATATATATATAAAAGGATCGTGGTGTCCGGGGCATCACTCAAAAGTTATAGAGCGTAACTACACATATGTTATATCAAAAGAAAGCTTATGATTAGGGGAGTCTCATAGGCGTATTTACTTTTTGGCCAGACAAAAATTGTTCGGAGAGTATACAAAAAACGCTCAAAAAACGGACAAAATCCACTCATTAGCGGTTGACCAATCCTACCGCTCATTAGCGTTGAGTGACGTGATGGTTGACCAATTGGGGGGCGTTGCATGGTGTTTGTGGGCGGGACCTAATCCTTCAAACTGCCGAGCGGGAGCTGAGCTGAGGTGAGTGGCGGCCATTACGACCGGCCAGGCCTGAAGCTAAAAAAATGGTAATGGAGGTGAGGAAATTGTTGATTCATTAGTATTGATTCAGGAATTTCTCTCTCTCTCTCTCTCCTTCCCCCCCTCTCTCTCTCTCTCTCTCCTTCCCCCCCTCTCTCTCTCTCTCCCTCTCCCAAAGCGGGAGCTCAGCTGAGGTGAGCCGCGGCCCGAGAGCCCGGCCGGGCCTGAAGCGCTAGGCCGCGCACGGTCACCGCGGCCTGCCTCTAAGTCCTTCCCCCCTCTCTCCTTCCCCCCCTCTCTCTCTCCTCTTCCCTCTCTCTCTCTCTCTCCTCTTCCCTCTCTCTCTCTCCTTCCCCCTCTCTCTCTTGCCGTTAGTGCGGGACCGGGAAAACCGGGGCTTTCCATTGAGCCGTCCCCGACCTAAATCGGACACGGGAGTCCGGAGCAAAAGGCCTTCCACTACCGCCCGGCCAACCGGGTCCAAAGGCCCGCCTGGTTAAACATGAGGAACCCCGGGCTCGCTTCTGAGTGATGGGCACCTGGCCTCCCGGTGTCGGATATACTCCGTTCTGGTACCGAGGTGAGTTGGAGGGAGAGGAGAGGGAGAGAGAGGGAGAGGGGAAGGAGGGGGAGAGAGAGAGAGCGGGGAGGGAGGGGGAGAGAGAGAGAGCGGGGAGGGAGGGAGAGAGAGAGGGGCAGGGAGAGAGAGGGGCAGGGAGAGAGAGGGGGGGAGAGAGAGAGGGGAGAGAGAGAGCGGCAGGGAGAGAGGGGGAGGGAGAGAGAGAGGGTGAGGGAGGGAGAGAGAGGGGCAGGGAGAGAGAGGGGCAGGGAGAGGGGGAGGGAGAGAGAGGGCGATAATTTGGCAACAAGTGCAAACTTGAAAGCTCGCAAGAACAAACCCAAAACAAAAAACTATGAAAAATGGTTTGACCCAGATTGCCATAACATGAGGAAAAAACTTAGAAAAATATCAAACCAAAAACACAGACATCCAGAAAACGAGGAATTACGCCTTACTTATTGTCAGACACTAACACAATACAGAAACACACTCAGAACCAAAAAAGAGCAATATATTAAGAATACACTCAGCTCCATGGAGGAATCCATTGATTCCAATTGTTTCTGGGACAACTTGAATACACTGCACAAAAAACAACACGACGAATTGGCCATTCAAAATGGGGACACATGGGAAAACCACTTTGAAAAATTATACCAGAAAAACACACTAAGGCCAGAGCAACACCAAATATGCAAAAAACTGGAAAAGCTAGAAATGGCCATAAAAGATAACCAAAACCCGCTAGACTCCACAATAACAGAAAAAGAACTTTCTGAAAAACTCAAGGACCTGCGACCAGGAAAAACTTGTGGGACAGACAGCATACTAAACGAGATGATTAAACACACAGACGACAAAATGAAACTGGCTATCCTAAAACTCTTCAACTTGGTTCTGAGTGTCGGTTACTTCCCTGATATCTGGAACAAAGGACTCATAACGCCCATATACAAAAGTGGGGACAAAGTCGACCCAAATAACTATCGAGGCATCTGTGTAAACAGTAACCTGGGGAAGGTATTCTGTAGCATCATAAACAAAAGACTTATAAACTTCCTTGAGGAGCACAATGTCTTGAGTAAAAGCCAAATTGGATTCCTGCCAAACTATAGAACATCAGATCATATCTTCACCCTACAGACCCTAATTGACAAACACGTTCACCATAACAAAAGCAAAATCTACGCATGCTTCATAGATTTCCAGAAGGCTTTCGACTCCATCTGGCATGACGGTTTATTCCTGAAACTTATCGAAAGCGGGGTAGGGGGAAAAACATATGATGTAATTAAATCAATATATACAAACAACAAATGTGCAGTTAAAATTGGAGACAAACGAACAAAATACTTCCCACAGGGGTGGGGGGTGATGCAGGGCTCGCCAATCTCACCGACACTCTTTAATATTTACATAAATGAATTGGCAAAACTACTTGAACAATCTACAGCACCCGGCCTCACCCTATATGAATCCAAGGTTAAATTCCTCCTCTATGCAGACGACCTGGTTCTGCTGTCACCAACTAAGGAGGGTCTACAGCAGAACCTGGATCTGCTGGAGTCGTACTGCCAGACTTGGGCCCTGACAATAAATCTCAAAAAAACCAAAGTCGTTGTGTTCCAGCAAAGATCCAGACCTCAGGGACCCGAAATAAATTTCACAATAGGAACAACCAAAATTGAACAAACCACTAACTACACATACTTGGGCTTAAAAATCAGTTCTACGGGAAACTTCAAACTGGCTGTGAATGAACTGAAAGAGAAAGCAAGAAGGGCTTTCTATGCCATTAAAAAATCAATCCAAATAGAAATCCCAATTAGCATTTGGCTAAAAATTTTCAAATCAGTAATTGAACCAATTGCACTCTATGGCAGTGAGGTATGGGGACCGCTAACACAACAAGAATTTGCAAAATGGGACAAACACCCAATTGAGATCCTACATGCAGAATTCTGTAAAAGTATCCTCCGGACTCAAAGGAAAACAGTAAACAATGCATGCAGGGCGGAACTAGGCCAATATCCATTAATAATCACTATCCAAAAAAGAGCCACCAAATTTTGGAATCACCTACAAATGAGCAACCCCCAATGCTATCACTACGACGCCCTGAAATGCCAAGAGCTGACCATAAAGAAGAATACCCTCAGTCAACTAGTCCTGGGACTCAGTGAAGTAACTACTAACACTACTAACAATAACTAGCCACAGGACAGTGACAGCGTGACACAAAGAATTCGACCCAACACAATCGTCGCTAAGCAAAAGGAAAAATATCTGACATATTGGGCAGAAACAACAAAAACCCAAAGCAAACTCAATTGCTACTTGGCACTAA